>NC_083774.1:18730619-19095831 GCF_963514075.1 Conger conger
TTGCTAAAAATTCAGATTCAGATTCAGTGTTTAAGTTAGCTGTGGGCATAATCACGAATGAAGTAGTTGTTCAGACGGATGAGTCATGTGACTAAAATGCTTAGTTATGATGCGTTTTACGTATCAGCGCTACAACTTGACTTAATTTACTTGATTTAATTGAATTCTCAGCCTGTCTTTTTGCCCTGAGGACAGTGTGTCTGACTGTGTCTGTTCTACACCATGTCTGAAGCCACCAAGAAAAGTGCTGAACTTTTTCACATTCCGTCCCCCCAACCCTGCTAACCCCCTCCCCCTGGAAAACTAACAAAACAGTTGTGCATTCAGTCACTCATTTGTGCCACCAGTCAGACCCTGTGGTTGCTGGTCTCTCCCCACCCCCAACAAGCACAACTCAACCACCCCCCGTCCCCCCATCCCCTTTTCCCTGACTCGCAAGTAAACATTGGGAAGACAAAGGGAGACTAAGGCAGAACCACATGTTGTGAGAAGAGTGGCCAGGAATGGCAGGCTGCCACCCTCAGGCAGACATATGGATGCGGCAACAGCAAGTTTACTGTGGCTTCATCAAGCCACATTATAGAAAAATTCAGGTGCCCTTTACCATGGATGGATTCCACTTGTGATAATAATCCAAGAATATTGCTTTGGAATGCTGCCTTAAAGTCACTGTTAAACATGTAATCAAATGGACAGTCTCTCTCAGAAGAGTGGCCACTGAGTAAACAGTGATCATTGAGCCAGCCACAGTGCCCCCTGACAATCACAATTCAGACAGTGGGTCAGGAGGGAACCGCTAACAGACCCCACGCTTGATGTAGAAATAATGAAGCTGGCTAAGTAGCCTCAAAGCTTCTCACCTTGCTTGGAGGGCCATATACCCTAACTGGTAATTTAGTATAATTTCCAATGTAAAGTGAATCTCTGTCTGGATCGCATTCAGAGCATTGAAATGCTGGACTCAGTTTTTACTAACGGAAACACTGTAGTGGTATTATAATGGTGCTCTAAACGTTTGTCCTGAGGGCTTGCATCTGGTAGGGTTTTCTAACTATCTTTAAACCCCTAACCCCCTCCAAACCGGGGAGCTAAATTTGGTAAATCAGGACAGTAACTGCTGAATGAAGGGTTTCGGGGTCTGGTATGAGAGCTAACAGCAACAGTCTAGAATCAGCTGTGTACATCAGTATACATTGTTATGTCTGATCAGATGCATTCAGCCACTCAATATTGTTTATATCGTTATATTATCAAAGAGGCTCTTGTACTTAAACATCCCTAAATTGTTGCAACTCTTAAACTGCAACATTGGGAAATCTAGTTATCAAATGTAATTTGCATATACCCTATATTGTTTATACATGTCTATATGGGGATAATTGATAATTATACTAAAGTTGTTTTCAGTCATTGAATCAGTTTCACACACCTTGGTAATTTGTTTAGTGTTGATAATGCAGTCACACGCTGAATTCAGAGTGCCAGTCCCTTGCTTATGTCATGACCTCATGTTACCTTTTTCAGGACCGTTTCATTCTCATAGAAAGAAGCACACAGTGTCCCTTCATGACTTGGAGGAATTATCAGCATCATATTGTTTATCCATCACACAATTTCACAGTTCTTCCCAGACTGACTCCACGGGCATTCATAAATCAGTCACTGGGAGAATGATTCCCGCTATACTGTATGTGACAGGAACACAGAGCCAAAACTAAACAATGTAGACCAAAGACACAATAAAGTTTTATACCCTTCCTTCACTAACTTAATAAGCTAGTGAGTCATTAGCGAAGGTCCTCGTTAGCATCTTCCCAGGTTGGCGTGTCCCTGGGGATCCTGTGGACACCCCCCGTGAACATTAACATCCGAGAAGAACTCCCTTACCACTTCCCATTCTGCCCCAGCTGTGCCCAGTTTTCACACATGTATTGCATTTGTGTCAGAGACATGCCACACTTTACTGTAAAAATAGCTAACAAAGTCTCCTGGTAGTTAGCAGATATAGGTGCCTACACTGCGTTTGATAATTGGAGGAAATTGATTCCATCTGTGGTGATGTGGACTTTTTCTGAATGTCTGGAAGTCTGGAGAATTACGGTAAAACACACAAACTCATGACATAAAATGCAGATTTATGTAGATGTACATTATATTATATTACAGACTGACATAGGCACCTATCATAGAAAGTTGATATACAAACCAAAAAATATATACTGTCAAATTTGGAAATGGAATTCCATAAGACCAGACTGACAGGATTTAACACTGAGCCTTTACTCTTAAATCTTTGCTATACATTGAAGTTCCATGTCTCCAGTAATCGCTAGGTATACATCCGTAAGACTGTATTTTAGATGCTATCGGCTTAGTTGAAGACAATTTTACACCAAATATTCCGATATGAGATGTCTCCCACTCAGCCATAGTGAATAACATATGAAATCCCCCATGAATACAAATACTTCTCACCATTTCTTTCATATTAGTAAATTGTCACTTCTATTAAATGTTATATTACAGGAAAACCAATACATGTGACATACATTTCCTACACAAAATATTGTACATGGATTTTGAAAGGCATTTAACCACTATGACAATCTGCTGAGGCTTGCACAACATTTAAAATTCTCGCAACAAAATGCATCTTTGGTGTTAGTGTGGGAAGTGGTCCATAACTTGTCTGTCTTCCTTTAAGTCCATAATGAACACAATTAGTTTGTCTTTGTGTAAACTATAACTTCTTTTAAAGCTGCCAACCATGACATTATATTCCAAATTAGTAAGTGCTTACATGCTGTTAACGTCTGAGAAACCTGGGAGAAACTCAAAGCCAGTTATTATGCTAAATGACATCTGCATTCCTCCTACCAGTGAAGAATGAGGTGCAGGAGATAATTCTACAACTGAAGAACATCTACATTCACACTCTACATGGGTAGCATTCTGGAACAAAATATCTATCTGGTGTCTTCAGTTGACTAGAAGGACCCAATGGTCTCATATTTTCACATAGCACCTATTTGCTTCATCGAATGTGGTGTCAGGAATGACTTGATTTAATGTTCAATATTTTTACTGGAAGGCCAATTGTAATAAATCTACTCGTTTAAATTAGCACCGGACGTCATATAGAACTGTATAACCAGCAGACGTTTGACCAATACCGATTCAGAGGCAGGGTGAAGTCAAAAGAGAAGAAGAGATTAACCTGTTGTACTATGGGTAACTCTGTTCTAGCACTGTAGACAAATAGCAGAGCATCATGAACTGTCCTCCTGTGCACTGTTTTCTTCCAGACACAAAAGCAAGGTGAGCCAGCTTTAAACTCACTTCACTAATGTGGTTATATGACCCTTTATCAGTGGAACAAATGGGCATGGTCATAAATATTCTAAAATGTTCCTGTGGGGATAGGTGTGACTGATCCCAAAAAAAGGAAGACTTTGCTGCAGGCAACACAGCCAGGAAGTAATCAATTTCCTATGAGGCCACTCTCCAATTCAGGCAGAGACAGATAAAGAGATATACATAGAGAGAGATAAAGAGAAAGATAGAGAGAGAGAAGGAGAGAGTGTATGTGAGTGAGATATAGATATATGGTTACCTTATGATTGCAACATGATATTGCTTTATCATGTGGCTTTTCTAAAGTCAATTTTTCATGCCATGAACCCACAATGCAGGAATCATCAAAGGAGTTTATGCTGAATAGTATCGAACAGTATACTACAGTATAGAACAGGTATGTTTTAAACCAACCAATTGTGGGAACCAACCAATCCTGGGATAGAGATGCTATCAATGTCCCTTGTACTCTGGCCATCGCTACCACTGACTCACTGAAACCGCTGTATTAAGCACCAACCTGCACAGTTGTCTATGGCGGCACTCGCTTTGCAGATTTCGTCATTGAAGGTTTTCTGAAAATCTAAAGCAACAAAGAAATATTTGGGAAAACTCTGAGGATAACACTGTCTAATTGGCTTCTTTAATGAATACAGCGGTCTGTGCCAACCCTCAGTAATATGTACGGCCCCACATTTCCATGGCGTAGCCCTTCTACCTTCCCCATTTATCTTGGTCTTCTCTGAGAGCCAGGGCACAATGCTGTTGACAGGATGTGAATGCAACGAGCTCGGTTCCTTTTCTGGCATCTCACATAGGGCACTACATCACTGTCACTCCAAGGACCTCTGGGAATGGCTTTCAGTGCTACACACAAGATGACTGGTTGAACCGTCCGTACGTAATGGACTGAGAGTTATGAAAGAGGAAGAGGCGGGGGAATTGTCACGTCAAGTGCAAAAAGCCCCAGACGTTGAATCTTCTTTTCATTTGACTGCCTCCAAAGGACAAGCATCAATGTGTGGTGCCACCCATGAATCTGCTTTTGTTGCTCTGTCCCCAGAGCAGCTCTCAAACATACGTACAAACTAAGCTGTGAATGTTCTGCTTCGGCTTTCGATGCAGGTGGCCACCACCAGCGAGAGCCCTGGGGCTTTCTCATACTGGGCCAGCGTGTGTGAGCAGGAAACCAGACGTGTTGGGCAGGGCCAGCAGCCACAGCACTGCAAGTCTGCAGAGGCCAAAGAAGGGAAGAAACTGCAGTGCCGCAGCAGCAAATTATGTTCAGCCATCTTGTTTTTCCTGGACCACTCATCAGCACCAAGGGAACCAAAGCATGGAGAAGTTCAACATGGGACAACCAGCCACCACAATGCCCTCCCATGACACTGAAGTTTCAAGTTAAAGTTTCCATACTACCAATGCATTCATGATGCTGTTGCAAAATGACTGATTCCGCCATACACGTTGTTATGGACTGAAATGTTAAGCCACCGATTCAATGTTACATATATACTCACTGAGCACTTTATTAGGTAGACCTGTACCCCAGCTTGTTAATGCAAATATTTAATCAGCCAATCATGTGGCAGCAACTAAATGAATAAAAGCATGCAAACATGTTCAAGAGGTTCAATTGTTTTTCAGGCCAAATGTAAGAATGGGGAAGAAATGTAATCTAAGTGACTTTGACCATGGAATGATTGTTGATGCCAGACAGGGTGGTTTGAATATCTCAGAAACTGTTGGCCTCCTGGGACACACAGTCTCTATAGTTTGCAGAGAATGGTGTGAAAAACAAAACATCCAGTGAGCAGCAGTTGATGGTTGATGGTTGGCATTTCCATAGCGCCTTTATCCAAAGTGCTGTACAATTGATGCGTCTCATTCACCCATTCATACACACACTCACACACCAACAGCGATTGGCTGCCATGCAAGACTGCAACCAGTTATGCTGGTAAAAATGCCTTCAATGCCTCCATGGTCAAAGCTGACAGGAAGGTGACAGAAATGCAAATAACCACACATTACAATTTCTTAATTTTGAGCTAGCAACATTACTCATTAACTGCATTGTTTGTTTTATATAGCCTTTGCAGTGCACCCATATGTACACACACACAATTGACAAAATACATTTAAACACAGGCCTGAAGCCTGGCAACAGCTTTCAGTGCTTCAGTGAAGTGTACCTGGGGTATTAAGTGACTTCCCACATGTTACACCAGCAGTGGCAACCAGCAACCCCCAAACTGAATAAACACAGCTTGCTCAGGCAGCCGAGAGCCAAGATCACAAGCATAGAGGGTGCAATCTGAACACCTCCACCTCCTGAGTTACACAGCCTATGGACAGCCCCAGTTAGCCATTAAAAAGACTGCATGAATGGTTCCACATGGCTGTGGGAAGCAATTGCCACCTTGGCTCCCATAGACAGCCATTCAACACAGTGGTGGAGTGCACCACTTTTAGGGCAGGGAGTGCAGACAGGCAGAAATATTTTCCTTCTGACTGACCATAGCCGACAACTGAACTTCAAAGATATGTTTGTAACTTCATGGCTATGAACATAACGTGACACAGGGCTTGGGAAAGGTCATGTCCATGTTTGTCAGGCCTGGACACGCTAGCCTGAGCATTGGAATCTGCTAAAGGGGCAGACAGAAAGCTCAACTATCCACCAATACCGCCAGACTCACACATCTCAGGATCCCCACCCCAGTCCAATAAGATCATGAATGCTATGTAAACTGAGGTTTCCTAAGGTGCCTCCAAACCTTTGTCTAACAATGGAAGAATCGGTGGTCAGGTTGACCATGCTGAGTTTGGCTGTCTGTCAAAGAAAACTGCATTGCATTTGGCAGATAGCAGAAGATCTCATAGATGCTACGTTTTCACATACAATTACTTTATAGAGACATTTTACTGAACCATTTCAGGTTTAGTGCCTTGTTAGGGGTACCTGTGAATGAAACCCCCAAACTCTGCGCCAAGAACCCAGTTCCCGAACTATTGTTTTACTCTGCCGCCAAAACTACACGCCAATACATCAAGTTGAGACCTGTGGGTAATTCTGCCCTCTAGGCAGGAAGATCAGTACCACAGCCCTTGGCACTAAGGAATATACTGTCATTCTGAAGGTGCCAGGTAGCCTCTGCTCACCTGGCTCCACTGGTTCATTCTTTATGTCCCTGGAACAGAATCACCTGAGCTTTTGTTGATTCACTCATTATGTTTGAAATGTATTAGCACATGCTTCTGATCATGGGCCCATGAAATAAAGTATCCTCATAAAACTAACTCAATTATAAGGATTTAAAATCTTAAATGTTAACTGCTGAATTTCCATCACCAAGTCTAAGATGGCCCTCCGCAGGACTGGCTGACAGCTGTTTGCTCAGGCCCCTGCTCTGCATGCCAGCGTGTCACACAATGCCCAACGAGTGCATGTGTGACGGAGGCGACAGAATCCCTGTACACCAAAGAGCACTTAAAACTCTGAATTAACATTCTTCAAGCACAAGACCCTCTCGCTTGAGACTGACTGCCAGTTATCCTTGGGGTTTCCAAGCAGAAGAGGCAGGCAGGGATCAAGGGGATGAATAAGTCCTCGTTTGTATTAATCCAAAGCTCCTTGAGAAGAAACATGGCATGTAGGGTTAAACTCTTCACAGCTAGGCACCGTGTGTAGGGGGGGGGGGGGGGGGGGGGGAGTATTTTTTTCAAAGTGTATAGTTTCATTTTAAATAGAAAAAAGAAAACCATTGACCTTTTAACGCAATATCTCTTCATGCTCAAAATCGGGATATGTGAGCATGTAAAGGATGGCAGAAAAAAAATGAATCGCCGATGCCCCCTAGGTCATCCTCCAAGAAGAGAAAAATAATAGGGAGGGGAAAAAATAGATCAAAGAGCGCTTCCAGTCTATTCAAATGCAATTGCTTCCAAATCACATTGTGTTGTCGCGCAGTTTTAAAGAATGGGCCACTGCTGTTTTATTGTAGAGAAGCTACCACTAATGAAAGGGACAATGCATAGATTAGTGCTGCCATCCAAGCGGCTAAAACTTCACTCTGGCTTTAATTGCACCGAACAAGGGGGATAGAGAAACAGGGAAAACAAGGAACAAAAGAAGGAGTATGGTGCAGAGAAAGAAGTGGAGGTTTTTTTTTTTTTTTTAAAGGTATGTTTATCGCAGTTTAGTGTCCGAGGTGGACATGTCATCGCCCAGCAGAAGAACGGGGAGGTGAACACTGAGCCAGGAAATGTTTCAAGTGAACCATTTCCTGTGTGTCCTTACTGACCCGCCAAGATCCATTCAGAGAAAAGAGCCCATTTATGACTTCATATACAGCACCGCATTCAGGGCTCCTACCGCTCACACAGGTGTGTGGTTTTGCGACAATGAAAGGTCATTCACTGGAGACAAAGGCATGCTGACTGATCTCTTCCTGGACTCAAGCAGCCAATTGTTAACCCAGACCCTTGTGCAGGTATGAAAGGTTTTGAAGGCAGGCACTGTCTGGAGCTGTCTACTCAATGAAGACATATTTCAATCAAAAATGGTCTCAAAATGTAGCAGTACTTGGTTTTGGTCTCATTAATAAGCACAAACAGATCAGGTTAGAGGGTAATGCAGGGATTTCATTGGCTGAATGAGACGATGGAGAAGATGATATTCGTACATACAGAAAGCAGAGAAAGATACACATACAACATGGAGATCCTTCTTTGGCAAATGGAGGGACAGCGATAGGGGATACAGACAGAGAAAGAGAACTTACCAGCCCTGAGCAGGTGGATATGGCGACGGACGAAGTGGTGTGGTTTTGTATAAATCCCTGATAAAAGCAGTTGTATGAATCAGGCTCCTGTGCTGCAGCAGTAAAGCCCTCTGTGCCAAACGTCTGTATGGTAAACCCATCGGAGACCACCTTGGAAGGCCTCAAGTCCAGGTGCATGTCTTTCCCAAAGGCTGACAGTTTGTAGTGCAGGGTGCCCCTGGCAGACAAGGATCTCCTCTTCCGACTGGCAGCCATCATGTCGTGCGAGATGTAACCTCCCGTGGAGTCCACCTCGACAGGGGTCACAAATGTGTAATCTACACAGAAGTCAACACACATTACAGATATCTGTTGGGAGCATTCACCCTATGACAACTGATCAGATGCATAATGGTAACTAAATGTTGGTGATGTTTTTAGACAGCCTTTCATTAACAGACTATTATTTCTGACTGACAATTGTATTTCTGCCTTATAGTCTGTTTTCTAATTTACACTCAGTGAGCACTTTATTTGGTATTTATTACACTTATTTTTTAGACTTATTAAGTCTTCTGCTGCTGTAGCCTATCCACTTAGTGTTATGATACATTGTGTGTTCAGAGATGCTCATCTGCATACCACTGTTATAATGTGTGGTTATTTGCATTGCTGTCACCTTCCTGTTTCTTCCCTCACAACTGCTTCTCACTGGATGTATTTTTTTTTTTTTTTTTGCTTTTCGCACCATTCTCTGGCAACTTCAGAGACTGTTGTACATGACAATCCAAGGAGATCAGCATCACGGCCAAAGTCACTTTGATCACATTTTTTCCCCATTCTGATGGTTGATGTGAACATTAACTGAAGCTCCTGACTGATATCTACATGATTGTATGCATTAAAGTGCTGCCATGCAATTGGCTGATTAGATGATCGTATGAATAAGTCGATGTACATGTATTTCTAATAAAGTGCTCAATGAGTGCATGTACTTATGGAACATAAGTATAGTAATAATTTTAAAATAAATCACATAAATGTCTCTCTCACACACGTGCGCGCGCACACACACATACGCCCGCAATAATAAATCAAAGTATCATCCCAGCTGCACTGCGTGTGCCTTGAATTGTCCACTCTGATAGGATGTACCGTGATACAGCTATTAGAGGGAATCCCCTTCGTACAGACCTGCCTGGCAACGGTTACCACGGAAGAGAACTAGAAGGCAGCTTGCAATGTATGACATCCTGAAGTTTTCAACAGGTTATCAACGGGTTTTCTTCACTCAGCTAAAATGTGTTATGCCCTACTTGTTTATCTGTTATCCCTGGTGAAATCACTGCAATGTGTTTGATGTCCATGGCAACTACGATCGGTGTTTCAAAGACATTTTAAGTTCATAGTTCAACGTTGATAAATGCATGAAAGAGATCGCATTATTAAAGGCATGGAATCCATTTATTAACAGCATCGTTTTTGTTTTGTTTTTTACTTCATTTTTTCCCGATAAAAATAAGTGAATTTACTGACCATGATTGAGTCCGCTGGTGACACTGGGGAATGCGGCTGTGACAGAGGATACCGAAAAGTAGCAGCATATCTGCAAAGTCTAAAAAATAACAGGTAGAATGTATGGTCAAAGATAATGACAATAACCACAGGATAAGAACTTGATTGATGCAATTGAATTGCAATCATAGCTACTTCGAAAAAAAATGAATGTCACCTGCCTTCATAATATTCCCAAACCACAACGTGGATAACTTCACTGATGTGCAGCTGACTAATGGAAAAGGTAAAGTCCATATCAAAAGGAAAAGGCAATCCATGTTTTATGCATGCACCTCTTCTGTTACCTCCTCTTTGAAAGTCGCAAAAATAACCCACGGCAGCGTATAATGCAATTGTCAGACATTGTTAATTGCGTTTTGCCTTTGCTTGCTCCTTACGTGAAGTCCATCGAATCCATTTCCTTCAATGCAAGAAACTGTTTCCTACGGCGTGCTGAGACAGGTAGATAGCTCCTGGAGTGCTGAGTTTGCTCTGCCGGTGCAGAACAGCCACAGTCGGCTCGTGCAGCCACAGAACAGGAGCAAAAACCCCTGCGGGAGGGAAGCGGCGTGACCAATCATCGCTCCGAATTCTCCAAGAGGTGAGCATATCACGGCGCTGCACTGTCACACGATCTATCAACAAAGAACAGAGTTCATGGAGTTCCCCCTACCATCGCTAGGCATGATCAAATTGATAATATTAACCATTTGCCAGCTGCGACAAATTATATTCTATTGTAACACATTAAGACAATCCCAGAAGTTTACGAGGACGCATTTAAACCCATCTCTAAAACATTGTAGCATGTCCTTTGTTCAGTTATGCAGTTATGAGTTCAACTGTGTTTTTTGGAATCCAAATTTTGAATGCCCAGTTTTAGAGCAATGGTGCTCAGCACTACATATTCCTACATTTGGGAGAAAGCCATGTCCTATCCACCAAAGAGAATATAAATGTATGCTTTCAAGAAAAAAAAAAAGGAATTGGTGCTGTTACAGAGCAGTGATAATGGTTTTATTTTTTTTCTTCATCCCCCCCCCCAATTTCAAATGCCCAATGACATACAGTGGCACTCAATAATGGGGCGACATTGGCTCAGATGGCAAGAGCTGTCATCAAGAGGGTTGCCTGTTCGATCCCTCCCAGGGTGTGTCAAAGTGTCCCTGAGCAAGATACCTAACCACCAAATGCTCCTGACGAGCTGGTTGGTGCCTTACATGGCAGCCAATCATCAGTGTGTGTGAGTACGACTGTGTGAATGAGAAGCATCAATTGTTAAGGTGCTATTTAAATGCCAACCATTTACCATTCAATACTGGAATCTCTGGCGTAATTTTGGAAGAGTGCAGACAGCACATGCTCGCCTCCAAAGGATGCAATTCCTGGCACCACCTTCTATCCCACCACAGCTCGCAAGTGAAGCATTCCATGTGTAGTTTAACAGCTAGCAGGCACGCAATCGACCAGCGTCACCAGCGACCAGAGTCACTCGAGTGACGATGTGGAACCCTGCTGAATGAACCCTCCCTGACCTTGGGTGACGCAACCACCAATTATGTGTCACCCCACAGGGCAACTGGACACGGTCACTGGCACGGTCAGGTTTGGTCCCACGGTGTGAACGAGAATCGTGCCATAACTGGTTGACCTGGCAAGACCTCATGCCACCCAACAGCCCACACAATAGTAATACAATTTCCATCCTAATTCATAACTTAGATGTGACACTTCTGATAGTGGGTTATACCACAGTCTGGGGAGAGAAAAAGCACCTCCTCAATGCAAGAACAACTCCGATAGCTTTGGAATAATGAGATGAAAGCAAACCGACTATTTTATTGGCTGTGAGTCGGCATGGTAATAACCAATGATCATACACCATTGTTTCATCAAAGGGAAGGCGGTAATTGTCCAAGCCAAATCACAAAAACAGTGACGCTTGTGTAGCCCCTTCTCACTTCAAACTGCTGCTTCAAAGCAAGGTTAATCGTTTTGTAATACACAGCACTGGAAGTAATCAGCTGTGGCCTCTCCCACTGATTGAAAGCTCTTTCCTCTATTAAAGACTTTCCTCTATTGCATATGAAGTAATTAACAAACCTTTTGTTTGTTAATTAGTTTGCTAATTTGTTGATGCATTCTCCCATAACCTGGCTGGTATTGTTATACTTTGAGGCAAACATTACCTCCAGGAAAGCTAAAAAGACATGTAATTGAACTGCAATTAACAAACAGCCGAAATTACAGGAAAAGTCCTATTTATGCAATTACCAAGAAAATATGTGGAAGTTCACTCTTTTCCACCGCAGTCCTTTTTATTTAAACATCATAATCAATGTACAGTATCTTTCAGTGATTGACCTAGATAATGGATTGTCTCCATTACGAGACAGGATTTTTATTTATTTTTTTCTAATTCTTCCAAAATCATTTGCAAGCATCTGTCTTGTTAAACATCTCTGTTCAGCTCCTTTTCTAGAAGACTCAGACTGATATTGGTGGGTGATATTGATAATTCTGCCAGTGCGTTATACTATATCTCTCTCTTATGGGCTGATCATGCTGGAGAGGGGTGATTCCAGCACCAAGCTGCTCCTTGGTGAGAGGTGAGAAGTGCTGGCAGATGAGTTTCAATACAGTGCATTGACATTTGACAATGTCATTTAATCACTGCCATCAATTTTTACTGTATAAATGAATGCAGTGAATCAGCGAGGAAATGTTTCTATTAGCTTCTGAGTTATTTTTAAATTTGTTTTTTTTGTCATGCTCTATTCAGTCAGCAACTGGGTTCTGATATTATTGCTCCATCCAGAGCTGGCTGCTGGTCATTTAGGGCCACAGGCACAGATGGGACACACAGCTCATGGTATAATTTATTACATTTTTCTGACAGACATTTTAATTGGGCTGTATTCAGCGGACACAAAACATTTTTTGATGCTTTTGTTCTTGTGCCAGTTCCCCAGATCCTGATCACTGGCAAATCCCCCCCCGTCAGTCAGCGATTACTTCTGCCACCCCCCATTACCACCACCAACCCCGCCCCCCCCCCCCCTCCAGTCCACCTCGAAAATCCTCGAGCAAGCTCAGGCCGCATCTCAGCCTGGTATCTGTTACTAATTTACGGTTGATGTTTTTTAGTTTTTTTTCTCGTAACGGGTCCTTGTAATTTCATTGCCGCTTGAATCTGCAAGAGGGGTTCGGTTTCTTAAGTTTCTTTTAGATTATTTTGGGCATGGTAAGTGGTTGCCACTGTGGCAGCCACATATTGGCTTGTCACTCAGATTTTGCTGTGTTCTGTGTTTTTGTATTGGATAGCCTTTTCATGAATGTAAAGCCCATCTCCCCTTGGCCGATTGCAATGTTTCAGCAATCTTTCTTGATAAAGACTGCTTTAGCATTTCACAAACAAAGTCTTAGAAACAAAGAAAAGAAGATTGCCGTGTCGTTTTTCTGCTTGTGGTCTGAATTGGTTTACCTACCCCATGTTTTGAACGACATGGAAATCTTGCATCTCGGACAGATTACTATGTTTTATTGCTTTCAGATTTTCCATTATGCTTTTGTTGCAATTAAGCCCATAGGCAGCAGTGTAGAACAATACAGGTACTGTGTAAAGCATATGCCTTTTTGAAGTCTAGAATGGACATATATTTCTGTATTAATATTTTGTAAAACATGTAATTAATTTATTTTGCAATGTTCACAGCAGTTATGCATCCAAGAACAAACAAGCAAAGAGCAAGGGCCAAAGCCTTTACCCATGAATCATGACCAGCATGCTTGTTTGAATCTGTTCTTCTCACCAAAACAATACAGGGTACTTTAAGGCTGAATTAATTCTGAATCCTTCTCGCCATCACGAATATACTAGTAGGCATGTTCCTCTTAGACCAAAGTCTGTTGTGCAATAATGACAGCTGCTCAAGTTATTAGTGTTCATATTATGCTCACAATTACTATTGCACAATAGGCTGGTTATAAAATAGTTATTCTGAACTAAACTGTTATTTCCAGCAATGTACTAGAGTAAAATATTGGGGCATTAATAAGGTGCTTACCAACTGCATTAATTCAGAATAAACTAGAAAGGCAGAGGGCCATTGCAGGGCAATTTGCTGTTGGCCGGTTTTCCTCCTTGCAGTGACCAATGGCAGGCACATCACACGTATCCTTATTTACTGTTTCTTTGTCTTCACTGGAGTCCTTGTTTGCATGCTGGGTACTTCACCTAGATCAAAAGCTTGGTTTGGAAACAAAAGACTGAGCTAACAATACCCAAATTTGTAACTGTACTGAGTAATGAGCTGTGATGGGGGAATAATAAAGGATCAGAGAGGAAGTGGGGTGCAGATGTACATTAAACAACGATTTAAGATCTGTAAGATGTCTGCTAATCACTCCTAATGTCTGTCTTAATCCCACATGAAGCCTCCTTTCCCCCTCTTAAAACAATGTGTTCTGACCTAAAAACGGCAAACCAGATTCTTTAAAGCTCTGTTTGTTACTGGGTGTACCTTAGACATAGACAGCTTAAGTGTATGAATAATAATAGTGCTGACTTCAGTCTTACTCATACAGAATACAGAGCAGTTATCTGCTTCCTCACCATCTTCACATTTAAAATGTACTCGCCTACATGTAAAAAGACAAAATCCATTCAACTAAGCTCTAGAGAGCTTTTCCTGTAGCAATATGGTGTGCAGTGTGTGAGGTGGGGTTTCCCCATATATATTTTGATCTCTGAGTTATTAGGTAATGATATGTTTGAAATGTCCTCACTCATCAGCAAGATATTAAGGGAGAAAAGCCCAATGCATTTCATTTTTGAAGCTATCTCCATTTTGGAGCTATCTCTCCATACTAATGATAAAACCAACTGTTACATATGCGCTTAGAATGTGTAATTCTGTGGTCTGTCACCCTGCAAACATATTACAATTACATGTGCTGTGTGCCAAAACAACTCCGGCCAAATCTAGGAATGAAAGACGGGGGGAAAGTTTAGAGTTTCTCTATTTTTCTCCCTCCATACCCTCTGTGCACTGAGTGAACATTCTAAAATAATGGAAGCTAAAATCACAGAGTCACCTTTTCAGTGTATCCAGATGAATGGGCAAACGGGAACTGTGCAAATTGCTTTCTCAGACACATTCCTGCTCTAAGCTCCTTAATCACAGTTTGGATGATGTGATCAGAAAGCATATTATTTGGCCAGGCTCCAAACCATCTGGGAATCCTTGCTAAGAGGTCTATGTAGGACAGGGAGAGAGGGGGGTCTACCTCCAGACAGTACCAGTGCAAGAGTGCGCTGTAGGTGGTCATGGGGGATATAATGGTCTGCACCTTCTAGTCCAGGCACCTGTCTAGTCCCCCACCCCGGAACACTGGAGGCTGCTGTTTAAGTGCATCACACTTAAAACTTAGTGAAACACATGCAACACTGTTCACGTGATAGTTCAACACACACACACACGCGCGCACACACACACACCAAGGCTCGTTTTAATTTGAGTTTTATTCTCTTTTAATGCGGCTCATGGAAATTTGGGTTTGTGCATGTCTGTGTGCATGTACATGCCTATGTGCGTGTGTTTTCTCAATATTCTGTATTTCTCTAGAGCTTCATTCATCCATTCAGAGTCACTTCTAGTGTCCGTGCTCATGCCTCAGCGTATCAGTGCCAAACTATGCTGACCATTGGCTCTTATTTCTGGCCTGGTGGTCAGTGCATTTCAGCTTTCTAAAGTGGTGTGGGACCTTTGTAAACCATCCTATTGCCAATGTGAAGATGCGGTTTCCAAACGTCTTTTTTCGTAAGTGTGGAAATATGAAATTGCATGAGGAGGCACAAAGTTAAGAACCAAAAGGAGGACTGTAATTTGGCCTTAAGCTGTGCCTTCTGAACCATCATCCCTGGCACTGTGTCAGGCAAAATACAGCATATAGCGCTACACCAGATTCTGCTAGATCATGCTGCATACATCAATGTCAAGTGCAGCGCTTAGTCCTTGCGGAATGACAGTATGTATGTTCTAGCTTGGGGTCCATTTTGTGTCAATGTCCGTGCATACAGTGACACTGCATTTTGGAGGATATATTGCATACGCACAGTTTGCCTCACACCTAAATCAGAAATAGCCACTGAAGGCATTTTATTTGGATGGGGTTTGTATTGTAGCTGAGTGTGCATCTTGAAGACTCACCAGTGATACATTATGTAAGGTGACTCACTTCTGTACAGCAAGTTGAGGTTATTTTTCCTTGGGGAACAGGACATACCACTTGCCATCAGTTGCATTGTATCTCTGAATTTATTTCCCTGACTAACATATACAAATAACCTTTAGACCACAGTAAAATGAAGTGGAGCTGAAATTCAGAGGATCCACTGAGGGGCACATAAGTGATAAGTACATCATTTAATTCTTATTACCAACAGTCAGGTAGCATGTGTCCTGAGTCTGCCTGTTTTAATGGCTCACTTCTCACTGTGCCATAAATTAGGCACTCTCTTTTCCAAGCTGGCACGCTCTCATTGTCCCGTCGTATCCTACAAACATTATTTATTTCACCAAAATAAATTCCCTGGATCCATGCAGGGCGGAGGTGAAATGGTCCAGTGATTGTAAATCTGCTTCACCCTCAGAGGGCTGCAGTTGTTGCATGTGCTCCCAGTGTGGCCTTGGAGACAAAGCTTAACCCAGAGCCCTTGGGTGTGTTTAGATACCTGCTGGACACTACATCAGTCCTTTTCTTCTGAAACACGATATGTGGAAAATTGAGCTTTGAAGACCATTTTTATTTATTCTCAAATGTGTATTTTTGTGTGTGTCTGTGTGTGTGTATACACATGCTGGGTCGACATGCTGCTTGGATACCTCATGTAATGGCAATATGGAAAAATTGATGAGACATATGACAACACATTTTTTATTTGCGCTGTTTTTACCATTCTGGTAATAGTCACTATTAGACTGCAGGTATCAAGGACTCCCAAGTTTGGATTCTATACTAATGCAATGTCATTTCAGGTAAGAAACTCGCTGTGCTGATATTTGCCAACTTAGGAAAGAGTATTACTTCCAGTTCCAGGCCAAGTAGGGTAAGTGAGCATTCAGAGCAGGCAGAGGAGCAGTAGACATGTTTATGACCATTGCCCTGGCAAACCTGACATCCTCTCGCCTCCCACTGCTCTGTGCCAGGCCGGGAGGGCTGCTCCTCCTTTCAGCCAAGACTGTAGTGCCAGCCCTCAACTTCATCAGTACTCCAGACCCATTCTTCAATTTACATCATTTACCTACCACATTGGTTAATCTTAAAGCAAAAATGAGGTTCATTTGATTTAGCATGCTTTTGCCATTGTTGCTACGATCTTTCAGAAGAGCTTCCCATTATAATGCAGAATTATTTTGCTATTATGTAAAGAACTTGAGTAGGGCACTAGCTCATCCTTCCTCTTCCTCTTCTGATTGGAGTGTTCTTCCAGCACAAAAGTCCACAAGGAAAACAGTACATCTTTGTTGAGCTTCACATATGCTGAATAGAACATCACATATCTTGAGAGAACGAGAGAGAGAGAGAGAGAGGGAGACAGAGAGAGTGTGAGCGGGAGAGCGAAAGAGAGTGGGAGAGAGAGAGATAAAGCTACAAGTGTTCCAGGAAGTTGAATAGGATTTAAGTGGATCAAGAGCTGGACTGGAGCATTCTCATGGACAACAGAGAGATTCTCATTGGTCCGTATGGGTCTTAGTCACAGCAGGCAGGCCGGGCATCCGCTGAGCTCCCGCAGGTGTCCTTTCAGCGCAGTAAATACCCAGTGGCCTTTCTGGTCTCTTCCCTAGCTCCCGCTTCCAACAGCTCACATGTTTTATTCCCTCTGCCCCCAAGACAGATCTGTGTGAAAATGGCTGGCGTGAACCTCATTGAATTAAGGTCCTCCAATAAGGCTTCCCCCAAATAGCACAGTGTGTGCCATCCGGTTTTATCCAAAATGGCAGTTTATCTTTCTTCTCTGTGAGGAAGCGTAAAGAGATGTCTCCACAAATCAACTTTAGCTTGGCCCCGGCTGGCCTCGGCTCATTCAGCCACAGACAGGGCTGTCACTGTCCACTCAGCAGTGCGGTTAACATGGACCTCACAATTTCTTTATTGTGCCTGTGGAACAATCCAGAAGGACCATGTTTGCGGTTAGTAGTCTCATTCACGAATCATCGGTTATATTCCATAACATATGACCGATAAGGCATTGTTCAGAAAAATGTTTAATTGAGGAAAAAGACAAGAAGCACAACTTTCTATGGACATTTTTGTCCATATTTGTCCAATTGGAAAAATAAAAACAATCAATTGCACATGACTATCCCAATACTTTTGCATATGCCAGTATATGCAGTATGCGGTATATACAGAAGATGCACCCTGAAAACATGAGGTAGCATGTCCAAGTAAAAATTCTACATTAAAAGGAGACACATAAAAGGAGACAATCATCTGTACAAAGTACGAGCACCATCAGTGTCATCTATTCATTTATGTTTAGCAGGAGCAGGCTTGTGAGAACAGCTCAAATTTCCCTTAAACAATGTAACACTGAACAAGTATTAGTGAGCACCTTTTTTGTGAATGAAAAGCATTACCTCATTTTGGGCCTGGAGTTAAAAAAGACAATCGACATTTGTCACTATTACATGAAATCTCCTACCCTTCTGTGGCCGGGATAGCAGTGAGAATCACTCAACAGGTTAAACAAGGGAGGTTCAAGTTGCAAGCCATTCAGTCTTAAGTCTCATGACAATACATTTCTCATTGAATTCAGATTAATGGTGCCGTCTTTATTGGTAGATTGCGTATTTCAGGGGAAATGGTGAATTGCCAATATACAGTACATAGTCTCTCAGTATTATTCTACTGAGATCAATGATAAAACTGCACGTGCAAGGAGTACATTTCTTTGCTCCTCTTCAGAATAAAATTCATCCGTTTTTTTATGATAAAAATAGATTTATATGAACATTATTATTCCGCTCCATGACCAAGCATTTTCTATTGCCTGTTGTTTAGAAAGGTGCTGTAACAGGACACATAACTGCTGGGCTGCACAGAAAACATGCCAAAGCTGCCAGTCACATGTGTTGCGCACTGCCAACATTTAACATTAGCAGATGTCTGCAGTGATGCAGAAATCTCTAATTCCCTCCAAGATTGCATTACATTACAATCACTCAGCAGAGAACATCAGATTTAGTCTCAGGAACGCAATACCAAGTAGGCAAAGAAGCCCGTTTACATCCAGTAGGTATTACATTACATGTTATTTTTCTGACGTTTTTATCAAAAGTGACTTACAGTTGATTAGACTAAGTGGGGGAGAAACCCCCTGGAGCAATGTGGGGTGAAGGGCCTTGTTCAAGGGCCCAACAGCTGTGCAGATCTTATCCTGGCTACACTGGGGATTGAACAGTCCACCTTGCGGGTCCCAGTACCTTAACCACTAGGCTACAAGCTGCCTCCATTTTAATGGTATAAAGCTCTTAGCATTGTATAACCAATAACAGCTGTATAACCAACAATCAAAAAGGGACATAAAGTTCAGTAATGGCCAAACTCATGTACAATGTTTGGCAACTTGTACAGAGCATTGGTGATAAAGAGGCAAAGTTGTCATCTCTTCTGTGTGCCATGAAATTGATATCACAATTTAGTTGCTACACTGGGGCCAAAAGGTACTGCTGAACAGAAACTGCAATGGAATGTCACTCCAAATCCATTGGCTTTTCTCATCAGGACATCATAGAAGTGAAATGTTGTCTGCCTTAATGGCGCAGAAGGTCAGTGTGATAAGCAGAATGGAAGGGGCATCATTAAAGGTTATCTCTGCAAAATATCTCTGAGGGGCTTTCTGAAAGCTCCTTCTGATAGCAGGCATAACTCTGGACCGACAGCTTTTGAATTCTATCTCTATCTGCATCATTAAACACAATCTCTTATTATTGGAAATTACCTGTACCAGTATTACTCATGTCATGAGTGGAACTTGTTTTGTACAATCATGAGTGGAACTTATAATTCAGTCTGTGATGAAGTTGTTTTTTTAAAGAAGAGCAGAGAGAATATTCTCTATCCCTCACCACACAAAAAAAGAGCCTTCTAGGCCAGATCACGATCCCCTTCTATATTTGCAAAGCCATAAATTATGATTTAGGCATTGCAATTGGCTTATTTTGTTGTGCTCATTTCTCCGGTGGAGACAGAGACAGGGTAAATATAGAAAATAAGTATAAGGAGTCCTGAAATGCAAATGGACACAGTTGGATTGGCATACAGGCTTCATTCAAACCAAAGAGTCACTTAAGAAAGAGGAAAATGTAAATTGCGAATAGTACTTTTAGAATGTATTTAAGTGGCTTATTAAAGAGAGACTCTCCGTCATCTGGATTGAGTTTGTCAGTAGGTCAAGGTGGACACCCAAGGCGCCTCTTGTGCCTTGCATGGGTAGACTTACTTTCATGAACATTGTCTGAATGGGTAACAAGGGACAGGGGGGAAAAAACCATGGCCATTAAACACAATGTAAAAAGAAAATCCTGACAGACTGATCGCTCTGAGCTGTAAATATCTTGAAAGGGGAGAGAAAAAGTCTGCTTCAAAGAAACACCAAGGGATTAACCATTTGAAGAGCATGCTTACAAATGGAGCCAGTCAAGTACACTGCAAACCATTATTTCATTAAGCCACCTCGCACAAATCGATAGAGTGAGTTTTGTTTTTGTACTGCTGACATTTTCTTTGTGCGCTTTGTGGTGTCAAGATATGTCAAGTTGTGGGATGTGATCAAGTGTATAATAGTTCAGGGAAGCTTTTATGAATATTATTTGATCCAGAAAGAATTTCTGAAATGGATTACCAAATTAATTTGGATGTATGTCTTGTAAGCGGATAAGTGAGCCTTTGTGCTTTGGCCGGTGGCTGTCAGCCATTATTGGAAATGAGAATATAGACATCAGATTGACTCAGGACCCTGTGGGGAATGCAATAATGCATTTACAAGTACAATAGCTGTGGACTGTAGGTTGGCTGGGAAATTAGGAAAAACTTTGCTCTTTTTGAAGCTGATCTGCTTCCCTGTACGTAACTATTTATATTTTTGTCAGAGCATTTGGCATAGTGTAACATCAAATCGATACCTTCTTGTTTATTAAAAATCATTCTCCCCCTCACTATTGTCACGAAAATAACATTTTACTGAGGCCAATGGCATTTTTCAATTATGTTCAAATATCTGAAAGCTGTTTTGTGATTGAAAACCGTCTATGCTTGTTTGCTTATAGATGATGGTGTGACATTTACGATACTGTGACATTTACAATGCCAGACTATATTTGAGAGCTCTGGATTATATTAGGCATTAGAAAGAACAAATGAAAGAAAGAATAAATAAACAAACTAAAAGTTAATTTAAAGTTAATTCCCACTTGCAAATGACCAATGCAGTCCACATGATTCAGGGGACTACAGCAAGGAATCAATCATATTGATTTTATTTGGAATTTACTTCTGTTGTATTACAAATACCAAATTGAAAGAGAAGGCTGCAAACAGAAAGAGAGTGAGAGAGAGAGAGAGAGAGAGAGAGAGAGAGAGAGAGAGCGCACAAGAGTGGATGTCTTTCCAAATGAGTCACTTCAGAGCAAATTGAGCAACGGGGGCTAGGATCAGACTAGGAAAAACTCTGCGATGTGCCAGAACAACTCTTACCCATGAGGAAGTAAATGCTAGCAGGATGGCAGCCGGGCAGTGTGAAGCGGGCGCTGGAAGCCTGGTGCTCTCGGCCACAGGGACGTGACCGAGCTCGGAGTCTCACTGGAGAGAACGGCGCAGTATCAGCAGGAGCCTGGGAGGGGCCAGCCTCGCCGAAGGTCTCCCAAAAAGCCACAATTACAGCGTTCCATAAGTTACAGGGTAAACATCTCTCATAAAAATAAATTGGAAAAAACATTTCCAATTTTTGGGATGGGAAGAAAAAAAAAATCAAGGACAGGGCACTTAGTATTTTTAGATTTCTTTCCAGGGATAGTCTCATCCCTGATTCTGGAGACGTTTCATTCCGAAGTTGTGGCTTCCTTGTCTGAGGGATAAATGATTGCTTTTTAAGATGCACTGAGACATATTTATACATCTTTATCACTTGGGGATAAAGCTTACCACAAGGATGAGGAATCCATTCGGTAATATTGAGTCAAAGCAGACACTAAATACTAAATATGGCATAATAGTATGAAAAACCAAATCCAAAAAAGACTTTCAATGGGATGATCGGTTTGGGTCGCTATCAGTATCAAGCTGAAAAGCAGCAAGTGTGAAGTTCAGCGACTACACAGCCATTCAACTCAACCCCCTCAACCTCCCCCCTGCTTACGAAGCAGCAAAAAAAATCCCCAACCAAAACGAAGGGCTCACCAGCGTTCCTCACCAGTCACCGGCCTCACTCCATTGTCTGAAACCAGAGCTTGAAAACCAGCCTGGCCTTTGGTCTCCGAGGCCTTACAATAGAGGAGCGTGAACTTCTGACCCCCGCATGAAGAAGGTCTGCACACAAGATTATTGGATTGTTGATTTTCCAGCTCGCCCCCATTGTTCCGGGGTCTATGTAAACCATGGGGCGAGGGGGAACTTTGCTTGTGAAACCTGACATGACATGATGGCTCAGCTCATCAGCGCTTCATTGACGGATTGGCCAAAGGAACGGTGAGATCATTCAGTGTCGCGGTGTGAACAGGGACATTGTCTCCACCTCCGCCCCACGCTCCCAGGGAAGGCCAAGTTTGGGCCTTGTGACCCTTTCTCCCCCCCGAGAGCAGGAAAGAGGATATTGAGACAGCATGTGGTCTTCTCACTTTGAATGGGGCCTTCATTAAGTCCACTTAAAATCTGATTATCTCCCTGCTCTCTTTATGGCAGCAGGTCACTGCAATGCTGTAGCACAATCACACAGGACAAAGAGGAAACAGGAAGCTATTGAGATGCAAGAGAGGAAGAGTTCACTGTGAAAGAGCACAAGGTTATCTTAACTGTTGTCTTTGACTTTTGAATGTTTTCACAAAGGCCAGTCTTCACACACGGGCATGGCCTCTTTGCTTATGCTATGGCTTTAATGACACAATGAATAAAAAACAATGGAAACAAATGTGAAAATACAATAATGTGATTTTATGAAACAGTAACTACTGAAACACGCTCATTATTTTACAGCGAGGTGAATTATTTTGATTATGGCTATTTAACCGTTTTGACTACTTACTTAATTATACTTTGATCAAACTATGCTCTAGCGCATGGTTACCTGCAACTATGTTAAGTGCTTTAAAGACCTTTCACACATACTCAGCTAAATGCACACCTGTAACTTACCCTATAATTAAAAAGAAGAGGTTACAATGAAGCTCATTCCAGTTCTTCTCTTTGCCAGGGCATGTTCCTCTCACACGATAGGCCTTCACCCAGATTTTTAATTAGAAGGGAATGCTACTTCTCAGGTGACAAATAATTAAAAATCAAAATCAAAATAATCACAAATGGTAAACACTGATATTCTACATTGGCAAGATTAATTATTTTATTGTGTGATCAATATTCCCAGTTTGTTTGCATGGAATAAACACAGGCCTTTCCCCAGATGAATGAAAGAGGAGTTCATGAGTATGTTTGATATAAATCTAGCTACTATGGTTTTATTTTTGTTTGCTCATTCAGAATAAGGATTTGCTTATATACCTGTAAAGGACTGCACTTCATTATGGATTTTCATTTCATCCATTTGACTGTTAGCCAAATTTTTTGTTCTGCAATACCACAGAATGTGAATTATCTGGTGAAGACATATATACAGTTTTAAAAGTATAAAAGGGATGGACTATAATTTTGAGTGGACATGTTTTTGGCTTCTAGTTGCATTTCCAGTGCTCGTTTTAGGCACATCTGCACAAAACACGTTGCTGCATGTTCCAAATGCAGGTAAAACCTAAGGCTTTGTCTGCTTTGCATTTCATTGTGTTCTTCTGTAAGCCATTCATTGTATTCTTAATCTCTTGTAATATTAAAATTATATGAATTTGTCAAGTACATACTGTACGTTCATTTGTCTTTGTATTGAGGAGGCTTGTAATGCTCAGTCTATACCTATTGTTTGTAAAAAAAAAAATACAGTACTGTGCAGAGGTCTTAGGCACCCTAGACTTTATTATATGTATGTTCATTTTTTTATGTGTGTTAGTATAAAAGAACACATTTGAGATTTCCAAACATTCATTTTCCAAAAGACATTTCACAGAGACATTTTTGTATTTAATTTAAAAAAGTAACATATTTATGTAAGCAATTGACTACTTTTTACATAACTTGATCAAGGCTGTCTGAGATCAGAAGCAAGGAGCCAACCAAAGTCTGCAGAAGAACTGTGGCAAGTTCTCCAATATGCTTGGAACAACCTCCCTGCTGATTGTCTTATAGAACTGCAGGACAGTGTTGGCTGTCTCAGAGAAGTGATGCCGTTTTAACGGGTGGTCACAAAAAATATTGATTTGATTCCGTTTTTAACTATTCTGCCAAATTACTGAAATGTAATGTAAAATGTATAGTATGTTTATTTAGGACCTCTCATTGAATTGTTTTTGAAAGAAACTTATATGTATAGAATGTTATGCAGGTGCCTAAGACTTTTGCACAGGACTGTATGTTTTCAGAAAAGTAATAAAATCAATATTTATAATATCAGTTCAGTGTGTTAGAGTTCATTGTGATTGTTTTTGTAGAGATCATGTGTGACTGGCATACACTCATGTTTAATGCATGTACATACACCCTTCTCCTCAGTGCCATCCACTGGCCACCCACAACTACTTGCATCGAATGAGAAAATCTGCTGATAGTCTATAGGGCTACTAAAGAGACTGCTCCTTTATACCTTTAGAAAATCATAACCATACACACCTGCCCGATCCCTCTACTCTGCAATCTCAAGATGTCTGACTCCTCCCCTGCCTTTCAGACACTGCACCTCTCAGTCAAAGCTGTCGTCTGCTCTGGCTTTTCACTTGCGGAATGAGGTTCCCACGGAAGTCAGATGGCCATTGTTTTGGAAATCTTTCAGCACAAGCTTCAGACCCACCTTGTCAGACTGTACCCTGGGTCCTCCACCATGACTCTCTCTAGCATATATACCAAGCCTCTAGTTGGGCGTCTTATTTTTATAGCCTGTGGTTTGTTGAAGGTAGATTAATGTTCATTAGGGAAGTTTTGTTCTTGTTAGTATGACTTGGTGAAAACACTTTTGTATAGCATATTTCCCCCTCTAGGGATTTGATTTGCACAAAAATAAAAAGATATATAAGATATATAAGCATATAAGATACATAAGATGCAAGACAATTTGTGTGGGAGAGGAATTAAACCGTAATAGGCTTATAAGAGTCCCCTATATTATTAACATATGCAAGAGGAGGGGGAAACAACAAATGGATTTGATCCACTGTTTGCTTTGCACTTGTGTTTACAGTGTTAAGTCACTGAGTACATGTAAGAGTGTCTACTGATATCAAGTAACGCTGCTACAGCACTGGAAATAAAATGGATTTTAGGCCAACTTGCATTGCTGAATTGGGAATCATCATTTCCATTCCATTCTGATTCTGTAGAAACTCCCCCCAGCCCACTGACTTATCCCAGCACATAGTATATGAAAAAGACAAGCTGTTCCATGATTACTAGGATGCTGTGTGTGGGAGTCTCTCTATGTTCCCAGCACAAAAGCAGAGACATGATTGCCTATGACAGCAGACAGCTCTAATACAGGAACATCTGCCCAAAGAACATTTGACCCTGATAATAGGACTCTGAGCCCCAGATTCATTTGGACAAAGATTTGGCTAATTCTCACATGGCAAATTTAAATAGATTATTTACCTTACGTTGTGCCATTTCTCATGTATATACTCTATGTATTAGGTCTTTGTCTTTAAAAGGGCAGCTGGCTTTACTTGCAAATGCTGACAAAGGAAAATAACAAAATAAAGATAAAGAAGATCAGACTACGGCTACAATACATTGCTATGTTTGTCTATTTCTCTCAGAATGCACTCCTTTGAAAATTATATCACCTTCTATTAAAGGTGTAAAATCGAAAACTAATCGAAACCTAAACGAAAACATGAAAACAAAATATGATATTTCAATTCTCTAGCATAATACATTCCATTGGTTAAACTAACCTTAAACTATTTCTCTTAAACTACACAATGAAACTTGCAACTTGAAATGTGACTTCACCCAAAATGTCAAACAGTATTTGCTCTTTTCACTATTTAATAATGAATATCAAAATTTTCTGAGAATTCTTAATCTCCTTCTATGTGAATACCATGTGATGATAGCTGTGCATGGCAGTGCCCTAGTCTAATTAATGACTGTTGAATGGTTATCGATCCTTCCAATCAAGACTGCATTCCCCACTCATCTCCAAATGTACAGAAGAAAGTTGTGTTTTTAACCATTTAATAGAGATGGAAAAGGCCTTCACTCTCACCCTTGTACTGTGTATGGTGAACAACACTTAGAATGGGGGAGATTGGTTTGGACCTCTGTGCTGTGGTTATGAACACATAACACGGTGATTGTGTGTTTTACACCGCTGTCGCTACACAATGCATATCACACAGTCACAATGAAGCAGATAAACAGCAGGACCGCAGGATGTCCAGCGTAGTTTGTTTTCCCATTGGTCGTGTAGCTACACGTACTTTCCCCCCACAAGTCAATGGCTTTATTGAACTGAAAGCGCATCTCTCCAGCCTCTCGTTGTGAAAATGCCGCCTTTGTTTCATCCCCGTACAGCGGGGCCCAGCTGCTCTACTCCAGCCTACCCTCGATGGTTGCGAGCGCAAATGTTTACAAGCCTTTCTGAGCGCAACACTTTCATGTCGGCACAATGAAAACGTCAAATTACCTCATTACACTCCCCCACCCCCTCCCCGGCATAAGCGCCGCAATTATTGATTTCAAAGAGATGACATTTGTGTCCGAATGATCCGTTACAATGGCCGCTGTTTGCTTTGAGCCACGTGGGCTCTTTCAAAGGCTTCCAAGGCAAGGGAAACAGTGAGCGCAGCAGGCCCACAGTCTGAAGGAAGTCCAGGGCAGGCCCTTGTCTGCGATTTTCCGCCCTGATTAGTGCCAATGAGCAGTAAGAGTGTTTGGATATGTCAGTTAAAGTCCACTGCTCTCTGTCTGGGCATAACTGATATGTTATAGCGAATGATTCAAATGATGCAAACGTACTGAATTAAAGATGTGACATGGTGTTACACACTAGCTACGTACGTGTGGAAAATGTATTATTTATTGTTAATGACTGTAACATCATTATCATTATATCATTCAAAAATACATTACGTGCGTGTGCATGCATGAATATGAGCATGCATGCCTGTGTGTTTGTGTGTGTGTGTGCACACAAAATGACAGATATGACTATTATCTTTGCTCAGAATATAATTTGCTTCCAGTTGCACCTATTGTGACAGCCATGGGCACATTGTTAGTAGGGGATAGGACTAACAGAAGAGGGGCTTGGAGTATTCCATTCCAAAAGGTAGTTTGCTAAACTTACACAAACTCTTGTCTTGTGAAAACATTTGAAGAACTGTACTCAGAGGGGGAATTAATCAATTTACTCTAATATTGGATGAGTTATTGATTACCATATTTACAATGTTCAGGAAAGCAATGCATACCACTAACCATGGGGCGACATGGCTCAGGCAGTAAGAGCAGTCGTCTGGCAGTCGGAGGGTTTGCCGGTTCGATCCCCCGCCCGGGCTGTGTCGAAGTGTCCCTGAGCAAGACACTTAACCCCCAAATGCTCCTGACGATCTGGTCGGTGCCTTGCATGGCAGCCGATCGCCGTCGGTGTGTGAGTGTGTGTATGAATGGGTGAATGAGAAGCATGAATTGTACAGCGCTTTGGATAAAGGCGCTATATAAATGCCAACCATTTACCATTTACTAACAGTGCAGCAGTGCAGCAGCATGGGAAGGGAACTCTCATGACTCTCAGGGTCCATGCCAAGCTGGGGCACTTCTGGTGTACCTAGAACAAATGACTCAACCTAAATTGTTCCAGTAAATATCTTGCAGCATACATGGATTGTATGTAGATACTGTAAGCTGTGTAAGGTCAGCTTAATACCCAAAAGCCAAATGTAATAGCATTTACTGTATGTACAGTACAAGTGAAGACAGAAACCCACAAGAGGTGGGGATATGAGGTTTTGCACAAAAGCCCTGGACTTGTCCAGCTTTGCAGAAAAAAAAACAAGTTGTTGAGGGATAAATTCAGCATGACATCACCATTACTAGTGTTAACGGCTACCACTAACTATCACGCTAACATCAGCAGACATGCAACTCCCTATTCAAAGCAAACACAAGAGAACAATGGACAAAAGAGCAAGCAATATCATTTTGCTATCACACACGGCCACCTGCATACATAATCACCTCCAAAAACTCCACAGTCCACATATACAATATCTACCAATATAATAGGATGTTATCTTTTTAGTGAGAACTTCCATTTCTACAAAAGCTACTACTATGACTATGGCTACTACTACTGATAAAAATAAAGTAGTAATACTGTATTTTAGTAGTAGTGTCAGTGGTAGTATCATCAATCAATTATTCAGAGGAGAACAAGATTTAAACATGGCCAGTTATCACATAACATGGGCAGCCTCATTACCCTCCAGTCAGAGGAAACTAAAGTATGAATCTGTATTTTTTGAAGGTTTGGCATACAAAAAAAAGTGAACCAAAGAGAACACAATCAGCATTCGCTGCAGAACTGAAAGGGAGCTACTTTCTGGAACATTCTCAAAGAGAGGTGGATTGACTGCCCAGGTTGAGAGATAGATATTCGGAAGGCTGATTCAACCGCAGCGAGTAGAGAAAAGGTAAAATCCTTCTCAATGATCCTCACACCATTCAGGGTGACTTAGCTTTTATTGTGAATAAAAGCACAGCTGTTCTATTCCTGCCATTAAATATGCCCTCCATTTACAGGTGATCTTGAAGACAGCACATTCTAAGGCTGAGTGTGCAGCTGTTCTCAGTATATTCACACCCATGGATAACTGAGATTAGCTGAGTTTTCCAAAAATAGGCAAATAGGCACCAATTATGTGTAACAGGGAATTGGATCTGAACCACCCCTAAATTGTATCTATAGTGAGAAACAGATGGATGCTTGAGAGTAAATGCTTTGCTACTGTCTGTAACACAGATTTTCCAACCGTGCATTATTTCCAACCTTGCATGCTGCCATAGCCACACACCAAACACATTTTCCAACAGAAGATATGTATAATTTAATAAGGCCTACATGTCCTCAATGCCCATACAGAATGTTCAGAAAGTACAGATATACACTCACTGAGCACTTTATTAGGAACACCTGTACACCTACATATTCATGCGATTACATGATCAGCCAATCACATGGCAGCAGTGCAATGCATAAAATGATGCAGATGTGGGTCAGGAGCTTCAGTTAATCTGCATCAGTGATTTCGATCAGTGATTTCAACCATGGCATGATTGTTGGTGCCAGACGGGCTGGTTTGAGTATTTCTGTAACTGCTGATCTCCTGGGATTTTCATGCACAACAGTTTGCAGAGAATGGTGCATAAAACAAAAAATATCCAGTGAGCAGCAGTTCTGTGGGCAGAAACACATTGTTAATGAGAGAGGTCAGAGGAGAAGGGCCAGGCTGGTTGAAACTGAGTGGAAGGTCACACATCAAACCTCTAAGTATTTATCCAACTGTGAATTTATAGCTTTATCTATTCAATCTTACAACAAATCTGCCAGGAACTGCAATACACATATGAAATAGAATCCGCAATGAATGTTAAAAGCAATGTTGTACCCAACCTCATGTTAACAGCTGCATTCCATGGCACACAAGCAGAAAACGTCTAAGATGCCTAACCTCAGATGAACTGCAACCAACTCTGACAGACCAGAGTAAACCATCTTCATTTAATTATTTCCATAATTCTGAATCGTGAGCCCTGCCACCACTTGCCTCCTCTCTCAGCACCGCCCCGCTCCAAAACATCTTAGGATGAGTTACAACTCATATCCTTCTCTGCGCACAGGAAAGGACAGGAAGTAAAGGACTTATTGGGACCCATGACCAGCAATTAAAAAAAAGAAAAGAAAATGAGTCAATTAAAAAAGATCCTTTAAGCTTATTGTCACCAGTCAGAAGAAAGAGGACACATTTGTAGTCACTCTTCTCCGCCTTCTTTGGTCCTGAAAGTCATTTATCTGAGGACATGAACTTTCTTTGCCAGGCAATCTCCAAAGATTTCATGGTGGGATGGAAGCAGCAGAAAGGAAGCTGACTCACATTAAATCAAAAACATTCAGAACTTTTTTTAAAATAAACATATATGTATGTTACTGTATATCTATAGCATATGTGTCTGTTTTTTCTTCGTCCCACCAGTTTTCCATATTCATGTCTCTCATTTTCACAGAACACATGGTAACTAATATGCAACTGACAGGGAATGTAGGCTGGGGGACTGCATGAGACGATTGCCATTTCTTTATTGATTCAGTATATGAAAACATGGACAGACGTGGTGGATTCCTGCGCTTCAAAGGGGGACAGAGTCAGATGTGTTACACTGTTAACACAGGAAGAAAACAGGAATGTGTCAAAAAAGACATTGTCCAGAACAGAAATTGTGAATCTAATTAAAAACCAATGTCTTAACAATATACAATTCCATCCCACAAAAAACGGCTATGCATTATAAAAAAGGAAAACAGATGACAGCAAACATGGTATACCCGAGTGTTACATCCTGGCCTAATTGTATTAGCAGCAATGGCATAAGCTAGTGTGGTTTGCAATCAACTGCAGCAACTGCACATTAAGACAATGTAATGAAAAAAGCCATTCGTGTCCTTAAGGCTAACATGGGATTGCATGCATTGGATGGCATTTATTACTGCACTGAATATGCTATGTGCACCTGTTTAGGCATATTGTTTTATTTTATTCATTAAAAAGCATAGTGAACTCAGTCTCACTGTATCTTATCCTATGTGTACAAAGATTACATTTTTTTTTAAAAACCATTTATGAAAATGAGTGTAGAAACAGACACATTCCATATATTTTGAGTATCTAAACAATGTAATTAAACCCAATAAGGCAACTGAGGTCATGGTGTATCTTGAATATGGGCACAGCTTGAGGGTTATGGTTACTTTTAGCTCCGCCTTATTTAGGTTTAGTTTCCCCATATACCAAACATTCATGACTTCAATATAGAGGTGAGTTTGTGAAGATGATTTCAAATGACCTGGCTCTTATTTACACACTAAATAAATGTTCAAAATCCGCTTTTACTAAATAGGCCTAGGTATCCATAGTTAAAAAAAAAAGTTGCTTTGGGGATATAAAGTTCAAAGTATTTCAGACCAAGAGCCATGAAGATAATTGTATTCTGTGTTTGACTAATCATTCAGTCTCCTCCAGTGCTTTGAGATAGTGGAGGGCAGACCATACAGAGTGGCTAGCTTGGACCATACAGAGTTACAGAGTGGCTAGCTTGGACCATACAGGGTTGCAGAGTGGATAGCTTGGACCATACTGGGTTGCAGAGTGGCTAGCTTGGACCATACAGGGTTGCAGAGTGGCTAGCTTGGACCATACAGGGTTGCAGAGTGGCTAGCTTGGACCATACAGGGTTGCAGAGTGGCTAGCTTGGACCATACAGAGTTACAGAGTGGCTAGCTTGGACCGTACAGAGTTACAGAGTGACTAGCTTGGACATCAGTAGTGCATCGTAATGGATTGATGCTGCTGAAGCAGTCTTGATTAGTTATGTTTCCTGGGCATTATATTGCATAATACATCCTAATTATTGTAGCTGAATTCATTGGTTCTTTCATTAGTTAGTATGTTTGTTTCTTCATATTTTCAAACCCAGTGATGCCATGAAATAATCTGCATCATACCAATAGGTCATCCGGAACCAATGTAAAGGAACTTTGCAAATGGTTGCTTGGCACTGCCATCTTGTGGTAGCTGACAGAATTGTTGCCAAGAACATGATTTTTAATGGACAGTCTGTCTAATGTTTTATATTACTTAGTAAGCTTAATATGGCCATACTTTTATTATCCGAGGGTAGGCCATGCCACGCAAGTGTAAGTAATGCCAGGAAAGGTTAATAGCCCATCTGAATGCTACAGTGCATTAATTTATATGATACAGCTAAGCTTTTAACACCTCAACTGGATTTAGATTTTAAAACTATCAGCCATTTTTCATCCCTTTCATATTACTACAGCCAGGTTGCTTTCACAAAGATTAGGGTATATTCACGCATATACATTTCTCGGTATAGTTCTGGTTTTATCAGGGCGAGTCCTATTTTTTCATGTGAAAAAGCACTTGAGCTCATATGATGAACGAAGTGGAGGAGGGAAAGGTCATGCTTTATCTGTCATATTTGGTGCTGTGGATACAGAACAGGGGGACGTCTCCCTCCTTTGTCTGTATTCCCATTATCCCTCTCCCCCCCACTCTTCTCATTCTGCTCACTCGTTCTTCTTCTCTGTCGGAGAAGGGGGGAGCTGGAGTGTGTAGTGTCAAGCTGCCAGCACCTCAGACAAGAGAATGGGGTGTCGGGTGTGGAGTCACTGGAAGACAGAGTGTTTCCAGACTGGCATGTCCTCCTCTGACCAGGAGAGGATAGACAAGGAGAAATAACACACACACCCACACATGCACAAGACCGCTCTTCCTTTTCCATGACGAAAACCATGTAAGAGCCTTTCCAAAGATGTCCCCGGTACTATGTGACGAAGCAGCCCAAAATGCCCTTCCTTACTCCCGCTGAGCAGGCCATCCGTCAGGCCTGGGGCCTCCAGGCTTCCTCCATCTCCCACGGTTTCCATGCCTCACACAACGGGATATTGGTATAAACATCAACAGGATCGCCCTCCCCCCAGCCCACATGTGCAGAAAATATTACCGGATTTCTCCACTACAAGGGCCAGAGGGGCCTGTTTGGGCAAATGTCAGATAGTGGTACAGTGCCTTCATCAACAAACATGAGAAACCTGCTTTCAGTGACTACAGTATGCCCTGAAGACATGGGATCTACTGTAAGTGCTAAGCATTTCTGAGCGACTCAGAGCTCTCAAACATGCTATAGAAATCAATATGCAAATGAAAACTGTAATTCTACCAAATAGATATCAGATTCCCAGCATCCTATAATGCATCACAAAATGGTTCCAGTTGACTACTTCCCTGCATTTCCTTGGACTTGAAACTATTGTATCCATTAGAAATAGACAAGAGACGACCTGTACAGTAGGTAACAAAGTGTAATAGCTAACAAGACTAAAATCCCCTCAGACAGTAACATACTGTGGTGATACAACAGGGGAGCTCTCCAAGTGGTTTACATCTAACCTGTCATTAAATGTGGCTGGCCGTGTTGTGGCAAGCATAAATTCAGACCTACCTGAAAGCAAACTATTGCTTTCACTTAGCACAGCAGTAATAGAACATTACCGCACCCAAATGCCTCTTCACCACAACACATCCTGTGGAAGAAGGTAGTGTACAGTATGTGTTCTGTTTACTTCCTGTGTGCAGTGCTTCTTTGATAGCACTAGTCCACTCCATCAGTAATTCCATTTGGTCCATCAGATGGATCTCAGCACACTGTGTAGATTGACCTGGCACTGTGCCATACAGTAGTTTACACCCTTTCTGTTGTTTTAAAACGTGACAGAACGGACACTACAAGAAATATGTCATATTGATCTGGGTGTAAGGAAGACAATTAACCTGAAATGTATTGAAGAAACCTTCAAGCAAAGTACATTATGCATGACACTTTCCTGCTGGCTCATGTATCCATACATGTGCTCCTCAAAGTCAAATAAGCAGGTTCCTACTGGTAAAAAAGTGTTGTAGAGAAACTAGTATCATTCTCCCGGAGTTACAGTATTTTACAGTCCTCGTTTGCATCAGTGCCCAGCAGCAGATAGTTCACAAATACAATGCGTATCTAATCTGTTTGCCTTTATCACTGTGTGTCTGTTCAAAGTCATTACGATGACATCAGCTCTGCTGTTATGCACAGTGCAGGGTTTAAAGAACATTAAGGCCTATTCAGCCTGCTAAACTGTGAGCAGGCTGTTTGAGTTATTTGTGATTCACATCAAAGAGTGCATGCTTGGGGTATAGGTGGGGTGGGGGTGGTAATTTCTGTTGTTTTCTGTAGTCTGTTGAATATTTTTCTCTGAACAAAAGTAAAAATTGTTTGAAAGCACGCTTCAATGGAAACATGGAAATTATACTCAATGGGCAGTGACCACTGAGATGTTGTCTGGTGCAAAAGGATGTCTACAGCTGTCCCACCACATATAAAGGCATTTTAATTGAGCATTGTATCGTATGGCCAGTTTTTTGGACAGCAGAGTTCAAGTAAAACAGCATGAAAGAACAGCATGAAAATGTGATTTTGTGGTGTCGGGAAACACACCACAAAATGGAGTGTATTTGTATTTTTTATTATTCCTGAATGTCTAAGATAGAATGCGAAATATAAAGCCTTTATGTAAGATGTGTCTATAAAATTGATGTGTCCTGACTGACTTTTAAGAGTGGAAACAGACTATGTGGTCTGTGGGGTACTAAGACAATCAGAAAACAATATGTTCCGCGAGTGCTTTTGATGTGTCGGTGTCCATGGTGCAATGTAAAATCCCAATCAAAGTAACTCCAAAAAGGCTGTTTCCAATTTCTAAACCGAAATGCAAAAAAAAAAAAAGAAGATAAATTGCTGTTGTGACATAAAAAACAAGCCTTATATTCTATATGTCATTCTATTTTTGGTAGGGTCTGCAATCAAACCATTTGATACCATTTTGATAAAGAAAAAAGTGTAGGCATGTGGATCTGTAGAAATAGTGGGCAACCACTGGTGATTCAGAAGTTCATTACAGGAAACTAAATACTATATATTACATTACATTAATGGCATTTGGCAGACGCTCTTATCCAGAGCGACATACAGTTGATTAGACTAAGGAGACAATCCTCCCATGGAGCAATGCAGGGTTGAAGGCCTTGCTCAAGGGCCCAACAGAACCACCGACCTTGTGGGTCCCAGTCATGTACCGTAACCATTACGCTACAGGCCGCCCGTAAATCATATTACTAAATCATATTCCGTGTCCCAGAGGCAGTAAAAACGATTTCACAAAAATGTATTGTTGGTTGAAGATGTAGGTTTCGCCATCATTGTGAAGTCAGTTGACTTGATATTGCACCAGCTTTGCTGAAAAAGATTTCAGTGAGCTAAATGTGTGCTCAATGAAAATGTGGTGCCATCACCTGGCACCTGTTATTCGGTGCTGATTTCATTGATGCAGGTATGAATTTGGTGCAGCCTCTTCCTTCTAAAGTTCATTGCAGCTTTGTGATACTCCAAAACTGAAGGATTACTACATTTATTTGACCCCTTTATCCACAGAGATGTGCAAAAGGTGCATGTGGAAGGTTGTTGGAACAACTACAGAACATAGATCAGACAAGGTACAATTCACATAAAATATCAGTTATCCATAGCCATGAACATCAAGCCTAGTTCAGTCAAAGTCAGTACATTTACATTTTTACATTTGTCATTTGGCAGACACTTATAATCCAAAGCGACTTACAAGTGCATAGGTTCTTCCACAAGTTAAAGCATCACATCCATAACTCGTAAAATACACATGAAGTGTTGTTCTAAACATACAGTCATCATAAGTGCAATTTTTTTTTTTTGGGGGGGGTTAGACAAGAGGGATAGCGATATCAGAAAGGGGGCGGGGGACATCAGGAGGGAGGACTAAGGTAGAGTTTGAAAAGGTGGGTTTTGAGTCTGTGTCAAAATAGGGGGAGGGATTCTGCTGTCCTGACAGTGGTAGGCAAGTCATTCCACCACTGAGGAACCAGAACGGAAAACAGGCGTGAACGTGCAGCTCGACCGCCAGGTGCACGTAGAGAGGGAACCGTAAGGCGACCAGAGCTGGCAGACCGGAGTGGTCTAGCTGGGGAGTAGGGAGTGATTAAGGATTGTATGTAAGGTAGGGCAATCCCCTTAGCAGCCTGAAATGCCAACACTAGGGCCTTGATTCGGATGCGTGCGGCAATAGGAAGCCAGTGGAGGCCAATGAGGAGCGGGGTGACATGAGCCGACCTGGGCTGACTGGTGATCAGGTGGGCTGCAGAATTCTGGACCAGCTGGAGGGGCTTGATGGCACAAGCTGAGAGACCGGCTAGGAGGGAGTTGCAGTAATCCAGGCAGGAAATGACGAGCGCATCAGACGCATCAGTGTAAGACGCATCAGATACCTATCCTACATCCTATTCAATGTATATATTAACTTCCTGTGCTATCTTTACATTGACATAATTATGTTTCTTCTTTCCTAGGGATTTCTCTAAATCTCTAATTCGCTAAATAGCATTCCAAAACAGAAGTTACACAGATGGACGGTCATGTACAGGAACACCAACAGCTCATCGGTCTACAGAGTGATTCATCATAAATGAGGACACATTTTAGATTCTAGATTTTTGTACCAAGACATGGAGCCAAACCAAACATTGGCTTCCTCACATTGTAACTGTACATTGTTTCCAGTACGATTATCTTGTGAAAGCAGGTCCTGTCTGGAGCATGTGCCAAGACATTATATTTATTTAGTGTCCCTATGAGTACAATAAATTAAAAAATAAAACAGACTGAATAGGGATCAGGCAGTTCCATATCCATTCACAGAAACACCAGTATGGATGTCAGTGCAGGTTACAAAGAGATAAAAATGAAGCTGTCCATTTGGTGGAGGGAATTTCTGGCATGAGTTGGCTGAGTAGACTCAAGTGCAAGACCAGGAGGGAGGACTGAGGAGGATTGACAAGGAGGACTGACAGGGGGCCTCAGTACTCCTGGGGCCACACTAACTGAGCCTAATACGCCTTCCTCCCAAAGGTAGCTTTCAGACAACCTGGAAATAAACAAAACTAAATGACTAATAGTCAATGAGAGCTGCATGCGAAAAGGGTGCAGTAAACACAAAACCCTAACACTCGGTTAAGACAGAAGCAAGCTGCTAAGGGGGTCTCATATCCCAGAGAAATCCCATCTTCCAACTGTCGTGTGTCTGACATTTGTGCGTAAAACAAAATGTGCGGGTGACTGTCCTCACTACCCCAAGGTAACAAAGGGGTCGCTGCGTGTTCAGCTCCCACACCCTCTAGCCACAACAGGTAAATGAGAACCGCCAGTGACAAACCTCACTCAGCATATGACTGCAAAGTAAAACAACGTGAAATGGAGAATTCAACAAACAAGCGCCAAGTCGTGGAAAGACTGGACTTATATAGAAAGACACAGCTGACCTCAATTGGTAATCAGACCACACGCGGAAGACAATTGAAATCAGTCATCAGCATGAGGGAATTGATTACCTAATCTCCATTCATTGCCAAAGTGAAGTTAATTACCAAATTGGCAGAAATGCGACAAGGGCAACAAGCGGAGCAAAAAGGTAGTGCCTAGAAATATATTAGAAAAGAGCTCAGAACCGTTACAGAAGGAGGTCATGAAACACAGATGCAAATAATGAACTACTAATCATGCAGCAAGCAAATAACAAACCAGGGGCCCTGTCAAGCAGAAAAAAAATGTGGTACATTTTCTGTGTGGAAAGATATGTTTCCTCCCCACGGTGTGCAATGTTTTGCAACAGCTTTGAAATATGTTCGCTCCCGTTTGTTGGGTGTGTTGGGGGTGTAGCCTGAATCAATAATGATGAAGACCTAAGCCTTAAAGCCTGCAGAACGCCTTCTCAGATGCCATAGGAGCAAACCATATGCTACTCTATGTTAGTCAGTCCGCCCACAGCAACAAGATGTTCAACATGCCACCATTTCCGTTCAAATAAATGTTCTGCTACATTTGTTTGGATTGAATCTGGCCCAGGTAAAAAATAAAACCAATTAGCAAATAAAACAATCAGGGAAAATAAACAGAAACAGGTGAACCAACTCCAAAGGTGAAAGTGAGGAAATTAAAAGAAGCAACATAAGCAAAACCAGAAACGGATTCTGATATGTACGTACACACACGCACACACAAGACAATAACCCATTATTCACCCATAGCCTCCACATGTCTCATGGGATTCTGGAGGTAGTAGCCACCACAGATTAAGGATATGGTGTAGTTGCTTGTAATAAAGTGGAGTTATGGGCTTATATCATATATTAAACTTGAAGAAAAGATCCATAGTACAGTAATGCTGTGGGGAAACGCTGGTGACCGCTGAGAAAAATGTTTGAGCTAAAAATCATATAAAATTATCCAGCTGGGATGTGAATCAGAATGAATCACTGATCTAAATCACTTCTCCATTATGCGTGCCTGTGCGTGTGTTTGTTAAAAATACACTTACTGAGCACTTTATCAGGAACACCTGTACACCTACTTTTGCATGAGATTATCTAATCAGCCAATCATGTGTCAGCAGCACAATCCAGAAAATCATGCGGATACGGGTCAGGAGCTTCAGTTAATGTTCACATCAACTTTCAGAAAGGGGAAAAAATTGTGAAAACATTTTCATGCAAAACAGTCTCTAGAGTTTACTCAGAATGGTGCAGAAAACAAAAAACTTCCAGTGAGCGGCAGTTCTGCAGGCAAAAACACGTTAATGAGAGGTCAGAGGAGAAGGGCCAGACTGGTCAAAGCTGACAGGAAGGTGACAGTAACACAAATAATCATGCATTACAACAGTGCTATGCAGAAGAGCATCTATGAACATGCAATGCATCATAACCCTAAGTGGATAGGCTACAGCAGTTGAAGTCTAATAAAAAAAAAGTCTAATACATACCTAAAAAAGTGCTCACTGAGTTTGTTTTGCCTAACAACTGGGAAACGTAAGGAAACTAAATAAAATATTTAAAAACATATATATATTTTTGATACTTTATTACTGCAGGTAGTAAAATAAAACCCATGGTGTCTTTCAACACTGTCTGTTACACTGACAGCGTTCATTCTCATTTTAATTATGTTTGCAGTCCTAGCCTTCCACACTCACTCTAGTGGGACTGCACTACGCAATGTGTAGCTGACTGAACATTTCCTAATACTCTCCCGAATGTCTGATGCTAAGAGAAAGAAGCAGAAATCATGGACATTTACCACCAAGGTTACGACAGGACACCGAAGAATGAAATGTCCTCTCCAATTCGTATTGTGTGTCAGATCCTCAAATCCTCAAAACTTCCAATAAGTGCATCTCAGGGTGTGATATGAAAACCCTCCATTTGGATCACAAAACCCTTTACATATGAAAATTTTAGTTTGCCTATATCTGGAATGTTCTTTGTTTTCTTAAAATCCTTTGAGAAATGTTTTGAATGGAACGAATATAATAAATTGTATAGCTCTTACTGGACGACTTTCAATGTTGGCATATGACAAATAGTGCTTCATCTTGGGAGATTAATGTGCTTACAACATCATAATACCTTTGTACTAATAGACACAATAGTAAGCTGTTGAACTGAGTGTTGAGAAATTCTGTCTCTGGTGTATATTTGGAGAAGCACAAGCATCAGCACATACTTTATACTCCGCATACATCATTATTATAAAAAAATAAACAGGATTTCGAAAAATGGTATTTATGTATACCCTTGGAGAGCCACAGGGTGTATATTTTATAACTGTACGTTTTAGCTGATCAGACACATAAAATTCCTTCTGATAGCTTTTTTTATTTGTTGGAAGGCAAGTTTCAGGAACAATTTTGTCCTTTAAAAACATTTACCTGAACGATAGATGGTTGATGTGGTTGAGTGGGAATGTCAAATTAACATTAAGAAAAGGACTAGAGATTAAGTTCTTGTCTGTATATCATCAAATAATATTCAGATATTCTTCATAGCTAATCTTTGCTGCCCTCTGATGGATAAGTAGTAGATCAACAATCTTCATTTAACCACTGATTTGTGGACATTTGTGAAACTACCATGAAATGCAAATAATAATGTTGGCCATTATTAAATGTTTACCAAAGCAGACACAATAAGCCAGAAAATAAATTCTTGTATCTGATATTAACATACTTATTTGGATTCACCAATGGATACATTTGAATTCCTTTCAATATATATAATTATTTTTGGCTATTTTAAACTGTTGCCAATTTAAAATACACTGCCAATGCATAGAGCTGCACATTGTTATTTTGAGTTCACATGCTAACAGAAAAACAAACTTTGCAAGAACAAAAAAGGTGCCCAGAAAGTAAATGCATCATTCTGGAGACATTTCAACCTATCAGAGCATTAGCAGCACAGCATTCACAAGCATTAAACAGAACAGACGTTAATGGGGTTAAATTGGCCTCACCTAAAAGGCAGCCATCAAGCAGGTGAGCACACTCCCAAGCACACAGGGTACAATTTAGCATCAATTAGTGACAAAAAACACAAATATGGTAAGAAAAGGTATCCATTATATTAAATTACCACATTACCAGTTAATTACAGAGCTGAGAACACAAGATAGCTCAAAATCTCAAAAGGAACAAGTGTCACAAATAATGTAAACAGGTAATCAGAATGGAAATGCCTTCAAAATCATTCAGCCACAAAGTGCCACAAACATCACAATCTAATCAACAATGCAAATCACTGTCTTGCCTGAAACATATTGTCAATGAGCATTAACAAGCATTACTATCCCCTTTTTGTTAAAAATATGTGAACCATATTCAGGTATTTGTATTTGAAAACCGCTCACGATGTTCAGATTTACATATAAAGTGTAATTACACTGCGTTTAGTTTCCTCTAGCTGTAATCAGCATTAGTAAAGCAATAAGATTAAAACTTAAGAACCATTCACTGCAGATGTGGCCAATTTTATTTTAATTTCAAGTATTTTTTTTGTGATTCTTGGTTATATATCACTTACAACATGCTTACCAAAATGCATTCAATGACATTACAGCCACACTTCCAATTGATTATGCTTGAGTAAGACCAAGATCACTGAGTTCATGTAGTCCAAAAGATGTCCACTGGATGACAGCAGAGAGCCTTGGGTATATTTTCCTAATAACATGACTCCATGACAGGAACAGCACACAGTTGTACATAAGTGAAGTAAGATGACATTAAACAGCAGATGACATTTACCATTAAACCTCTGCTACCCTGATCCTAGACAGCTGCAGGTTTAACATATGGGATTCTACAAATATGTGTCCTTACCTTTTACTAAAAATCATGTCATAATGACCTTACAACCTTCCCTTTCTAACAAATGCTGCAAAAGATTAATGAAAAAAAGCGAAAGAGAGGCTCAATAATTGAACTTGATTGTGTTTCTTGCTTCAGCTCGAGGGATTTGCTTACCATGTGAAATAAACTATTGGAATTACCTTTGGTTGAAAGTGTTAAAAGATTTATCCAGTTCACTTTCAGGGCAGCAGGCCAACATCAAAAGGGAGTTTTCTGAGTCTGCAGAGCTTCTCAACACAATCCTTCTGAAGCGCCGTCCAGAAATGAGTTGAGCCGTGTCAAAAACAGCACTGTGACTTTGTGAAAACACTGGTTGCGTGATGTCCACATGTATGCAATAGTCGTCCATATAAGATGTAATAATACTGCAAAAGAGTGAAATTGCCCCTCATCTACATGCAGGGATTACAGGCGGTGAATGGCTCATTGGTGAATGAAAGCGATATCATTCATTGGTTGATTGTTCAGCTGCAGTCTGCTTCCTTCCTTCCCAGGTGTTGCAGGCAAATATAATTTTATCTTTCGTAATTACTTCTTTGTTGAGCATTATTTTCTTGATTAGTTTAAAAAAAAAATCAACAGTATTTTTATTCAATCTTCATGGACACATTCGTGGTTATTATTCTTTATTTTCTTTAAATAAATTGTAATGAGCCTTTTGAAAGCTGGATTGAAAGAATGTTGGGTGACAAAAATAACATAGAAACACATTAAAATAGAAGCATATTTGGAACAAAAAGTGTAGAGCAAGCTATTTATTTGATGCATTCTACAGACTTAAATAAACAGACATCTAATTATGTGTTTCCTTACCATTTTTGTGTTTCTGTCCCCCTAAATTTGTATGTTATTAAACCTGTGATTTTAACTTTCTCGAAGGCATTAACCCCATAACACGCATACTATTTACAGAGAATATGAACTAAACATTTCTTGCAAGAAATATGCTACTTGTGATATTGCATAAAATAGCACAATTACATTAGCTAGTCAAGTTAAGTTGCTGCACTGTATCTAGTCCTGCTTAAGTGATTATTCTCGGCTGCTGTATTACGACTTGTCCTGAAGGGAGAAATATAATCTAAATTAGTTATTTAAACCCAAAAAAGTGGTCTTATATTTGGCAGATACAAATAGATGTAATAGATTAAACATATTCTGTTGCCAGGCAACCAGAACCTAATAATATTTCTCTCTTTTTCTTTTCTTTTCTGACCCTATCTGTGCCTTCTTGCTTCAAGTAAAATTCTCTCTCCTCCCTTTCCAGAATCTGATTGGAAGGTCAAGATTTCATTTCACTCATTTCTTTAACACTGACATCAGTAGACTCTAACACAGAAAATTGCCTTTTCCCTTCAATCTATAAAGTGCTAAATGTCTAATGTAGATGTCAAGATTTGTTAGCACTTGCGTACAGTATGTTACTGATTCAAAGGGGCAGATCATCTTTTTGAGTTCCAGTCCCTAGTCTTACATGTAGTCTTGCATTTAACATAAACTCTGATTGATCAGTTTTCAACAGGATTGAGGATTCAACAATCGACAGGCTTGTCCTTGTCACATTATTCAAGGCTGACTTCCGAACAATTGGGTGCTGTCTTTTTAATTTTACACAGTGATATGTTGTTAACTGAAAGCATGTCCTAGCAAATCAAGTATGGCATTTAGGCCACTGTTATACACATGAAGCCTAATATTTCACAATTGCAGTCTACCCATCCATCCATTATCTTAACCCACTTATCCTGAACAGGGTCGCGGGGGGGCTGGAGCCTATCCCAGCATACATTGGGCGAAAGGCAGGAATACACCCTGGACAGGTCGCCAGTCCATCGCAGGGCACACACACACCATTCACTCACACACTCATACTTATGGGCAATTTAGACTCCAATCAGCCTAACCTGCATGTCTTTGGACTGTGGGAGGAAACCGGAATACCCGGAGGAAACCCATGCAACATGGGGAGAACATGCAAACTCCACACAGAGAGGCCAGGACCTCCTTGCTGTGAGGCGGCAATGCTACACACTGCACCATCCGTGCCTCCCACAATCACAGTCTAATCTCTACAATATTATAACTGAATCACAATAAAAAACTGCAACAATTACTATTCAAAGAGGTCATGTCTGTATTACCAAAGTTAATTAACTTTTGTAGTGGCCTGATGCACAGTAGATCACTGTAGCAGCACATAATGCACTGTATTGTGGCATAAAAAAACATCCACCTCATTGCAACATGTTGAGACCAGAGTTTACGGAAGGGCAAAGATACATCAATCTTGGATCTTGGGGAATTCCTCCATGAGTAGAAATGATAAACACTGTAATTACTGTGTGACCAATTTCTTTTGTACTTCATGGATTTCATTGCTGAACTGGCAGAGCTGAACATAAGTCATTTGAAAGGATAATTGAAATGTTTATGATCAAAATCCATATCCACCTCCAAAATGTCTCCCTCCATGAATCAAAAAGGAGAGAGGACTGAGGCAGACAGATCAAATTTGCATGTGTGCTATGAATCTTAATATCATGAAAAGTTACTTGATTCTGCACCATTTATAGCCTTGGTAGCCATGTGTACACAAACCAGTAACACAAAAACTGACACATAAAACAGCTAAGTCCGTGGAGTTGGCCGTTAAAATACTTTTAAATTATGCTATAAGACAGTTTAAATATTAACAAGAAATGGTTAGTTATCAAGGAAGTGGGCTTCTTAGTTGTCCAGGACCCATGATATTGTATCTCAATTTATCTCCTCTTTAAAGTTTTCAAATGTAAGCCCATCCACACTAACCATACTAACTGGACAGATCAAAGCATGTCAGTTCTAGCGATGCACCCAGTATTCATCCAAGATAATAACAAAATAAATTATAATGATAAAGTAATAAATATTAATAGTTGCATGGACGCAGAACTGAGGCAGAGCTAACTTGATGATGGCACGTTGTCAAGACTGTTGTGACGGTATGAATTATGAAATGAAGTATCTATCTAGAAGGATTATGTGAAATACTTTGTCTCAATTAGAGACTAAAAAGACAGCTATGCATTTGCGGTCTTGTAGGAAATGTAATTTTGAGTCAACTGTGCTGTTCTGCAAAGCTGTTCACTCAGTGAGGGAGAGTACGTGACTGTGGTGGGAGCCAAGAGCAGTAAAACTTTCAATATGCAAAATGTCACGATACCCCTTTAAACAGCCTGATTAATGCTGAACAGGGAACATGTTTACAGCAGGGTCTACCCAGAAGATGCCCCCACAACCCTTTCCACTTGCCTTCAACCTGAGGACCCCTAGATCCAATGCTATTGCCCTAAAATTGATAACAGACTGGCAAAAAGTCTGTAATATTTATCTGCGGTGTGGTTGGAATATAAGAAATGTAATGTACTCTGAATTATGGGTGTTTTCTCCCCATTTTAATTTTCAGGGCATTAAGCTCTGACGCGAGGAGATTTGCAGTGGATTGGCACGCAGCTTTAGTCAGCTTTGTGCATGCTGTAAATCCTCGAGAAGCACTCAGCTCTCAGAACTTCTTCATTGCAGTATCCTTCAATATAAATATAAATGATTTTGGAGTTCAACTTGAATTACCTTGCCATTTGGTGTGGGCTGTTTCTGGTTGTCAGGCCGCCATGTTCTTCTGGCACAAGTGATTATCAGTGACTGGATTTAATATGTTGATGGTTCATTCACGGCCAAGCCGGCAGTTGTGAATAAATATGGCATTTGCAGTCATAAAAATGTAAATGTATTGTTATAGTACTGTCGGAAATGCCTTATTTATTACAGTATATTATAACCATATACATTTTATTCACAACCATCTGTTTGGCCCTGAATGAACCACCAGGGTGTTAAATCCAGTCACTGATAATCACTTGTGCCAGTAGAACCCTTATTTATTTCCACCATACAATTCACTGCCTGGTAAGAAATTAAATGAAGACAGCACTAGGATCTTTATCAATTATCTTTACGAATATTTTCCAATGTCCTATTAGGGTAAACGGTTCTTAAACGGGGGATTAATGGTGTCTAAGAAGCTTTTAAGAAACTTTGTTGATCAAATCTTCTGCAGAGTATCTTATTTCCCTATTGTTTGTTTGGATTTGAAAACATTCTGATTTCAAAGGCAAACTTTGATCTGTTCAAGTTGGCCTTTCAGACTTGCAATACAGGTAACTCAAGTGCTTTTGTTGCTACATTTAATTAAATAAAGAGGGCAAGACATAGAAACTTTGTCCCCTGTATACATAAATTCTTATTTGCTATACATTGTATGTACTGTACAACGTATGCTGTCAGTTTAGGCGAATATGCAATCAATATGAGTGAATCCTCATGTTACATAGCACTGGGAATATTTACATGCACATATATTCCAATATTATTCGGAATAAAACAATATGATAGGCGTCATATAAAGTCTATTCTGATTTAAAAAACCCAAAATACTGTGAGGTATTATTCTTATTGACATAATCCAATTAAGTATAGCATATGGTCATTTTATTTGGCTTATTAGAGCACTATTTGGGCATGTGTAGAGCTTATTCAGAATAGCCATCTCGATCTGGATTTTTTACGACAGTTTGCAACACGGCCTGAAGGTTGTGTACGGTAAGCACTGCTGTTGCTAGGCTACCCACTGTTTTCATATGAGCCAGACAGCTAGCAGCGCATATGTTACAAGGATGGAAAGCTCTGCAAGAAAGACACATTTTTGAATGGAGAGAGAAATCATCCTACTACATACATAAGAATACAAGGACACCAATTAGGTTGTAACAATTTCACATACTTTACTTTCATGCATTTCAGTCATGTGCAGCAAAACTACAGTGATTCCCTGCAAATAATAATTATCAAGGGGATATGGGGATGCAAAATAAAATAAAACATTTGTTTACTGAAAACTAGCCACTAGACAATCACAACAGGTGCCACTGCATCAAGCAATATGTAATACAGGCACACGGCTTGTAGATTTGTTGTATCAACAAATGAATCATTCTCAATAATAAAACTGAATCAAAACCACATCCAGAAAAAGGTAACCACTAAGCTTAAGAACAATCCCTTCTCAGCCCTACTTAAGGAGCTCAAAATTAAGGCGGAGGTGGATGCAGTACAAACATGCGGTTGCCAAGTCACCGGCAGAACCTCTTTAAAGCCGTGTTCATAAAGCTGAATATCCAAAGCACCAACAAACCTGTCTTAGCTTGCCTTTACTGGAATCACGCCGCAAACGGCCAACAAAGGTATAGTCTCGCCATGCAAAAATGCCCAGGTGTTATACAAAAGGATTTGTGAAGGGTGGGGTGTTCTGGGATTCAGCCTCTCCCAGTGTGACTGTGCTGCTCATGCCCAGGGCAGGGCTTAGCAAGGGGTTTAGCTGACGGAGCAGGGGTCATCCTTGAACTTCAGCTCTCCCTGCAGCAGTTGGATCATCACAGCCTTGGTGAGGTAACAGGAAGTCCCGCGCTTGCCCAGCGGTGGGCTGTTGTAGAACGCCTCCATGTCCTCCTGCAGAACACACGGCGGGGTGACCCGTTTGTAGGTTCTGTTATCATGCTTTCAAAGACCTTTTCCACTGCAATTCAGATGCATGAATGCAACAAGCCATATTTCAATGTAATAAATAGAATTATATTATGCAAAAATTTCAATATACAGAATCTACAATAAAAGGTTCACAACTCTAGTTACTATGGGAAATTATGGCTTATTGAAACAAATCACTCTCAATGGCAAACCCCTTCTCCACTCAAGTGGAGAGAAAAAAAAACCACAGACAAATAGATGCATGTGTTCTCTACAAATACATGCAAATGAAAGTGGTGAAAGATTAGTGATTAAAACATCCTGAATTCTGATACACACGCGGTGAAGCAGTACTAAACTCTTACTGTTCTGTCAGCTCCATTTTCAGAGGTGTAGCTCAGAGAGCAGTACTCACCGGTTGTTTAGACCCAGCTGGCCGGCCATGGTCCCTCTGGAAGTCATTAAAGGCCTCTTTCACCAGAAAGTCCAGGTTGACTTTCTCCTGGAACTCCAGCTCTGGGTTTCTCTCCAGGACAATGGACACCACCATTATGAGCTACAATCACATGGATGGAAAGTAAGCCTAAAGACCTGAACCATCCTCCTTCCTTTTTTCAGAGGCATTTTGTCTTCTGGAGTGGGGATATACAGTGTATCCCATTCTGAATGAGAGCACAAAATGGCGTCCTACCTCCACAATGATCTGCCTGTACTCCGGCTGGTCAATGTGCTTCAACATGTCCTCCACCAGCAGAGAGAAGTTCATCTCATACATGGTCATGTCCGACAGTGTGGGTTGCTGTATGCACATACAAGTGACAATATAAATTATATAAAACTATTTTATTTACCAAACAAAGTAATTGATGAGAACTAGCATCAACCAACTTGAAATGTTGACATTCAATGTCCATGGCCAATATGAGATTTCTGGAAGCATCTTTGACAATCTATGGATGTGATCTAAGCTTAACTTCTCTACCAACCTGCTTCCTCTCCAACCTGGCTTTAAAATGTGATTTTATTTCTGCTCACACCCTGCTCTTGGCAAGCAGCCTGGATTCAGCTCATTTTAAAAACTGGTCTGGCTGAGCGGTTGCCACCGCTACATTACAAAAATGATAACAGGCTGTTATGAGTATACAATGTCTTTCCAGGCACATATGGGATATGTTAATCGTCTGTGCGTCACCCCTAGAACACATTTATTTCATTAGAAACTAATGAAACCTTACACTCGGGCAGCTTGCTGCATTACAATCACATTGTATATTACTGGCTGACTATTTCATCAAGAATCTTATGCTAATGAATAAAAACGAACATAGTGAACAAGGAACCAGTATTATTATAATATGTACCTGTGGGAGGTGCACACCAGCAACTACGATACCATTGGGAGTCCTCTCCAAAATCTGCCACACCCGGTCATAGAATCCCTGGGGTGTTCGATTGAGAGAGCCGTCAATCTGGCGCCTGTTCAACCAGGACCTGCAGAAACCAGGCAGGAACAAAAGCTACTGACCCAGGCTCCTACCATCTACAGACACATGCATGTCTACTGTTTCATGTTGCTTGGCCAACCTTGTGTTTGAACATTGTCAGTCAGTCAGTATGAAGGCCAACCTTGTGTCTGAACGTGGTCAGTCAGTCAGTGCGATGGCCAGCCTTATGTCTGAACATTGTCAGTCAGTCAGTGTGACGGCCAGACTTGTGTCTGAACGTCGTCAGTCAGTAAGAAGGCCAACCTTGTGTCTGAACGTGGTCAGTCAGTCAGTGCGTTGGCCAACCTTGTGTCTGAACGTTGTCAGTCAGTCAGTATGAAGGCCAACCTTGTGTCTGAACGTGGTCAGTCAGTCAGTATGAAGGCCAACCTTGTGTCTGAACGTGGTCAGTCAGTCAGTATGAAGGCCAACCTTGTGTCTGAACGTTGTCAGTCAGTCAGTATGAAGGACAACCTTGTGTCTGAACATTGTCAGTCAGTATGAAGGCCAACCTTGTGTCTGAACATGGTCAGTCAGTCAGTGTGACGGCCAATCTTGTGTCTGAAGGTGTCAGTCAGTGCGGGTGTCCACAGTGACCGGTGACTGGCAGTGGCTCACCTCCCGCTTTGCTCTGGCTGAAGCACGTCCAGCAGCAGCTGCTTCACGTCGCTGGGGGACAGCTGGAACACGTCCTGAGGTGGCATGTTCCCGGCTCTAATCTTCAGCTCATGCTTCATAGCCTGAACAATCCAGCTACACCACAATCGATACGTTATTGAGTGAACATTAACACTGAACGTTTAACATTGATGAAACATTGAGAGTGTTGCGTGAGTTTTCGAATGATCCCAGCAGACTGCAGAGGTTCAGACTGTATTAAGAAGAGTGGAATAAGGAGCATGGCTAGAAAACCAAGCAACAATAAATACACATGAATTACAAATTAACATCAGACACATTCACACACACTTGCGCACACATAAGCACAGGCACTCTACGTTAGTGCAACTCAACTCCACGTCCTGCGGGCTGCAGTGTCTGCAGGCATTTGCTTCAACCGTGTGCTACACCAACTGACTTCACTAATTAGCTTATTCTCTGAACCAAGCAGGTAAAATAATTAGAGAAATCAGGCGGTGTAGTGCACGGTAGGTACAGAACACTGCGGACATGAAGTTCAGAACCACTGGTCTATGTGGAGAAATAGAAATACATATCTTTCCTTCCCACGCTCCCTCTCTCCCTCTCCCTCCCTCATCTCTCCCCTCCTCTTCTCTCCCCCTCTCCCTCCCTCCCTCTCTCCCTCCCTCATCTCTCCCCTCCTCTTCTCTCCCCCTCTCGCTCCCTCTCTCTCCCCCTCCTTCTCCCCTCTCTCCCTTTCTCCCTCCCTTTCTCTCAGCCTTTCTCTCTCCCTCCCTCTACCTCTCCCCCTCCTTCTCCCCCTCTCTCCCCCTTCCTCCCTCTCTCCCCCCTCCCTCCCTCTCCCTCCCCCCCTCCATCTCTCCCTCCCTCCCTCCCTCTCTCTCCCTCTCTCCCCCTCCCTCCCTCTCCCTCTCCCTCCCCCTCTCCCTCCCTCATCTCTCCCCTCCTCTTCTCTCCCCCTCTCGCTCCCTCTCTCTCCCCCTCCTTCTCCCCTCTCTCCCTTTCTCCCTCCCTTTCTCTCAGCCTTTCTCTCTCCCTCCCTCTACCTCTCCCCCTCCTTCTCCCCCTCTCCCTCCCTCCCTTTCTCTCTCCCTCCCCCCCTCCATCTCTCCCTCCCTCCCTCTCTCTCCCTCTCTCCCCCTCCCTCCCTCTCCCTCCCCCTCCCTCCCCCCTCCCTCTCCCTCTCCCTCCCCCCTCCATCTCTCCCTCCCCCTCCCCCCTCCATCTCTCCCTCCCTCCCTCCCTCTCTCTCCCTCTCTCTCCCTCTCCCTCCCTCTCCCTCCCCCTCCCTACCCGACGCGGATCTTGAGCATGCCGCTGAAGAGCTCGGGGCTGTTGGAGATGATCCAGCCGATGTGGATGACCAGCTCCTGCTGCAGCACGCCCTCGCGCTCCCCGTGCGGGCTGCACTGGCTGTAGATGATGTCTTTGATCACTCCCGGAGAGAGCGGGTTGGAGATCACCACCTCCTCCTGCCCGAATATCCCCAGGGTCACCTGGCAACGCACAGCCACGCCCAGCCTCCATCACCCGAGCTTCACCTCCCTTTTCATTTCACTCAGCAAAGTGTGTCTCACAGCTTTTACTTACAACAGGCTAAGCACTTACAGTTTGTTTCCCAGAGAAATGCAAATGTAAGGCCCGCAAGCATTGCTATAGCTGTAAGCTTTGCAGGGAGCTGACTTGTTGTTTAAAACGTTATTTTGCATTAAACATTGACAAAAGATCTTTAGAACATTTTCACCTGGAAGCTGATTCAACTGCTAACCTTTTTTCCCCTTTTTTAACACAGGGGTTTTTTATATTTGAAAGAATAAGTCATGAATGTTTGTACAGAAGATAAGTCCCAATTGTTGGCACATAAAGATGTGAAGAAGTCTAAAGATTTTGTCGATGCTTTTGCATTTTCAAAACGTATAGAGGAACGTACGTGGAATCCACAACATGGATTCTAATGTGCAATGAGAATTGGAGCGATGAAAGATCCTCACATAAATACACAAAGCAAACAGGCTGACTGCAAAACCTCACGTAAATGTGTTATTCAATGTTAAAAGGAAAATGATTTCCATTTTTAAAAAATATTCCTCATCTGCCCCATCTGATTGCACTGCCTGGGGATGCAATCTAAATGCAGATTCACATCTCCTGTAGGTACTCATCGCTAATGGCTCACTCCAAAGCTCTTCAAAAAATGAGGCCAATAGCCTTTGGAAGATCAGATGGCTATTAACCTTCATCAAGCCAAATCACGAGGATGAGGAGAGACTGCATTAGTTAAGAAGCGACATTGTGTTATTAAAACATTAAAAAAAAACAATGGGAAATGTAGAGGGTTAAAACGGATGGGTTACTGAATGGAGAAAACCAGCGTGAAAGAGACAGAAGCAGCTGAAGTTAGCAGGCAACGGAGGGCACATGCACAACTCCTACCAGATCTTTGTTTAATATGGTTAATCTCTCAGTTTCAATTGCAGAAACTGCAAAAAAAAATAATTATAAAGCGACTGATTTGATCTTTAGCATATTAGTGAACATTAAAATGACCACCCCGTCAAATTCTTTCCTTGGAATGAATTAAAATGGTTAAGAAAACCATTTATTGCGGTGATTTGTAAGTTTCGGTCTATAATTTTCAACTTACCTGTTTACCATGAACTAAAACACTAGTAATAGCGGGGGCGATGCTGTCCACCAGCTTAGTTAAGAGACTGGCAGCCAGTCGTACAACAGACCTGGTGGACAAGAAAAACAGTACATCCTCACAAAGATCCAAACACTTCCACCAGCCTGGAGAGACGCAGTGCACAGTGGAGCCAAGATCAACAGCATCAATCTCAACTGTATAACTGAGGTGTATAACTGAACTGTATTGCTGAACTGTACTACAGAACTGTATGGCTGAACTGTATAACTGAACTGTATTACTGAACTGTATAACTGAACTGTATTACAGAACTGTATAACTGCAGTGTATAACTGAACTGTATTACTGAACTGTGTAACTGAACTGTATTACAGAACTGCGTTACAGAGCTGTATAACTGAACTGCATTACAGAACTGTATAACTGAACTGTATACCTGAACTATATTACAGAACTGAACTGTATACCTGAACTATATTACAGAACTGATCTGTGTAACTGAAGTGTATAACTGAGGTGTATAACTTTAGTGCAAACACTTCAATTATACATATTCTGGACCTCTGACAACAAAACTATTTTTGTTTGTTTTTTAATCTTAATCTGAATCTGTAGAGATGGACTTCATACAGAGTATCAAATTATAGTCAATACTTTTATAAGATACTCAGAATTCTTCAAAAAGGTTACCGCCAACTTTAAGATTTTACATTATGTGTCATGTTAATTAAACTGAACCCTGAAACTGAGTGTGGCATATTTTAATATTAAATAATTTATCTGGTCTGATTACAAATATGGAAAAAATGCTATTTAAAAGCAAGTCTCCTGAGGGTGGCATTATAATTAGCAAGTCTAAAGACTTTTTATCCGAAAAGCCAGTGTCTCACATTCCAAAATCCTACAGTATGTCAGTTTAGTCTCCTCAAATTCATTTTCACAGTAATCAGAATATGCATGTACTGTTTGGTTTTTAATATGCATAATATGCAAAATATTTTAATGTTCACTAATGGATCATAAAAAAAGCAAGGATGACGGCATATTATGCATTGTTCTGTAGCTGCTTAATTCACACTTCAAATAAAGCAACAGTCATAAACAAAGAATCTGTGTTTTTTCAGTAGCATGAAGCTGATAGGGGCACAATGCTTCACATAGAAGAATAATAATAACACTGACACTAAAAATGTAATTTGGAGAATTGCCAAAGTAATGCAACATAGCTGGGTCAAGCAATAGATTCTAGAAAAAAGCATCCGGATTATACTTAACGTGTATTGATAAAATATCTCAATCTCCAGATATCCATGCTGAATTATAATTAAAATAAGCGGATTTACTGAATTGAACAGTGCCCATTCACACTAGAGGTTCCTTGTATCACACACTGGTTTGTGAAAGAACAGACATAACGATGAGGAAGTATGACAGTGGCACACAGAGGCGTAAAACACAACAGCAGTGCACAAGCTCAGAGTTAATGCTGCTGGCATCCAGCTGTTGCTTTGCTGAGTGTGAAACAGGAGCTACAAATGCTAAAGACCCATGACGACAGGGAAGTGCACTCTTGGTTAATGGGGATAGGGAGCAGTTGTGAATAAAATAATCACACCACACATGCTAACGCAGATGCTCACTCTCCTCCATTACCTGCTTGCCATGAACCACCAGTGTGGTAATATGAGGTGCAAGAGAACTGGCAACCTTCTTGGTTAATGCGGCAGCATAACGCACTGCCACCCTACGTGGGGTTTGGTATATTTTTAGGATAAATTGTTGATGGGTATTTAAACGTACAAAGACAAAAACAGCAAAAGAATGAGAAAAAAGGATTAGTACTGGAGCATTACACAACTATTCAACAAGCTAAAATATGAAGGAAATGCTGTGTTACTGAAAAATATGAAAGCATTTCACAGTCAACTTCAAAGATGTGGTCATGGTGAAGTCTTCAAACATGTGGACATGATCGATTCAGATTGATATACAGCATAATGTAATAAATACTACAACTACTACTAATAATCATGATAATAATTATAACTAATAATAATTAATACATTTATTGATATAATCATAATAATTATATGAGCAGACATGTTAATTCACAATTGCACATGATCAAGATGTATTTACTTTTACATGTAAGTGTGAATGGCGGTCAATCGGAATGAAATCGACACAGATAGGTTAAATGATTCTGACCAAAGTTTTCGGGTGCCAGCTCTTCTGTAGATACGCTCCAGTTCTTCTAAGAGGCTTACTGCAAACACAAACAAATAACATTACCCAAGGAACCTGAGTGTAGTGACTTTAACAGATGATCAACTCTTGTTTACAAAAGTTAAATTGGAAGGGTTCAAAGTTACATTCCCAAGCTTTCATCCAGAAAAAAATCCAGGCAGGATAAAATTTTAAATGCTATGATTTCACTGCCAAATTCAATTATCCTCTGAACTCAAGACATGCATCTGAAATGTCAGCTATCAAAAGAATTTCACAGCTTGAGCAAAGCAACAGTTTCACAACCCTTTAAATGTTAGAGCCCTCCCTGTAAAATCAGTGGATTATTAAAATGATTTCTGCCTGGCAAAATTGAATGGTCAAACCAATACACGGCCCTTTATGTTGGTTGCCCCGTTTTATTTTAAAAAGAGAGAAAAGCTATTCCAGTAACAATTGCAGAGCTGTATGGTGATAGATGTATTAAGTCCTGGTCATCTAATTTACAGTGGCTTTACTTGAAGTTGTTTCCATTCTGTGGAAGAAGATGTGGCCTTCATGCATTCAAAGTTTTGGGACCCAAACAGTTTGTGCTGTAGCCAAGGAAAATTGGTCAAATACAGTAAAAAGACCAAGTAGTTTTTTTGTCCCATTCTTCTAAATGGGGGCTTCTGTCTGACTAAAACATACAGCAATAACATTTCAAATTGTACACACCGTCGTTTTCAATAAAATCCGGTCCCTCTTTCTTTAGGAGAATGCGAGCCAGCTGGGCCTGGCTGACCAGGCAATTACAGTCCTGAAGGATAAGAACGTCAAAGCAAAAAGGAAATAAAAACAGTCATTTCCAGACATCTATTTGTTCTGTTTGGTAACACAAGGATGTATTCTGTGTTCTCTGAAGCTCTTCAGGCTTCTTATAATGCCTTTCCACTACAATTTTCAAAGGTCATAGGCTATAGAAATTTCACTGTAATGACCGAAATCTATAAGCTCAGACAGCACGGAAATTAAGCATGTTTTCAAAGAACCTGATGGTGACCAAGAACCAGTAAGAACAGGTTTGACAAAATGTCATGCTTATTAAATTTAATCAAAACAGATTTAAGCAATTTTGTTTGTTTTTAAGCGCAGCAAAGAAGAGTGAGACTTCAGCCTTCAAAGTCGCGCCTACAAAGACTTTGCAGTTGGACAGAATGAAGAGGCTCTCCTTCATATCCTGTGTGCATGGAGACTGGTTAGAGAAGGAGGCTCTCCTCCATATCCTCTGTACATGGAGACTGGTTAGAGAAGGAAGCTCTCCTCCATATCCTGTGTGCATGGAGACTGGTTAGAGAAGGAGGCTCTCCTCCATATCCTCTGTACATGGAGACTGGTTAGAGAAGGAGGCTCTCCTTCATATCCTGTGTGCATGGAGACTGGTGAGAGGCCCAGGCAGGCGTGCATGCCAGGCGTGCGGCTCACGTGAAACTTCTGCAGGACTTCGGCAGTGGTCTTCTGGACCCACTCATCCATGTCGATATCAGGCTGCTGTTCCAGGTCCGAAACGTTGGGCGTGCTGCTCTGCCTCTTCACCTTCGAGTGCCGGGGCAACTCCAGCTCCTCGAAGCTCCTAAACTCCGGGATCCTTCCAAAAGGGAGACAAATAACCTCAGCCGCACTCAGCATTTCCCTTTCCTCCACACGCACAAAGTTAATTTTCCAGTGATCACCCACGATAGCAAAAACAAAACAAAAACAGACAGGGTTGCTTACTCGTCGACTTCATTTATGCGAAGAAAGTCCAGCTGCTCCAACACCGCGCCAGATATGAGTGTCTGGAAGATTGATACAGAGAGTGAATGATCGTGACTCAAACACAGCAGCAAGAGACATTAAGGCTCCCAGTAACCAAGCCCTTTTCATATGCAAGGGTGTAAATTTGATGGATGCATAAATTATAACGAGCTAGGGCTGGTGCACTGAACCGTTTTACTTCTTTCGATTGAGAAAAAAGTATGTGGAGAAAATATTGTGCGTACGTGTTTGTTTCAGCCACAGGTGCACAGGACAATAACCTTGTTAATATCACACGCAATAAACTCTTGCGCACTGTTAGCTCTTGGAAAATGTATGTTTATTCACAGGATGCACCCTACCCTACACACCTATGTGTCTGTAATTTCACAGTTCTCACAAGTCGGAAGAGCCTTGGCCAGTAGAAGCGCAGGACTAGAAATACCTGGAGCAACGTGTGTCCTTTTTAGGGGGAATGGGATTGCTAAGCAATGTTATTGCTGTTATATATCATCCAAACACAGAGAGAGCAGGACAAAAAGGGAAGTCACGTGTTGCTACTCCTGCTTTCAGTTCATGCAGGCTATGTCCACATTGTTCAAACTGACTGCTGGATATCATTTCTCATTATTTTTCTTGTGATCACGTGTTTGTTCATATCTATATACCGTAAATGAAACACTGCAGATTGATTCTTATTCACAACCTGAGCTGAAGTCTTGTGCAACAGGTGCCAAATTCTGTGATTTGCTATATAATGGTGGATTGGTGGATGGGTACTGCACTGATCCGGAGTATTCAACAATGAAGTGAGAAGAATATCTAACAGTGGCCCATACAAGGAAGAACACTTTAAAGGTCATAGACTATGTCACTGTGAAAATGAGTCTCTTATGTGAAAATAAACGCTTTACCTCAATTAAATTTTCTACTATTTCTACTATATTCTATTTTTTATGCTTCCCCTTTCCCTTCCTCCAGGCACACTCAAAATGTATTTGGGATAATATATGGCAACCCAGAATGAGGTTGTCAATATTGCAGAGGAGCAAGTGTTCTGGGAGCCTGGCTCTTCCTGATTTGAGTCTGTACCTCTGCATTTCAGACTGGTGCATTGAAAACGAGGATGGACAATGAGTCGAAAGTCCCCTGCCACTCAAATGAAGCTGGCTGCATTAGTTCAACCTTATAGACTTCAGGACCTGCCCTACGCTGGCGTCAGTCGAGAGAATGTTAACCTTAGTTTGGCTCCATTCTTCCTCTCTGAGGGCATGGTGCGCCGCTGAGAAAATAATCGGTGGGCGCGTGAAAATTTAAAAACCTCGCCCATATGGCACAACTCCAATCTTTAATTGGGAGGGCAACCTTTTACACATCCACCTGGTGAGTTAAAGTCATATTCACCATGGGGAGTATATTTAATGATTCTGGTTTGTGTTCCTTTATGGATATGAAAGACAAATTCTCGCTCCCAGGTACATATTTTATTTATTTGAGACTCAGCAAAGCGAGCAATACCTGCTCATGGCAGAATGGATTGAACCGATGTTTAAAAAGCAAAGAATATGTATAATATGTTGGTAGATAGTTCTTGCAATTTGCTTCCTATAATATCACTGTGGGACAGAGAACAGGGGTTTGGTCCGAACTGGGAAAATATTTGGTCTAATTTGGATAGTACCTCAACTAACTTGGCTCACCGACTCATTCATTTCAAATTCATACACAGGATATATCCCACGCCATATATAAGATTTAAAATGGGAATTATTTCCAGTTCATGCTGTACTATTTATAATAACAATTTTGCTGTTTTGTTTTGGTTTTAACGTGATTTATTGGTAATTATTAATTATTAATAATTTGCTTTCAGAAAAAAACTTTGATCAAAAAAAAAGTTCATACGCTATGCGGGGATAAACACGTACTGTATGGTTTTTATAAATTGATAAATAAACGGCAAGAGAGGCACCTGCAGTCTGTCCACATGGACCTTCACCCCCCCGATGTTCCCCTTTTTAAACGAGGCCAACATGTCCAGGACCGGGTTGAAACGGCTACCCCTGCAGCGCAGAAACATTGCGTAGTGTGAGGTTTAGACAACAGACAGCCTATGCAAACATGCTTTACTCAACAGTACCAACAATGAAACATGAATTATAGCATTGGGCGAGTTTAATAAAAGCGTGCTTTCAACATGGCTACCCCCTTTGGTTTCAACACGCCCGTGTGTCTCCTTATTAATTCATGTATTCATTTATTCATTGACTTATTTATTCATTCATTTATTTCTAAAATTATATTCATTTAGAGGTGGTTTCAGTTGTTTAGTCGAATGCCTTATAGACCGCTTCAGTTGTTCAGTTGAATATCTTATATGATTGATTGAGCTTGACCAATCTTACTTGATGTTGTCTTCTCTAATGAGAACCAGGAATAATGGCCGCCCAGGCATTTTCCAGGAAAGTTTGATGAACTGCAAGGCATTCTGAAAACACAAAAATGGTAATATTGCACACAGCCCACACATCAAGACACCACGATGAAAGCACTGGTGGTGAAATTCAAATGTTTGTATTTCCATCACAAACACTTTAGAGAGTTCAGTGATCCCCAAAACTAACTTACCGAACAGAGAAGAAAAACAATCATATTTTTTGTAAACTCAAGTCGAGGAAATATTAGATGAAATCCTGTTCTTTTGCCATTTTATGCAAATATGTACAAATGCTTTTCCAAAACCCGTTGCCTTGAGTACCTCTGAGTGAATTTAACGTCTGAACAAGGCCAGCAGTGTAGCTGCTTAAAGTGAATTTTTGTTTTCTGAATAAAAATGATTGATGAAATCTGTAAAATAAGTATTAAAAATGGCTCACCTTGATGTCATCGATCAATAGCATAACGTCCTGAGACAAGTAGAAATCGCTCAAATCAAACACGATCGGGTAGCAAACGACAGTCTTCCCCAGGATCCTATAAATCTTTGGGGAACAGAACAGAGGCAGAATCTTGAAAAGCAAGATTAATGACACGACAAACAGAAATATGCATTCTAAGAGACCTAAACTATCGATTCTGACAGAGAACACACGGACGCACACCAACCACCACAAGCGCACAAAGGCAATGACCACATGTGTCCCTACAGACTTCTCCGTTATATTACAACAAATCAACAATTCTATCCGTTTTCCTTCTAGAATAGACCACTTTGGACTGCTTTCACAGGCTTGTATTTCCTCGTCTTTCACCTTGAAGAAATTCTGCTCATAGCCAACGGCCCTGTGAAGACCTTCACTGAAGACAGGTAAACATGCTCTCTATGTACTATGCGCATGGTCAAGCTTATGTGAACACGGGTCAGGATTAGCCCCATGTAACTATTACAATGCATGACATTTTTCATTCGCTTGGTTTTCCTAAGAGTATGGGTATCATTTACGCCAAAGTGATGTAGACGGTAAATTGGAAATGGATTTCAGAAGGGGAGAATTCATGAATAAACAACAGAAATGCACAGCAGCTGTGTATGCGCCCGGAAGGCACTGGCAAATAACCTGACAAGCTCACTCGCAAAGCTATACGAATGATTGCTGGAAAACAAGGGTGAGGATGATAGGATCCAAACAACCAGCCCCCCACCCCAAGAAAAAGCTTACCTTGCTGGTTCCTAGGCAGCCTATCGGCCTCTCTGGCCGGCCACTCAGTCCCAGTTTCGTGTTGGCTGCCAGGAAGCGGTAGGCCTGAAGGAGGAACACGAGCACTCAGTAATGTCCCTCTCTCTGTCTCCTGTCCTCCACAGTGACTCAGTAATGTCCCTCTCTCTGTCTCCAGCCCCCCACAGTGACTCAGTAATGTCCCTCTCTCTGTCTCCTGCCCCCCACAGTGACTCAGCAATGTCCCTCTCTCTGTCCCCCACAGTGACTCAGTAATGTCCCTTTCTCTGTCCTCCACAGTGACTCAGTGATGTCCCTCTCTGTGCCCTGTCCTCCACAGTGACTCAGTAATGTCCCTCTCTCTGTCTCCAGCCCCCCACAGTGACTCAGTAATGTCCCTCTCTCTGTCCCCCACAGTGACTCAGTAATGCCCCTCTCTCTGTCCCCTGTCCCCCACAGTGACTCAGTAATGTCCCTCTCTGTGCCCTGTCCTCCACAGTGACTCAGTAATGTCCCTCTCTGTGCCCTGTCCTCCACAGTGACTCAGTAATGTCCCTCTCTCTGTCCCCTGTCCCCCACAGTGACTCAGTAATGTCCCTCTCTCTGTCCCCTGTAACCCCCACAGTGACTCAGTAATGTCCCTCTCTGTGCCCTGTCCCCCACAGTGACTCAGTAATATCCCGCTCTCTGTCCCCTGTCCCCCACAGTGACTCAGTAATGTCCCTCTCTCTGTCTCTCAGCCCCCCACAGTGACTCAGTAATGTCCCTCTATCTGTCCCCAGCCCCCCACAGTGACTCAGTAATGCCTCTCTCTGTCCCCCACAGTGACTCAGTAATGCCTCTCTCTGTCCCCCACAGTGACTCAGTAATGTCCCTCTCTCTGTCTCCTGTCCCCCACAGTGACTCAGTAATGTCCCGCTCTCTGTCTCCTGTCCCCCACAGTGACTCCACTTTCAGCAAATGGTGGAATTCCCTTCTGCAGTCAACGGCAACTCGAGAAGAACGAGCTGGCCTACAAGCAAAAACCGACAGAAGCCTTCAAAAGATAGCATCTGTATTCACTGTTGTTCAGGAGGCTGCGATTTGTACTGTGGGAAAAACACACTGACAGCAGTGCGTTGGATTCTTTCGATAAACAAAAATGAGTCACTGCTGAAATGCAACTGAATAAAAATGAACTGGACTTTTTGGAGAACTTTTTCAGAGCTCAATAAACTACCCGCCCCCCCTCCACACCCCCATTGCTGAAAAGTCCAATATCAATTTGAGAAGTTACCCATTTGCAGCAATTGCCTAACTGCTGAGATGGTTACTGTGTTAGAGAAGTGCACAACTGATGCATGCCGACCACAGGCACATGATTAACCAGAGGTGTGTTTGTGAGTGTGTGTGTGTGTGTGTGTGTGTGTCTATGCGTGTGCTTGGGGCAGCTGGGGGGGATATCCTGTTGCCTTAAACCCTCCCTCCTTGATCCCTGCCATGGTCAAATAGGCACCACTCATCACTGTTTCTGTAAACAAGCTTGTGGCCACGTTCGCCGACAGCCCCGACGCGCTGACATTTTGATATTATTCCGATTGCAACCTTTCTCCCTCCGGGGAAGATGAAGGCGGCCTGTGAAACAGCCCCGCTGTTTGAGCGTAACAGTCGCTCTGAAGGTCAGCGGGGGAAGACGCACCGCGGGGCCACGGCGAAGCTCCAGGTGGTTGCTTCAGCGACTCTGCCCACAAATGATTCACTTTCATGTTTCACTCCTTTTGAAATGGTAACGGGCAGCAGCGCCAGTCTGCCTCTGGCTCAAGGCTGCTATTTCATCTCTCCATATTAAACACAAAGGTAAAGAACAGGGGGGAGAGCTGCAGTGCACTAATGCATGCACAGTTATCCAGTGAGCAGATGTAAAGGCTCCTCTAGAGGTTAGTCTAAACATGTTGGGTTTTAGTTTTGTGTTTGCATTTTCTGATAGGGAGGGACTTTCTGCATTGATTTCCTACAGTATGAAAGAGCGTATAGGCGCAGTGAATAGCCAAAGACTTCTTTGTAAACCATGCATGAAAACTACACCTCGAAAACTAGCCTCGAATCCCTTCTCCCAGGCAAAGCAACAGCATACAACACAGGTTCATAAAATTGAACATTAAATTGTGTAAGTTGAAAAAGGTTTTAGGAAGAGTAGTGTTCTCCCCTGTCTCACTGATGGCACGTTCCAGAGTGACAAGGTATAGCATTTCGACAGTAATCTCTCTCCCGCTCATCCACCATGTACAAATAACCAGTGTTTTTACTACGGAACGTCCTCTTTATCCTCTCCAACCTGAGTCCACAGCCCGCCAGTTCAGCAGCCCCACCCAGCCCCACGAAACACAGCCAGGTGAGTGATCGCACACCGCAGGCTAACCTGGCAGGAGGGAGAGATCAAGAGAGACCCGCCAGGCAGCGTGGGACAGGCAGGGGTAGGTAACAGACCACCGCTGACTTTATTGTAAACCACCCAGCGTGAGAGGTGGAGGGGAAAAGCAGGTCTTAACCAGTGAGGAGTCAGCAAAACATCCACCCACGGTCTGCCATTGACCACAGAACTAAAACAGAATGTGCAGCCCTAATTAATTAAGGCAGAACAGCCCCTGAATTATCAGGCAGGGGAAAAGTTGTAAATGTTAATTATGCTCGCACATCAATCAGTGAGGAAAAAACGTAAACGTGCGCTGATCGATAGGTGCAGGCCCCGGCTGGGTAAGGCAGGAGCCGAAAGATGCAAAACTCCATAATTCAAGAAATATTAATGCGGAGCTGAATCATGGCACTAGCGCAGGAATTCTGTGTCAAAAAATGTGTCTATTTCATTCAGACTGACACTAGGTGGCACCCTACACCCCACAGAAGCACTTCTCAGGAAGTCGGAAAGGTATTCCAGATAAGAAATGCAAATTCAAAAGTCGCCAAATAAGGCAATTAAAGTAGTGAAAATAAAAACTGAAACATTAATTCAGAATTAATCACATGTCAAATTACATTGCCAGTGGCACTGTGGAATGTTCGAAGATAAGTGTGTTTTGGAGCTGAACACCTTTCAAATGCTCCATGTGCAGAATACTAATAAGAATAAAAAAAAGGACCGGCACAACCTAGCGTTAGACCCTTTCATGGAGGAATATAAACATATAAGTGGTCTGCCAGCCACAGTGGGTGCTAGTGCAGTCGTACTGGTACAGCTCCTTAACACGATGAGCCACTGGTGGTGGATTAATTGAGTGATGTATCGATGGCATTACCTTCACCAGCTCCTTTTGGGCCCAGATCTGGATGGGCTCCACTTGCTGGGGCGTCTGGGTCTGGATGCCATAGGTGTTGAGGAAGACCTGCAGTCTAAATGAAGAGAGCAGCTGGTTAATAGGCTTCTCTTGGCCACGTGTGCACACAGGAAAATGAGGGAACCTATAAATCACGACTGAACACTGGGCCAACATTTAATGAGCTGCCTGAATTTATAGCACAAACTCTCCACAAAAAGAGAGTGGAAAAGACCTGCTTCATCACCTACTACTACTACTACTATTACTAACACAGTACTACTACTGCTACTGCTAGTACTGCTACTACTACTGCTGCTACTACTGCTACTGCTGCTACTACTACTGCTGCTATACTGCTACTACTACTGCTACAACTACTACTATGCACACATGCACAGTAAAACTATGAGCTGATAGGCTGGATATTTTAGGCAGCAAATATATTTTCCCAGCCTGAATATAGCCTGTTTACTGAAAACACATACTTGGGGGAATGAGATAAACCTGTACCTACCGCTGACTCTCAGCAACCAGTGCCACATGGACCACCACATCATTCTCAATGGGGCCCTGGAAACAAATAAAACACATACATAACCCTGAAAACAAATAACATACACACACACAACCCTGGAAACAAATAACATACACACACACAACCCTGGAAACAAATAAAACACACACATAACACTGGAAACAAATAACACATACACACACAACCCTGGAAACAAATAAAACACACACATAACCATGAAAACAAATAACACATACACACACAACCCCGGAAACACATCAAACACACACATGAACCTGGAAACAAATAACACACACACATAACCCTGGAAACAAATAAAGCACACACACATAACCCGTGGAAACAAATTAAACACACATATGAACCCAAATGAGTCCACCCTGTGCTCAGCTAAAGTCTGTAAAGGCGCCCTTAGTTAAATGTGGAAAAACAGGAAGAGACAGGACGTAAATCTAGTTTTGTAAGTTGCAGACGGGATTGCAGACATGCTCCCTTAGAAAGGTTTAAAAGAGCATTTAATCAGCCTGGATGTCCAGGCCGGATAACTGCGTGGCCAGGGACTGAACACTGTAAATCTGCTGCTGGACAGTGCATTCAGGCACCTTAAGGACAGAGAGGAAAGCTGGGTAAATGCTGCTCTGAGAAGGAAGAGAAAGAGAGAGATAAAGAAAGAGAGAGAGAGAGACAGAGAGAGAGAGAGAGAGAGAGAGAGAGAGAGAGAGAGAGAGAGAGAGACAGAGAGAGAGAGAGAGAAAGATGACAGACCAAGACAGATATATACATTCAGTAAGCACTTTAATAGTTATTTATTGGACATATTTGTTTAAGACTTCTACTGCTGTAGCCTATCCACTTAAGAGTTATGATGCATTTTCAGAAATGCATGTTTAGAAATGCTCTTCTGCATACCACTGTTGTAATGTGTGGTTATTTGGGTTACTGTCACCATCCTGTCAGTTTTGACCAGTCTGGCCATTCAAACTCTAGAGACTAGTGTGCATGAAAATCCCAGGAGATCAGTAGTTTCTGAGACAGCAAAACCACCAACGATCATTTCACAGTCAAAGTCACTTAGAGCACATTTTTTCCCCATTCTGATGGTTGATATGATCATTTACACTTTTACGTACTCAAAGTGTGTGTGTGTGGTACAGAAAATGTGAAATGTTTACATTTTATGTATTCAACTTAAAATAAAACTAATCTTAAATAATTGATTCTTTTAGCCTGTCGGAAAATAAATAAAAACCTTGGTTTTGGGATGTTGAGAGTGCCTTTTATACCAGTGTGATGCGAGTTTATCGCTCTGAACCGTGTCTTTAATTTCGCACAGTCGGGGCCTTGACGATGAATGGGGGGGAAGTGATTATATTTTGACAAAAAGAGAGGGTTTATCATCCTCGTTATAATCAGCACAGCTCAATGCCTGTAGAGGGGAGAGCCTCGCTCTTGATTAATTGCCAACAGAAGCCTTCAATGAAACAATGGAACAATGGAAAACTGCCATATTAATGTTCTGCTTTTAAAAACTCATTTTCAACAAAAACAATTTAAAAATGTGACACATGGGTGCATTGAGTTCTACTTTTGAACCAGTTATGTCTGAAACTGTAGATTCTAGAGCAGGAGTACATCAAACCTGACCCCAGACCAGGGCCCAAAAGTTTTTATTTCAGCTGCAAGTATAGATATATTCTGCCTTAAAAGAAGCAACTCATCCTGTCCTCCCTACACAGAGATGGTCAGCTCCCAGCAGGAGAGGCAGTGCAGACTTTCAGAAACCAGCCAAAAGCAAAGAGACCCTTAGCCCCAGTGGCAGTAGTGCTGTGGCACAGCTGGGCTGGTACAGGACACAGCGGGGGGAGGACAGCCCCACCATGCCCTGAACTTCTGACCATGATTAATAATAATATCCTCTGCCAAAGTTAACTTTGTAAGAGAGGACCAAGAAGACAAATTACACATGCAAAAAAAACAAAACAAAACCTTGCACACACACGTGTACACACACTCACTCCCTGCCTCTCTCTCTCTCTCTCGCTCTCTTTCACGCACACACACAGACACACATAAATACAGTATTTGCAGTCCACTACAAACAGACAGTAATTAATGATATTTTAACAAAACTACTGTCTATGTTTTAATCTGTATTTGTGTTTTCTTAGTAAGGACAATCTCCATGGCAGAGTTCCTCTCCATTGATAATGCCATTAAGAAATAGGGTATGGTGGCAACAGAAAAAACATCTCATAAATGTGAACAAAAATTGCTCCTACACTCCTTGCCAGAGAGAAAAAGCATAAATCAACAGTTGTGATGCCTTCACTGACTCAACCAATTTATATTAGCAATATTCCTAATTAAACTGTAAGGACAAAATAACAAAATATTTCCCATTTGCAAACAAGATGTGTCAAGAGTTATTAGAATTCAAAGCCGTTTTAGTTTGAATTTTCAAACGAATTGCATTAATACTGAGCTTGATTGATATGAAGACTGACTCATTGATCTGAAGACTCCAGGACAGCCTGGATTTCATCGAACAGCTCAATGCCTCAATGCTGTATTGACCTTGTACTATATGTTAGGTAATACATGTAAACGTATGCAATTCATAAGGAAGTACACGTAGAGCTGCTGTTGTGTCCTGCAGGGCACTTATTTTCCTTATGCTCGACCTTCAGCTAATTCCCAGTTACATAAACGGTGGTGTCAAATATAGTGCATCTGAATGGCCTAGCATATTAACCAAGGCATGACAATGTGCAGCTAGACACAATGAGCTGTTTACTGACAAGAACTGGTATCTGTGGGAAACATCAGTATTTCATTTCATTAACATTTTTAAAAAAGGCAATTTTTTCAATTTTGAAAAATAGTGACTGCTGACCACCTGAGCCTTTCTTTCAATTGACAGCTTACGATGTAATTACGATGTAACTGTCTTTGTTTCGGTGAGACTGAGGACCAGATATAATGAAGCTCTATGTGTGCTTTTCAAAAACAGGCAGTAATGGCAGCAGAACTATGGAATAGTCAATAATATGAAAAAGATTAAAAGCACTTTTTTTGACATTATTTTACATACTGTATGCGGCATGTACTGTATCTTAATTGTGCATATTTCTGTAAGCTGGGTTCACCAAGTACTGTACACAGTTGAATAAAATCTTATCTTCCTATTCTTAGTCTTATTCAGCACAATGCTCATACTTTGCATGTAGATGAAAACATCTGAGACATCACATCAATGAGGTGAAAGTATTTTACATGCATTACTTGCGTGGTAAAAAAATATGAAGCATCCTTTCATCCTGACAAACCAATTTACCATCCAGCGCAGCAAAATAATGGTGTATCATACTAGCAAATCAGACCTGGTTCAAAAACATAATTTGAAATAATGCATCCATGTATCTATTTAATGTATATCTAATGCTGGATTCCATTCTTGCATGGTATCCTATATGCACAGCTCAACATTTAAACAATTCCTCTGTTGTTCATATTGTTATTCCTACATAATACTATGACTGACAGAATTCCAAGTTTTCCTCTGATGCTGTGATGTTTCTTTTCCAACCCTCAAATGTTTTTGCATTGGATTATCATGCCTTTTGCCCTACTGCCCATTCTGTTTTAGCTGTATGCTGCAAAATACAGACAAAATTCAAAATTTTCAGACTGACTGTGCTATAAGCATTATAGGATGTGCTTCAATTAGAATGAGTCAAATTGCTATTGCATATTTTGGTTTTGTATCTAAACGTACGACTACAACAAGTATTTTCTGTCAACTACATATTTGATGCAAGTTTAAAATACAAAAATATGCTCCAGCTAAACAAAATGTAATATCAGGAGTGTGTGCATGTGTGAGTGCTTTTGAATGAGTGCATTTGTGTGTGTGCGTGCACGTGTTGGTGTGTGTAGGTTAGCACAGCTTTAAGTGAATGCTAAAATAAATAAAACTGCACATTGGACATTTCCCCTCTGGAATCACTGAATTATTGGGTATGGGCTTCGAGAATAAATCTGCATATATTTCATACAAGTGAGTACACTACGATTTTTTCCACCTACCCTAAAATGGCTTGCTTTCATTTAATGGCAATGCCATTTCAGAGCACAACTTCAATTACGTGTTAATGATAGTAAGAGTGGTGCTGTGGAATTAAAGTTCAAGGTTTATTAAATAAATGCACTTCATACCACGGACATTGAACTATCATATAGCAGCATTCAGATTACCATAGAAACCATTTTACGATAAACGTAATGGATGATGTGCAAAGCGAATGGTTTGTTAACATGCTTTTATGGAAATGTGTTCGGATCCTTCAGCGTCCAATTGTGTGAGTAATTATACTTTATAAAGCAACCAGTCAGTATTACTAATGTAGGGAATTGGAGTGCATATAACACAATATAGACATATACAAACACACTTCCACCAACCCATATGTATAACAAAGCATTAAGTGCAGATACTTGTGATATTACAGTAGCTGAATATGGAACGTGATTCAGGTCAACTGAAACCATTCTGGTTTAGTGTATGTGTAGTCAACTTCTCAGCATTAAAATATAAAATATATTTGGCAGTATACTGTAGGTACATAGTACTTTTTCTACAGTATGTGAAGTATGGCTGAAGAATTGAACCTTTATGACATAGGCCTAGTACGCATGAAGCATAAACAGCCGCTAATGCTAGCCTGTAAAACAATTTACCCTGAGCCATTTACAGAGAATAATGCTCCCATCAATACTCTCAATCTGATAGTGACAAAGGCAAGAACAAAAGATCAGGGTGAGGATTATAGCCACAAATGCACACAGGAAACAGAATGGCCTTTGAGTCAATTGAAAACCTTCACCTCACCGGGAACACCAATGTCTTGAGTTTCTCTGGTCATAATAATTTTGCAATAAGAACAGAAACAGAACATTACAACTGAACTAATTTGCCAATAAAATCTATTACTTATTTGGTTGGGCACATATACTATATCCCTATAGGATCAAGGTATTCATCTTCCCTTTAAAGACTCTTGAGATACAAAGACAAAATGGCAGTATATTGAAAATGGCTTTCAAAGCCCTCCATGACAGATGCTGTATACTCCAGAACTGAGCATTTTTATGATTCCAAAAATGAGTTTTCTCCCTCCTGGTACAAGTACTGTGTTCAGAGAGGTCAGCTGTGGTCTATTTGAATTGAGTGCTGAAAATGACAGCTTGTAAACAGTCGGCAGTTCAATTTGGGGATCAAGATCAGCACAGGCATTTTAGAAATACACTGGGAAAAAAAGCAAAGCTGAAATCTTGAAGAGCAGTGCTGTCTTGTAATGCAGCAATGAATTATACTGAACAGAGCATTAACATACTTTTAGCTGCAGTCTTGAGCTTGCTTGGAAGGGACAGGATTCAGCACCTTAACCAGCTCTTAATGCACACATTTTGTACCACATTCTTTTAGTCAATGATGGAAAAAATAAATATATTAAGGAAGGCCTAAATCAGATAGGTCTGAATTGACCTTTTCCAGTATTCTCTCTGCCACAGACTCTGATTGCATTGCCATCTAACACAGAACATTTCTGTTTTTATTCTCTAAAACGATATTGCACAAAAAAATCACACAAATCTACACAATTTCAATGACTTTTCCTGTATTCCTGTCAGATTAGTAGCTAACCCTGTTCAACTCTGGCCCTGTGAGGTACTGTATTCAACTCTCACTGAAACTAAATAAAAAGCAAGGCTCTATAAATTCAAAATGAAGCCACTGTTGCTGAAATTAATTGCGTCAAAATTGCAGGATGCCGCAATTAATGACATCATTAATTTCATGATTCAAAACTAACATATCAATTAGCAGACCACTTTTAACAGTCAAGCCTTTATGCGCCAAATATTTAATACAGCAAATACCAGTAGTAATGTTTCATAGCAAATATCAAATGAACCAGCAATCGATCCTGGAGAAACTGTCCATGGAATACTATAGGCCAATGTACTGTATTAAACCAGACTGGGGGAGGAGAGGGGACGAGCTCCACAGCTAATGCTTTAGGCAAAACCAAAAGGTTAAACAGGGACAATCTTTTTGGAAGAACGGAAGGAAATAAATGTGTGAAAATGCCTTTACTGAAAATGACCAGGGCATTTCAGCCAAGTACTTTACTCAGAGGTCTAACAGTACTGCCCATTCCACCATTTAGCCAAGTTCTCTGAACACTATGTCACTCTCGTTCTCATGACTCTCAGCAACTTTCCGAGCCTTCCACAACAATTTTTAACACCCCTGTCCATCCATCAGTTAGAATCCATTACTGCAGCTTTTGATTTGTGTTAGGGTCACGACACACTGCAGGTAAACGCTTTCATCCGTGTAAGTGGCGTGTATGAGCCGCCATTATCTTTATCTTTCCTACATAGAGTGATGCAGAGGGGTAGGAGAGACTCTTTCAGGTGGGCGAGGGTTGTGACGGGGAGCTCATCTCACCCACACACACACCTGCACAACGCCACACTCCACCGCTAAATGCGGCTTCCGGTGTCTCTTGCTTTGAAAGGGGCTGATTTATTGCTTTGCTCCCGGACAACCGATTCTTCGCTCCCGACTCGCAGCTGCAAAGCAAAATGCATGGGCGGGTGCCTGAACCTGGCACCTACAGCGCTCTGGAGTTTTTCCCATTAACCTTGTTGAAAAATCACTTGGTAATTGAAAGTATTCTTCAAAAGAGTGAAGAGCGGCAGGCTCGCCCACAAAGAAACGGAGCCGGCGCTGGTAATGTCAATGTAGCTATGTGTATGGCAGAGATTATTGTGTGTATCATCTCTCTGGCTCGGGCCGCTCCTGCGCTTTCAAATGGAGAATGTTTTGAAACCCTGTTACGTGAGGCTGGCCTGTGACCTCAGAGCTTTGGCTGTATATTGAATTTGGAACTTGCAGAAAAGCGGTTTACCGCTCAATACAAAGGCTTTCATTAAATATGCTATCAAATGATTGAAAGCTTGGATATTTACGTAGGAATCCAGACAAATATGTGAATACACCAAGTAGTACAAATTATTTTGGAATAGTTTTAGGATAGTTAATTTGACAATAATAAAAGATACACACATGCCTACAATCCTGACATACATTTAAAATGGAGGATAAAATACACAAAGGCTTACTATTGCCATTGTGGTCCTCTAGTATAAAGGTTTGAATGGGTATGCATTATGAAAGACATGAAAATATATAGTTTTACTATCTATGGGACTTATAAAAATGAACATACAGCAAATTACACAAAATCATTTGCATTACAAATATACATGTCTTTTGAAATGAAAGGGCACTCTACCACAAAGCCGTCTTCAAAATTCACATTCTGTTATGAGATTTCATCCCATTTTGAGATTTCATCACATTTTGAGATTTCACCATTATAAATTATAAGAGTCAAACTTCCCTGGTGAGCCCACACTCACATGCATACGCAGTTATACTTCATACTGGAGGAAAACAGATCAGAAATCACACACAATATAATATTATTTGTGACTACTGGACCATATTATATTTGAGCAAAATGCAATTTCAGCCAAGTGCTTTCGACAAGAGCTGCAGTTGCTCAAGCTGTGAAATCAAAAGGGATTTCAGCATGTTTCCTAACTCATTTGAAGATATGAATATACAGTGGTGTGAGGAAATTTGGCCACCCCTGGTCAAAAAGCCTTTTACAATTAGTATCTAAGTGGACAGAAGCCAACCTGACCTCTCAATGGCACAATGTTAAACACGACACATTTATTTTCAAATTTAAAAGCAAGATTACTATTTATACATTTTTTACAGGTTCAAAATATAAAAAAAAGGAAAAAGTTTGGGAACCTGGTCAGTTTGTACTTTGTAACTTTGTACGTCGCTCTGGATAAGAGCGTCTGCCAAATGCCAAAAATGTAATGTATATATGTAACTATAATTGAAAATTCTTCCTGGCAAAACACCTCCAACTCGGAAATATTCTTCAACCTCCTTGCACGTGCAACATGTTTGATATCTCTCCACAGATTTTCAATAATATTGAAGTCTGGAGACTGTGGTGGCCATTCCAAAACCTTCATCTGTCTTTTCTGGAGGTACTTCATGGTTGATTTCGCGGTATGTTTCGGATCATTGTCTAAATGGAATATCCAAGCTCTCTTAAACTTCAATATCTGGACTGTCTGACCTTCGAATATTAATCTCTAGAATTTATTGATATTTGGTGGAATCCATTCTTCCTTCCACTTGCACAATATTTCCTGTGCCCCCAGTTGCCACATAATCCCAAAGCATAATGGATCCACCTCCATGCTTCACAGTTGGCAAGGTGTTCTTCTCGACAAAGGCTTCTCTCTTTTTATCGAAAAAGTTCAATTTTGGTTTTGCCAGTCCAAAGCACATTCCAAGTTCCAAAAGGCTTCCCAATATTTTACAAATTACATGACTCATGTTGTTTAAAGTAAGTTGTATTGTTGTCTTGTGCACAGCTAGACCCAAATGTCTTACGAGCATTTCTCACCAGGTCTCGGGCCATTCTATCTGAAATCTTTTGTGGTCTGCCTTGACTTCAACTGTTCCATTTAACTTCCATTTTCTAATAATGTTCCTGACAGTGGGAAAGGGTAGTTTGAAACATTGGGAGTTTTTGTAGCTCCTTCTTGGTGGAAATGAACCATGCTCAAAACCTTGGACAACTGTTTAGAGGAACCCATGTTGTTAACACCATACAGTCACTGCAGGCGGATACTTTTGAAGGCATGGAGTTATTTCAGAATAAAAAGTTCAGCCCTGGAATTATATTTACCTGATTCACTGAAACCCTAATAAGTATATCACCTGGGTCTGGGCCTTAGTAATCATCTTTTTTTAAAGTAAGAATAATCCAAAAGGGTTCCCAAACTTTTGAACAGTAAAACATGTAAATAAAACAGTAAAAAATGAAAATAAAAAGCAATCTTGCTTTACAATTTGCAGAAAGGTCTCAAGATTAATGCAGTACCATTTAGAGTCCAGGTTTATTTTCGATCATGGGCGATCAGTCATTGTAACCGACATTTAAACCATGTGTGCCCGAACTGTTGCACCCCACTGTATGTAAGGTTGCACAAAGGGAAGACAATCTAGGCAATGAGCTGGCTACCATGATACTGTATGTACTGGATGCCTACATAGGTTTTACTACTGGCTGTTTTAACATCCTACTCAGATTACAACTGTTCAGTAGCTAGTAATTACTGTATGATTCATTCAGGACTTTGTTCTCCCATTTAAAATTTGTGTTTAAAAATCTACTCTACAGTACGTTGCCACAGAACATTTAATTAAGTTTGACACTTTAAGTGACCGTTGTTTTACTTATCTAAGAAGATTTGCCCTTGATTTGGGTTTCCGCCAAACACATTAATAATAGTAATATATTGTGTGCATTTCTACTGCTATAAATACTTTAAAAAGACTGCTTAAAGGCTGCTTTAAAAACTAGAAATCTACTCAACTGCAGGGATAAAAGCAGAAGAATCTGGCGCCAACAGTGAGTTAAAGCACCCATATCATATACTCACTGTGAAAATTCACAACCACACAACATTTGGGTATAAAATGAACCGATGTGAAGATGTTTGTAATGCAAAGGAGCAACCAGCTTGACTTAAAACACAAACACTTAAATGAAAACAAAATTGTGTACTGAAGAACAATGTATGGGTGTGTGCGCTAAACTGCCCAAAGCAACATTTCTACATCCAAATAGATGTTCTACTGTGTATGCTGTCTCTGTTTCTTCAGTGCCTGAATAGGAACTTACCCCACAAAAACTCAAATTTGTCCATGTACAGAATCTCGGAGTCACGTGACTGTAAACAGCGTACCTGATTGGAGTATCTCAGGCTGACATTCCTCTGCTCCTCACTCGGCACGTAGCGGCGAACAGGGTCAATCTCCATGGGGCTAATCAGGCCATCCACTGAAAACAAGACGTGCACACCAGCACACAACAGTCATTAAAACACAGGCAATCCGTGCTGTTCCTCCCCAGTTACCATTACTATTTCCAGCTCTGAAAAGCCTGCTACTGATATTTTATTCCATCCTTCAAGGATAAGATAATGTAGCACTCATTTATTTAAGTCAGAAAATCTGTATTTTTGCACTTAAATAACAAATTACAAAATAATGGTGGAGAAAGAAGATGCCAGTGGCTACTTAAACCTAGTATTGATTAAGTTTAGGGGGCTGACCCAGCAGCCTGGCGATGTTGTAGAGGGCTTGTCCCCAGAGGAAGAGTTTTCCATCTCGTCCCGAGTTGCTGGGGAAACGCTTCTGGCTCCCGTGCTTCCTCTGTTCCCCCTCCACGAAGTCGGCCGGCACGTAGTAGTACTTGGGGATGACCGCGTGTCCTGTCAACAGGTGTTAAACATCTCACAGAGGGTGGGTGCCGTGAATTTATTTTCTCCACGAAAGAACAAACAGTTCACACAAGGCACAGCCATGTGCTCCGTGTCTTACTCCGACAGAGAGAGCAGCGATGATCGACTGCTCTTACATCACTCATGGTGTCGTGGGATTTACGACGAGCCGTAACTCTAAAGGCTTACTGAGGCTAGCTGTTTTGCGGTTTATAGTGTGATAATATATGGTACTGTAGCTGCCTTTACGACATTTTGGTTTACTCTTTCCTGCACTGCCATCTTGAAATTGTAAGGCTGCTTGCTCCAAAGGTGAGTGAAAAGATTTTTTCCCACTTCAGCGGGAATGCCACTTCAAGGAGTAAAATGTGAAATTGCACTCCACTCCACAGAAACATTCACTGGATCAAGCAAGCGAAATGTTCTCTGTGAGTATTTGATTGCATCTCCAGAAGGCTTTATAACTACAAAGCAATGCTCTGATCAGGTGCATCTCAAAGACATGGGGACTGCAGACCACCTAAAGATGGGACTGTGACCTTGATTTGGGGGCTGAGGGGTGCTTTTGAAAATTAATGTAAACAAAAAACACAAACAGAGAACTACATATTAGCTCTTACCTTCAAATGACTGGAAAATGATAGGTTGTAATAAGGCTTCATACTCCTTGACTTGAGCTGAATTCCCTCTGAACACGCCTAGAATGGAAGAAAATGCAATGATGAGGCTGGCAATTATATTTATTCTGAATCCCGCTTTTTAGCACCACAACTGTTGCCATTAATTTTTTGAGTTTCCAGTATATTCCCCCCAAAAAGTACAGCGCCCATAAAAACAGAAAGAGAATGAGATTACAGTGATATCAATACATACATCCATGTGTAAATACAACCCATAGCATCAGTGAAAATAATTAGAGGCAGTGTATTTCAACTCCAGGGAGAAAAGATACATCACTGGCACAATTAATTGCTTGAAACAAACAGTTTAATTACTGAATCACTTCAGGGCTGAGGCACCAGAATCTAAATAAAGACAGACTCTGCCACATACTGCATGGCACTCTGAAAATTAAGCTGATGAGTCACTTTACAATGATTTTGATTAATCATTGCACTCGCTCAGATCGTACATCACAACCCGTCCATGTGACTTACCGTCAATCATCATGTAAATGAAAAATATGGGGAACTCGCATTCAATTCCGTCGAAAAGCTGAGAAAAAACAGAAGCACATCTTGAAAATGCTTAGCAGTGACAATATCTTCCAGGGCAAATTAATGCATAATAACATAATATAAGGCTTCTTTGTTGTTCAATTATATTCCTAGACAAACAGATTCAGCTGATTCTCTGGTGCATAATGAATCGCAGAGCACTTGAGTAATTAAGACAGCAGAGAGGCTGTTACACTGTATGAATAGCAGCCCTGAGATACTGACTTAAAATATATCACAAAGGAGAACTGAATATAGTAACAACCCACATCTTTAATCCCGTACCATTGACCAAGCTTCAATTCCATCCTCTGTGTCTCCACTACAAAGGCACACTTCCACAATTTGACCTATTGGAAATCATCACCGTACAAAATAAAATAGAACTAATTGTCTTAATAAATGAAGGTGAAGAAAGGTTAAAGTAAATTAATTATTCAGTCATCTGGGTTTTGTGCTTGTGCTCTACACAATAGAATATGGTTATGCTGAATAAAACAGTTAGAATGATCAGAATGTACATAGGTGCTCTGACAGAGGTTACACATAGGATTTGTGAAGTGACTGTAAACATATAATGTACTATAAAACCTGTATTAAACGCACCTCAAGTTGTTTTCAGGGTAAACATAACACATAATTAAATATTCATACTTTTCCCTGATGTAATATCTTGTAATAGGATTTATTCCTTCATGGTTATAATCAGGATTTATAAAATCCACCCAGAAAATAACAGATTTGATCAAATGTATCATAGCTCTGTGGCAATCTCAACTGTTAAAACATCTGTATGATGGGTTCACCGTAAACCTGTTTTAAATTCCAAGTGAGATAAAAAAAATTATTTGCGAAAATAATCTAATCGTGTGAATGGCAAATATTCACCTCGCCATACTAAAATGGAGTCAACATCTGGAATCAATTTATTAGCTGCATTTTCACAACTAGCGTTGAATGAAATGCCCCGTCTGCTTAGCTCTTCCGTGATAAACCGTAATGAGAAGCTGTGCTTTTGCTATAACTGATCTGAGCAGACAATCTGCACAGTAATGAGTGATAAATGAGAAATTAATGAAACAGTGCAATGTGCTATTAAAGGCTGACAGCTTTTCCCGTCTCGCGTCTTCACTGGAATTTTGTTATATTGAAGGCGAGGCATGCCCAGGCGTGTGAAATCTGGTCCAGAAGTGAAGCCATAGCCTCCGATCACAATGTATTAGCTGTGTGCCTAATGGAAACATGCCCATCATGACTATTCATGTTCGTCCCTCTAATTAAGAGCAGTCCAGCAGCTACCTCGGCAATACAGGAACCACAACAAGACACTGCTTAGCCCTCCGGTAAAATAAAGGATCACAAATCTTCTCTGGCTAGGTCATTAGATAAAGCAGCCAGTGGCAAGATCGATCCTGTTTACATCTGAGGCGTTCTAAAGATGCTGCTTCTTGAAAATCACTACATAGCAGGACAAACAGAAATTAAATAAACCAGTTAAACCTCTTCCATAGGTTAACAGTATCTCACAAAATACGTTTAATGCTGGAAAAGCACGTCTACTTTAACTGAACATTCAAGTTAATTAATTGATTAATTAATGTATCTATTTATTTATACATGTACACACTGAGCACTTTATTAGGAACACTACACTAATACTGGGTAGGGCCTCCCTTTGTTCTCAAAACAGCCTCAATTCTTTGTTGCATGGAAGCAGTCTGGCCATTCTCCGTTGATCTCTCTCATCAACAAGGTGTTTTCATCCACAGAACTGCCCCTCACTGGATGTTTTTTTGTTTTTCGCACCATTTGGAGGAAACTCTAGACTGATGTGTGTGAAATCCCAGGAGACTATCAGTCCCCAAAATACTTGGCACCAAAAAATCACCAAAAATCAACATTTTTTCCACATTCTGATGGTTGATGTGAACATTACCTGAAGCTCCTGCCCGTATCTGCATGATGTTATGCAATGCACTGCTGCCACACAATTGGCTGATTAGATAATCGCATGAATTAGTAGGTGTACAGGCGTTCCTAACAAAGTGCTCAGTGAGGGTATGTATTTATTCATTTAAATGGCGCTCACACAGAAAGAATGCCTGCCTTTCCAGTGAGCACCACAGATGCCCTGTGGGTTTTATTCAACAAGGACTAAACAGCTTTCATCAGTGTATCATCACAAACCATACTTCTACTCTAGATCAGTTATTAAATCATTTGCTAAAAAAAACATCAACAAGCTTATCACTTTTTTAATCAAAGACATCAGTAAATAATTGAATTAAATAATAGCAATTGTATGCATTTGCCCCACAGATGCCTCTTATCCAGGGTAACTTACATATAATACATTGTATATATGATCTGTTTACAATAGAATATTTACTGAAGCATTTCCAGTCAAAGTGGGCTCCACACTCAGGGGTAGAATACCAACAACCAGCCTTTTTCTAACATGTACATTTCCTATGCCTGCGCATGAATATTCATAAATTCTCATCAATAGTAATGTAGCACTTATGAATATGCTCTAGATACATTCAACCTAAATAAAACTGCTTCCAGGAAAGGGACACCAGAAATATCATAACCTGTATTGTGAAAAATGTTTATGTATTCATGTGAGTCTGAGGTTCTAAAGGCTATTTTCTTAGCCTATACGTCTTATTTGCAAACAAGGGTGCATTAACAACTTCATGTTACATTTATATCAAACCAAGGCTCATTAATTTTGAATAGCACAGCTAAAACAACCTTTCGCTGAGTGCAAATAGCTGTCCTGGCCTGAATTAAGAATGAGAGCATAGAGTACCACCAAAGATCATATCCAATAAGTGTGTGGGATCAAGTGGGATATACTAGCAGAGGGCAGAGTCTTAGCGCTCCAGTCAGCAAAAATGACGGAATTAAATCTTCACAGAAAACTATATAACAAAGTACACCTGCTAATGTAAAGAAAAAAGAGACTACATGTATTCTCTCTATGATACAGACAACTTGCCACTTGGCTTTAAATTCAGAATTTGAGCGACAGAGCTGAATAAGGGTAAGCAGATTAGAACGAATTACGGCTTTGGCTAAGCGTGTTTAAAAGGGCAAGGCTTACGGCCTACCTTCATTTCCGCCGGTTTGTAGTATCTCCTCTCCTTGTCCTCGTTGGCGGTCCTGTAGCCGTCTCGCAGGTAACGCTTGAACCCGTACTTCCCCTTCAGCTTGCGGACGATCTTGTCCAGGGTCTGGCCGTAGAGGGCGTCGTCGTCCACCGCAAAGGCCGGGTAGCTGATACACGGCAGGAGGGCAGCGTCCGTGTTCTACAGGGCAGGAGGACAAAATGTCCGCCGCGACCGTGCGGAGACGTCACTACGCACTCAGCGATGGTTAATCCGGTTCGGTAACAGTTAATCAAACTTCCTGTTCGTAAACAGCATCACTCTGCACACAAACCGTCACTTACAGTTAATATTACAAAATAATGATCTCAGTATGGTGAAACTATTTTCTAAAAGCAATATGGCACTGAGGGCCTTGCTGTATTGTGACTACAGTCGATGCTACAGTTAGAAAATTGAATGAATAAGCATGATGAATGCTTTTTGTCAAATGCCCCTTCATCTCAGGACATTGGACCCTCATGTTCAACAGTACATTAGTTACATGCTCACATATAATTACTTACGTACGTAAGACCCCCCGCCCCCCAACCCCCTACCCCATGGTGTAATTACATAGGAAGGAAAGCTATTCAAAATGATTTCATTTAATCATTCCTAATTAAACTAATTTACTACCTCTTGACAGACATCTCTCTACCCTAGTTGTTCACAGTGGGAAGTCATAGAGGTTATTTTATTTTCAGGAAAGTTTGAAGCATTTTCAGGTGCATATGCTCTGCGTTGGGTATATTTGTAACTTTTGAAAGGGAAGGGATTCACTACGCACAACAGATTCAAGTTGATTTATAAATGTTGTTAGGTTGCTGAAGTGAGAGAAGAAGGGCATAAATTAAAGAAAGCCCAGGACTTTCAGTTCTTTGTAGGTAAATAGCTGCTCATTTTCTTTTCGAGAAACAGCAGTCTCTGCGATAAATAAACCATTGGTTCACGCGGTCACTTACGTGGGATCTCGACTCTCTCGGAAGCAAGGAGAAGAACGTTTGTCGGTTTCGGTTGTGAGCGTCGATGTCCACGAAAATGACTGACCAAGAGCAACCCTACAGAGAAGTGACAAAGACATACACAACTCAGCACTTATTATCAATATTTTTAAATAAAGTCCTTCAACACCATGATTAACATTGTACTGTATGTACAGTAATTACCATCAATGAATGGATACAAATATAGACGAACAATGAATGTCAAATCTGTAAAATTCCATAAATGTTGATAATAATGGTATGAATTAATCAGTGTCATCTAAAAAAAACATAAAAAGCACATAAAATGGCCATTTAATCTTGCTATTCTTTCATCTAGGTATTGTGATTATTAAGTGGGGCTTAGTAAAGCTGCCATGACCCCTTGGTGTCGGGAAATGGCAGCAGCTTGGTGTGACTCTGCACCAGACACACAAGCCTTCCACCTCCAGCAGCTGTCACAATGATTTCAAGTCACTTTCACAACTAAATGCCGTGCAGGCAAAAGGAAGTGCAAACATTGCACTCCTCTCTACACACGCTCAGCAGGTCCTGTTAACTGAGCTAATGGGATTTCGCCCCACTTTTTTATCCCTCTCTTTTTTCTTTTTTCTGTTCGGATATTCATCCGGAGAGTTGTCTTCTGAGCTGGTCTGGACAGATCTTAGTGATATGTTCAGGGCTATCCTTATACAGCAGGATAAAACAACAATATAAGAGTTATATTTTGCTGCAGAATTTTATTACAGCGGCTTTATTTTTTTAACACTCAGCCTTGCTATCGTCATACATTCCAGAACAGGAGAGTAGGGAATTAATCAACTGCAATATCACACAAAAACTGTCAGAAATGCCAACCCATAATGATTAGCAATTCTAATACTGTTCCATCAGTTGTCAATGAGCAGCTGTTTTATGATATGACGGTGCTGGTGTCTTAAAGGCATTCACTCCCACGCAGTAACACCGCTTTCCTGGTTATTAATGGTCATGATACTGGGCTTGCTTTGACATATTAATTGCACCTTCCTGATACATGGGACAAGCTGGCAATACAATCAAAGGTAGATAGCTAGGTGCAACATATAGAAACAATTCAATGATGACACAATATTATTTTCTAATATTATTTGTAAGTTTGTGTGCAGCATGATACTTTTTACAAACTGATTACTGTATCAGATTTACAATCACCGTACTGTGGTCTCAGCCAACTGGCATCCAGGATTGAAACAACTCATTTTGTAATATCCATTTTGTTATACATTACATGACTGACATTTAGCAGACACTCTAGTCCAGAGTGATTTAGACAACCTTTTGCATTTATTCAAGTACCTTTCTCAAGGTTACAAGAGTGTCCTACACGGGAATAAAACCTGCATCCTTTAGGCTCCCTACCCATTTTACTATACTGCTGTTTAAGCAGTGTTTTCCATGAAGTAATTTCAGAATTACATAGTTGAATTTTGTCTAATGTTGAAGTACAGTTCACCAGTAACATATGTTTTATTTATAGATTCATATTTGTTGACCTAGTTATTCAACCTAGACAAATGTGTCAGCGGATATAATTTTTTGTTCACAGTAATTTGCATACGGCAGGAGTTTGGGCTGTAATGAAATCAGCTGTGACTTGCGTCGGACCCTGTGGAGTGAGCCTTGTGTGTGCCTTCCACACTTCACAGTGATTCCCTTCCGCTCTCGAATGGAGTGGAGTAAAAGTCACTCAGGAAATTAAGCCAGGAATAGCTCATTAATAAACCCATCTGAGTCACAGAAATGGAGTCCTTACAGCAAAAACACAGACCTCCCATTAACAAATAAAGGAACAGTATCATAATTCAGTTTTCAGTCCAAAGTATTTTATGCACCACAAACAGATTTAATAGTTTACACACGTCCTTATTTTAAAAAATGGCAAAATAATTCCCAAATTGTTAGCAATAGTATGTCTAATCAAATGACATGACAATGTAGGATCAAAACAAATGAAGTCATTAATGTTTGTTCTTTTCCCATTTTATATTCGCAAAATTACCTTCTTGAGTAAATTCCACAACATGTACAGTAAGATTAAAGGTACAATAGGTAAGATTATTGTGTTAAAACATTACAAGACCATTCCCTTCCCTCCCTATCATTGAAAAAGGCTCACTGACATGTTGACTCACCCTCTGCCTGTGTTTATAGTCCTTAAATTCAGGTTTCAAAGTGTACATTTGTCGAGCTGTCACTCTGTATCAATACATTGTACAGCTGTGCAGCAATTCAAGCTTATTGGTTGAAAATTGCCACAGCCAATGCCGTGGGGGCTTATTCTGATTGTTTGTGTAGCTGCAGAAATTGCACTCCAGAAAAGTGATCGCTGAAACTCTGTATACTATTGCTAATTATCCAAGTGAAGACTAAATATCTAATTATAAAACCATACCAGTTTGTTATTGGGAGCAACAAGCAAATTAGTTCTATTTAGCTTTACGAATTTACAAATATCCACTTACGATAAAATATAGGCAATACGAACATAGAAGCAATTGCACAAGCCTTGTGCTTCAGGTGGATATTTTTAAATTCGGGAAGCTAACTAGTAATAGCTCATTTGCTTGTTGTTACTGATAGCGAACTGGTATTGTTTTCTAACTGTATAAGAAATAGTATACAGTTTCAGTGATCATTGTCTGGAGTCTAATTTGGGCAGCTACACATTCCTTTTATCTCTTTACGTGTTCAATCATCCTTGTTTAGCTAAACCTTTATTTCTCTGAAACTGTAAGTAACAGTTGCATCGTTTATGGTGGACTATCATATCTTAGTTATATAGCCAGCTAGTTACGTAGCCAAACTTGCTTGGTCACAATATATTTGGTTAGCTAAACTGAAAACTGCAAAAAGACAAAAAATATGAATAGTGTTGTGTAGCACACCAAAGTAAAAATTTCATAAAGTCACCTTTTCTCATGAAAACACCACAAAAAGACGGCAGGCTCTGTTGCGTTTGTCACTAACAGCTTTCCAAAACAGTTCACGAGAGCACTGATCTGTATAGTAAAGCCATATATTATGTATTGTATTTATAGACTGTGGGAAGCTTAAACAGTGTTGTGGTGTGAGGTTGTTTGTTGTTGCAATTCCTCTCTTGACCGTTAGGAGTACGAAATTACCTATTGTGCCTTTAAGTGTCTGCCCAAAAACAGGAACTAAGTGGCCTTCTCAGGGTCTGTGAGGTTTTTTTGCTCATAGTCATCTGTCACCTTCAGAACAATCACCATGGTGATTAGAATAAGAATGAGAGTGCTTCAGACATGAAATATGAATGCGGAAGTAGGGCAAGTACCTACCTGGTTTCCAAACAGGTTGAATCCATTGATAGCTTCAAGTGCTGCTTTGGCAAGCCCGACAGAACTGTTGGGGAGAAGAAAAAGCAATAGTCATCTTAAATGCTGCAATTACCAGACTGTAAGTAACTTCCCGTTTGAGCTACAATTGTAGAGTCATGGACTACTTCATTCAACATACGATATTACCTTCTAAAAGCAACTAATTTATCAAATTGAATTGCATCCAACTCCATAAGGAAAAAAAGTCTATTACTGACTGCTGGGTTTTGTACAGAATATGTCTACTCACTACTGTAGCCATACCTGACCTAGTGTAATGCCATTGTATCTAGTATGTTGTGAATTTTGCTGTCACACTACATAGCCCTGTATTATCTGATCATTTCTTTATTATGGTTGTACAGGCAACCAACCCTTAAAATGGAACTATACATTATTATGGGTGATTAATTCATTCCATGGTTTATAAATATGCTCCCAGAGTCTCCAGTAAAGAAAAGGCTGACAAAATAGACTTTGAGCCTGGGAGGGGGTCCCAGCAAAGAAAGTCCCAGCACGAAACTGAACTGAAGTGAACAAAATAACCCCCCCAAAAACCCAAAAGTTTAGAACTGTGGATAAATTGACTAAAAAAACAATCATTAGAATGATCCATTTATCCCTCTGATTAAAATAGCAATGATTTAATGATTTTTTGTAATCAGAAGATTGAAGCTATTAGAGAACAGATCTCCAAAATTTCTCCAGGCATCACTCCTGCCAAGAACAGCCCAGCACTTAGAAGATATGCCAAATGTTTACAACCACTGATATGGATGAGCTGTCTAAACTAGCCCTCTAACTAACCGACTATCTGTCAGCTCAATCAGTGGACAGCACATACTAAAAAATAATTAACACATCAGAGTAACAGGGTATGTCCCAGACCCAGATTTAAAAATGGTTATTTAGCCATTATTTTAAAAACATATCACAAATCTGACAATGTGGAAAACTATCACTATCTCAAATTAGATTTTTAAAAATCAAAATTATTAGAGAAAGCTCTTAAAACCAACCTTAGCTGGAACCATATGAAATATTACAGTCACAAGTTAGACCCTGCTGTGAGACTGCACAAAAGGTTCTAACCAATTTAATATTGTGAGCAGACTGTAAGAGAAGTGTCCATCTACTCAGAGGTGAAATATGATATTCCACAAGGATCAGTGCTAGGACCAGTATCTTTTCCCATGGTGTAAAATGCGTCCTGGTGATTTAATTCAGATACATTGTATAGAATCCTCTTGATTTGTGGACAATACACATATACATTTAACTGAAACCTGGTGAAGCATTACCACTTTCTCTGTCAGTGGCTATTGCAGATATTAAGGTTTGGCTGTTGCTCTTGGTTTTAGGTCAGAATCCGTCAACACTTATTCTACATTTTGATGGTTGTTTAGTTGCATCAGTTATGCCACTGAAAGACTACCTAAATCCAACTCCACACATAAAAACATATCCAGTGTGGGTCTCCATTACAGAAGATAGCTAAAACAACATTTCTTATCATTACTTAATGCAGATAAATCGATTAATGCATGTGTCACATCTAGGCCAGACTACTGTAATGCCCTATCTGGCTGCCCTAATACCTCGCTGAAAAATCTCCAGCTTGTTCATAATACTGCCGCACAAATCTGGATGAGAAGCAAGAAGTATGAGCATATTATCTCAGAGCTAGCATCGCTTCGCTGGCTACTGATTAAGTGTAGGATAGATTTAAAGAAGGCGCTTCTGATTTTTAAAGCTTTGCATGGGCTTGTGCCAGGCAACATAACTAAAATGTGTCTTCCCTATAAGCCCACAAGGTGACTTCATTCTCAAGATGCAGGCTATGTAGTAGTCACAGGAATACCCCAAAGCCTGATGGACAGTAGAGCTTGCTCCTGCAGAGCTCCACTACTGTGGAACACCCTTCACAAATTTAGAAGGGAGTGACACGCAGAGTCAATATTTAAGTCTAGATAAAAAATGCACCTTTATGATCCGTTATAGTGTGGAGACAGGGCAGGAGAAACCTGCAGCCATAGAGCATTGTGGGGCTGGCCTCCTTGGCTGACTATCACCTGTCAACAGCTCTAATCCTACTTTTCCTGGGCTAACTCTTGATGGGTAAGGTTGTTTCTCTTGCATGACTGCATCCAGAACGGGAGGACAGGCAGCAGAGGAAGAGGAGGCTGCTACAATGTATATATTTCTCAGTACTGTATTGCTGTTTACTGTGTAATAAAGAGGCAATTTATTGAAGTAAATATGCTGTGCGTTTCATGCGCTCAGATGGACCACAGTGGAAATAAGTGACATTCTGTGCTATCCTTGATGATTTTAAGATGCATGCATTGAGAACTGTGAAATTAACTAAAGGTTCTCAAACTCTATTCTAGTAGCTCTGCAGGTATATAAAACTCTTGGCAGGGTCACTTATGTGGAGTATTGCATTCACCTCCCGCATTCTCTCTGAAATGCAATTATTACAGCTTTTAACACTTTTAATATGAATAAAAATACTCATGTCACTACTTCCCATAAATCAAATTGTGCATTTAACTTTCACCTTATAATGAAAACTCTCTCTTTTATCTCTTTTAATCAGGATACTTGCATGTTCTCATTTACTTTTATTGCCAGACCTGAGTATCATTATTTTGCCATTTGTGAACTGACACAGATATAGAACGCAGGCTAGAGACTGCCAGGCATTTTATTTTTTTGTTGGTTGGCAGTGGGACTAAACATTAAGTGCTTACATTACTAATGCTCTTGCATTGGAATTGTAACATTGCTTACTTTAATGTAGGCTGTTTCTGTTTCACATATATTCTTATTTTAAATCAGATTACCTAGACTTCATATCTGTCAAATAAAAATATAGATAAAAACACTGAAAAACAACCTTAACCTTTGGTCACAACAGAATGCAATGCATTTTATTTTGAAAGGCAATATTCTTTGTTGTTTAGCCATGTTAAAGTAAGGGTCAGAGTTCACAGTGATTTCTGTCAGCTGTAAAGGTGATATAAGAGAATCTTGAGCTCACATCATGGCATGCCACTCAGACACTGCAATGCTTCTCTTCCCTTCCAACAGAGAGGCTGTGCCAAGATGCTGCCAAGATGAAACGCTCTCAGAAATGCAAGGTTTTCAGAGAGAGCGCAGAGCTTCAGGTGAAGGAAAATCATTATGCGCCCGACGTGGAGGATAAGGTAGAGCCACTGTTCAAACGACTGGACATCGATACATTCTCTAAAAAAGATCAGTCTCGAAGAGCGCCCTTAAATCCCAGCGTCTCTCCGATCCGTCCTGTGTGCTCTGAATGACGTCGCCCTGGAAGAATATCACTCCCGACATTGACTTTCCTGTCTGTCACTCCCAGATAGTGGCCTCTCTCATAGCCTGCCAATCATATGCGACCATTTGCCGAATCGATCCACCATAATGCAGAAGAAAATCCTCAACATGGCCCTTTAAGGACCTCCTCCCTCCCCTCCCCTTCCTTCCATCCATTTTTTTGCTATTTGCTATGCACATATTTGTATTATTGTATCTCACTTGCGTTATGTCCTCCACATTACTTATGGTTCATTTAAAAAATAAAAATAAAAATGCATGTCCTTTCAGATTCCAAATAGTATATATCAGTTTGCTCATGCACTGTGAGCCTTAATGACATAACCTACAAATAATACTACTAATAATAAGCATAATGATAATAATAATAATCATAATCATAATAATAAGAATAATACGAATAATAATCATCATCATCATCATCTTCATCACCATCGGCAATAACCTTATTACCTCGAATGCAGCTCAGTGCTCCCGTTATTATATTTGCTCCCTCTTTCCCACATGCCAAAGTCAGGCACTCTGTATGCCCTCTCCACGCAGAAGACCAGGTTCTGTATGAACGACACCTTCGAACAAAAAGAGAAAATGTCTTCAGTTTCTCGTGTTCAAGTGAAGTGATGCCCTGCCTCTCTTTACCAATCCAAATAACTTTATAATACACACACTACTCTGTTCATGTTGCCTGACTTGGACCAATCAGTTTACCATACATAATAGGTACATACATAATCAGAGGTTCGTAACTGATCTTTAGTTACCTATATACTGTATGAATTCAAAAAGCAAGAACTACAGCACAGTTTATACAAGTCATGGCAGACAGGACCAGGTATAAACAGCAACATATGAAATTCAATAACAATAACAAAACAATGATGGAGAAGATTTGGAAATGTATGTAATTTTACCGTTTCTTGACGGAAGACAGGTATATACCCACATGCATGTGCACACATAATTTGGGTGCTTTTGGATTTACTTTCACTTACACAAAAATGTCTGAATTAATTGTCACAATATTTGTGAAATATCCACATTTTTATAACAAATAGGTTTTAGTTTAGAAATCAGGAACTGTATATCACAGATAATCCACACATTTTCAACATGTGTATTATGTACTGCTAATCAGCATTAACTGCAAGTAATATCAACTCTTATAAAATGTGCAAATAAACCGTTTCCCAGAGAATCAAACAGCTCATTTCACACAATGCAATGTAATGGTGTCTCCTGACTTGGATAAGTAGTCTTATCCTGCATGTCCCAATAAATTAAAAGAAAAGCAACCAAGGAAACCAGAGAAATGCCAACATTTCATCCTCCTGCTTTGCCTTAGTTCATTTGTGCAGCCTTTTTGCAGTGCACATACAGGAGAAAAGGAGATCTAACCGTATACGGTAGGATAAAGTACGCTGCATTTGAACACTAAGCACTCATGCTCTGCGGATGAGCAAATTGGTGAGCATCAAGGGAAAGATGAGAGACAGTGTGTTTAATCTAACATGGAGAAACAGCCCACGAGTGTGTTCAGCTGGGGTGGAGAGGAGGAGGAGAGGAGGCAGCTGGGCTCATTTTGGGGTAGATGAATAACACCAGCCACTTTACCATGCCTTAAACACTGCTAATGGCCCTCGACCACGTGTCAAACTCCAGTCCTGGAGGGCCGCAGTGTCAGCTGGTTTTCAGGTCGTTCCTGTCACCCGCGGTTCATTTAAGTCACTGACTGACTAAATAACCGACACACCTTGTTCTCAAGGCTTTAATTGACAGCTGATTGAAAGGAAACCACAAAAACACTACAGACACTGCGGCACCCTGGGAATTCAGTTTGACACCCCTGCCCTCGGTGATACCATGGTTTTTGTTGTCCTCTCTGTGTCTGGGTAGGTTGCGAGAGTCAGTTTACAGGAGATAGAATACATAACAGCTCAGAGACAGTCCTTTTTGCCCACTTTCAATGCACTGTGAAGTGTGACCCAACCGGAATCATCCGTCAGCGTTACACTGTGAGAGGCGAGTCTCCCAGGTGTGTGGAGAGGTGATTTTCCCTCACTGTTGGTTCACAAATAAATCCATGGAGGGGGTAGGAAAGATTAAACTTTTTACCAAAGTGCCACAGCTGGGGTAATGAGATAAGGAGACGGTGGGCGGAAATAACACAAATAATGACTCCTATTTCCTGCCCATTTGTTATGGCTTACGTTAATAAAAGGATAAACATTGTCATGTTCATGCTCTTTAATTGTGTTAGGCAGTCCAATAAGCAGGGTTTTAAAATGCAAATGAAGGATGCTTTTCTAGTAATCACTATGCCAGAAAAGCCACACAGGCACCACAGAAGAATAACTTGTCATTGGGGAAAAATAGCTGGCAAGATTCATTAACTGTTGTCTCAGTAAACAAAATAAATATATGCCCCCGGACCATCTATGGAAATTTACTGTTACTGTTTAATAACAGGATTTCCTATTACATGGTTTTACAGATAAGCTTAAAAACCCAAGGCAAATAAACATGCATGAGAACACATTTCAGAAGGCTATTATTCCACATCAGTGTTTCTATCACAGAATAAAACTGTAAAAAAAGAATATTGTTTATCTATAGTTCCGTTGCATAACTGAATATGTAAAGGCACAGATATGCTGATTCCAGCTTGAGTGTGGCCTATGCAGGGTCATGTGATCCGCTTTTACCTCATCTGTGTTGTAGATGATCTGAAGGCCAGAAGAGATCATCTCCACGAGGTAGAGCAGGAAGAGGGAGACCGCATCAATCTGCAGGGCGAGAGAGAGAGGAAGGTGTCAGGTCTTTGAGCTAAGGAAGACCCTTATAGCCACTGAGATTCTAGAAGCATCTACAGGGTCCTCCCAGTGGATGCTAAATTACTGGTGCAAGGAGTGTCTGAATTATCACACGTTAGAGGACTAAATTATAATCTGTACATGAAGGCTCCAAAACAGGAAACCGTGCAGAACGAGCAAACACCAATCTGCAATTAACCATCCAGGGGTTGCATATTTAAGACCATCATAATAACACAATAGAGAATGCAAATGTCATTTTCTTCTTTTCCGCAGGTGGCTGATAATGCTGCCATGACATAAACACACTCATTACATTCAAATTGGAAGAACTCCCACAAGGACTACAAGAACTACAAAACAGAAATAAGTGCAGCAGTTGTGATAAAACAGCAGGTGACGGTAATAAAACATGCAATATAACATTTCCCTTTAGAGCTATTGGCACAAGTCAATTCTCAACTAAATCTGGTGAAATAAATGCATTAAAATAACATCATCAAATCTGAAACCAATTCCTGAAATTCGCCTCCACATTTCATTCAAATTGAGTAGCGTTATTACCTGGAGGTGACTGTAGTCCTCATAGGTGTGTACCTCATCCCCTGTGTGAACATCGAATACTGAATGCAGGCATTTCAATGGACTGGGGTCCTGCTTAAACTGCTCCACCTTAGAAAGAGAGCGAGTATCAGTGAGTGAGTATGAGTGAGAGAGTATGAGTGAGTATGAGAGTGAGAGTGTATGAGTGAGTATGAGAGTGAGAGAGAGAGAGAGAATGAGTGAGTATGAGAGTGAGTGAGTATGAGTATGAGAGTGAGAGTGTATGAGTGAGTATGAGAGTGAGAGTGAGAGAGTATGAGTGAGTATGAGAGTGAGAGTGTATGAGTGAGTATGAGAGTGAGAGAGTATGAGTGAGTATGAATGAGAGTGTATGAGAGAGTATGAGAGTGAGAGTGTATGAGTATGAGAGAGTGAGTGAGTATGAGTGATTATGAGAGTGAGAGTATGAGTGAGAGTATGAGTGAGAGAGTATGAGTATGAGTGAGAGTATGAGTGAGTATGAGTGAGTGAGAGTATGAGAGAGTATGAGTGAGAGAGTGAGAGTATGAGTGAGAGAGAGTATGCGTGAGTATGAGAGTGAGAGATTGTGAGTATGAGAATGTATCTGTATTATCTGTGTGAATGTCATAATAATTATGCCATTTACATTTACATATGTTAAGTTATAACATTTACTTGCGTGTAAATGTGTATGTGTATGAGTGAAAAAGAAACAGGTTAACATTGCTGTTCTCTGTCACAACTTGGGAGTAAGAGACTGCACGGAAAGACATGTTCACTGGAATGCCACATAACATTCTCCACATTTCCTGTTCTATGCACACAAACTGGCATATAAGGATCCCTCCAAGGTAGAAAGAGCTTACATGTGTTGCATAGCACATTACTGTAATTTAACTATGAAACGTGCCGGCCTGCTTACTACACAAAGTGCATCACTGGGCAAATCTGTGCAAAGCGTTAGCAGGATGTTATAAATACGTGGCCTACTTTTTCGTTTTTTTGGCCCAGTCTTGGTAATTCATCAGGTCAATGCATCTGCCCTTCTGTCCCAGATTCACACTGTGCTTAACTATTAGCCTGTCTGCTAACTGCATAACAAGAGGGCTGGGAGTCAGGCTGAGCGCAGGGCTGGGGCTCAGAGACTTGTAGTGCTTCTGGGCATAGCGTTTCACACATTTGTGAATCTCTTCTGGCTTCAGTATTAAACAAAACAACCAGCGCGCGCGTGTCTACGGGGAATCCCTCATTACGCGTGTCGTGGAGAAAGAAGATCAGCCTTCATAGAGAGAAATGATTTCCTCTTTTGTTTCTTAAAAAAAAAAACACTCTATTTGCACACATCCACTGAACACAACAAATATCACAAGGAAACAAATTGTGCTCACAGTGTAAATATATGGTTGTGTTAAATTATTTTAGAGGAGTGCTTTATCCGTTTTTTCAGATTGAATGTAATGGAAAACATATTTTTTTGGAAATGCAGAATTATTCAATGTATATTTTTCTCTTTCTGTTTCTGAGAATATGAGCTTGCACAATGAGTGCTTTCTCTATTGCACTCAAAAATGGAGACCATACTAAGACAAAAATTGCACTGTTGTCTAGGAAACTGGTGCAGTGGAGAAAATAATATAATTGATCATTCTCAGCCTTGTGAAGGTTGGAAATAAATACTGTAATTCCAATATAAAAACTGCTTTATGCAACTGAACATGTAAGGTATGAGGCCCTGCATATGAAGAAATGCAATGCATTCGTAAACTAAAATGCAAGTGCAACTATCTATGTTGTTGATTTTTCAAGACACTCTTTTGTGAAAAATATTTGATGTACAGGATGATGTCTAATTTCTGGGAAGACAAATATGTATTAATGTATACTGTATATTGTAGATGTAAGGAGAAAATTGCAGGATAAGCAGTTCTAACAAATTAAGCACAAATTAAGTGTCCGAGTCTGAGCTGGGAATGTGTGTGTGTGTATGTGGCTATGTGTGCGTGTGCGTGGGTGTGTGTGTGTGTGTGTGTGTGTGTGTGTGCATGGGTGAGTGTGTGTGTGTGGCTGTGTGTGGATGGGTGAGTATGTGTGTGTGTGTATATGGCTGTGTGTGCGTGGGTGTGTGTGTGTATGTGGCTATGTGTGTGTGTGTGGGTGTGTGTGTGTGTGTATGTGGCTGTTTGTGCATGGATGAGTGTGTGTGTGTATATGGCTGTGTGACTGTGTGTGCATGGGTGTGGGTGTGTGTGTGGCTATGAGTACATGGGTGTGTGTGTGTGTGTGTGTGTGTGTGTCTATGTGTGCATGGGTGCGTGGGTGCGTGGGTGTGTGTGTTTGTGCAGGGGAGAGGGAGGGGGGAGGGAAGGACAGTGTGATACCCCTAATGTCTGGAGTTCCCTTCCTGGAATGAACACACAATGCTCTCATTAATCATCGCACTTAACAGTGCGTTTGTTTTTCTGCCTGATATTTATAAGGAGCATTCAATTCCTGTCAGGAAAATGTGCAGACTCTGTTCCACCGCCGTCCCCTTGCTCTTCATCACATGCTCTTCTGATAGCCTCTCAGCACGGTGTGCACATTAAAACAGCTTGTTCTTCTTTAGCACTTTATAATTAACAACACATGAAAGACCCTAAATTAGGCCTGTGAGGTCATGAGTAAATTAAACAGAGCAACTTTAAGCCAAAAAAAAGACTTAATTAAAGAACAGAATAAAAAGCAGGACTGTTGAGGTAGGTTGTTAGAACGGTTGCCTTCAGGAAAGAGAGGGCGAAGATAAATTATATTGAGCGCAGCATCAGACTGAAGACTGATGCTTCCATATTTTCCCTAGTGACAAAATAATCCATCTAGCCTAGATATGGTCTCTGAAGAGCACACAAAGTACAAAGTTGTGGATTCATCAGAATACAAAACAAAGAAATCTATCACATTTTTGTTTTCAGTTGAGCATGGTTTATCTGAGGAAAAAAGGAAACAACAGAAAGAAAAAAGAAAAGGAAGACAACACACCACATCCACAAACCCAAGCAACCATGTAAACCAGGCAGAACTAACAACGCTGTTCAGAACACAAGTTGTCCATTCTGCAAGAATCCCTAAAAGGGATGCTAAATGAACCAGCTTTCATTGTAGTAGGACCAGTAGTATTTGGAACCAGCTTGTGGTGTAGGAACAAAAAACGATCCCTGTAACTGTTACTAAAGCATAAACTCTAGAATCAACACATCATCACAGCAACAATGTCTGCTCTAATAGCAACAGACTCACTATCTCAATCTTACACATCTGCACAAGCAAATTACAGGCTGGAGAACATTCTGGCAAAACACCAAGCCATCTCAGCTCCGCCTGTGTGCCTCCCAGTGGACACGGGTCCAGCCATTTGTCACAGCACATTACCTCCGATGCGCTTCCATTTAACACCACAGCTAATTAATAACGCACTGTGTGGGAGAGCAGAGCTATGCTACAGCACATCCATCCATCCATCCATTATCCTAACCTGCTTATCCTTAACAGGGTCGCAGGGGGGCTGGAGCCTATCCTAGCATACATTGGGCGAAAGGCAGGAATACACCCTGGACAGGTCGCCAGTCCATCGCAGGGCACACACACCATTCACTCACACACTCATACCTACAGGGCAATTTAGACTCTCCAATCAGCCTAACCTGCATGTCTTTGGACTGTGGGAGGAAACCGGAGTACCCGGAGGAAACCCACGCAGACACGGGGAGAATATGCAAACTCCGTACAGAGAGGTCCCGGCCGACGGGGATTCGAACCTAGGACCTCCTTGCTGCTACAGCGCAGTCCAGCCCATATATTTTTACCCCACAAAAAAATCACCTCCAAGTATCGCCCATTTTCTTAACACAAGCTTGAAAATTACTTACCCAAAATCAAACGGTTACTATTCTTTAACCGCTTTCACTGCGGGCATAATCCTGGTCTCTGAAAGGTAACCCTTTTGGGATTGTTTTCCAAGAGTCAGAATTACTCTAAATATGAATAAAAAAAGTTATAGAAGCTCAAACACAGTAAAAGTGGAAGCTATTTTGAGCAGATACAGATTATTGTGGCTGTGGCTGATGTGCTTAGAAACAGCCATCACGAGGCGCGGTGGTGCATGGCTAAAGTAACGGACCTTGATGCTGGCATCAGTTCGTTACAGTGGTACACGGAGGACTGGGGTTCATGTCCTGGTCCTGCCAAAGCCGTGTTTTGCTGGCTCACTTGGAGTATAATTGGCTCGCCAGTCCGAGGGAGGGATTCGACAGGGGTTAGTAGGATCGCTGCATACAACAGTGCTCCTTTAAGAAGGCGTGTCGCACTCTGGATCACCAGATCTCTCCGGGCCACCAAGGTTCAGGGTCGTAAGTGGTGCATCCCCAGCTAACGCAAATAATTGGAATAGATAGGGTACAACTGACTACCAAATTGGGGGAAAATGGGAAAAATTTGTAACAAATTTATTTAAACAGGCTTACTTCAATATCATATCATATCCCATATCCATGACATTCTATTAAGGTTTCTCTGAGTTATCACATTTTTAGAATTATAAACTATTATGCATTTGATTCCCTGGACTCGCATTTGCTGTGAAAATGACACTGACATGACCTTATTTCTTGTAGTCTCTGCAGAGAAGGTGAGGTCCCCCCACGCTTGCTTTTCCACCCACATGATTCAAAATAAGGAACTGTTGTCGCTAAAGCGATGGTATCTTAAAATAGGTTATACAAATATAACCATGAGTTTTAACGCTTTCAAATGGCATACACCCATTGAGCACTAAGTACTTTAAGTATACATTAAGTATTTATTAGCCTATCCACTTTAGTTACGATACGTTGTGAGTTCAGAGACGCTCTTCTGCATACCACCGTTGTAATGTGTGGTTATTTAAGTTATTGTCACTTTCCTGTCAGCTTTGACAAGTTTGGCCATTCTCCTCTGACGTCTCTCATTAACAAGATGTTTCTGTCTGCAGGACTGCTGCTCACTGGATTTTCTTCTTGTTTTTTGCACCATTATTTGCAAACTCTAGAGACTAGTGTGTGTGAAAATCCCAGAATATCCTGTCTGCCGCTAACAATCTTTCCAAAGTCACATTTTTTCCCCATTCTGGTGGTTGATGTGAACATTACCTGAAGCTCCTGACCCGTATCTACATGATTGCATTCATTGCACCACTGCCACACAATTGGCTGATTAGATAATCACATCAATAAGTAGGTGTAATAAAGTAAAAATGTTACATTCACCTAATAGTGCTCGGTGAGTGTATCTCGTTACCATAGTGATTGAAAATCGCACCATGAAAAAAGGAATGAATGCAAAAAAAGCCCACACTGGCCCAGCCCTCAGTTAAAATGAACTTGGGATTCACAAAGCAAACACAGTGGATAGAAAGCACGTAAAACTGCACTGCCAGAGGAACAGAATTGCATATTTTAACTGTGTTATCTGCATAGATTTCTATTTCACATTTTTTTACGGAAATGGTGCTCAATAAAGAGCCTGTTTGACTCACAAAGAACCCAAATTGCCACTTGCAATAAGCATGGGTATTTAAAGATGTCATGGATGCGGGCTTTTATTTAAATGGAATGCAATATGTAAACTTGTCAGTGACCACAGCAACTGTCATAGCTGCAAGAGGAAGTCTCCGCTGTCGTGCAAGAAACTTCATCTTCCTTACAAGTGTATTCCTCCTGAGGTTGACAGAGACAGACATTATTAATCATTAGAGGCGCACTAGAATCGTTTGACGTCAAAGATGACAATGAACTTAGGCCCGCGATTTTCTTTCCAATATAATTTAAGGAGGCCATTTCATTACACGGAGACAAATATTTATGACAGCCTGTAGCCTCATGGTTAAGGTACAAGACTGGGACAGGCAAAGTTGGTGGTGCACTCTCCGTTGTAGCCATGATAAGATCCGCACAGCTGTTGGGCCCTTGAGCAAGGCCCTTAACCCCACATTGCTCCAGGAGCATTCTCTCCTTAGTCTAATCAACTGTAAGTCTCTTTGGATAAAAGCGTCAGATGGTAAATGGTAAATGGTTGGCATTTATATAGCGCCTTTATCCAAAGCACTGTACAATTGATGCTTCTCATTCACCCATTCATAGACACACTCACACACCAACGGCGATTGGCTGCCATGCAAGGCACCGACCAGCTCATCAGGAACATTTGGGGGTTAGGTGTCAATGCCTCACTCAGAATACAAAATGAACGCTGATCTGATGGCTGAAATGTCCTATTCTGAAACTAAAAAATACATATTATTGTACTAGTGACCTGGGTTCACAAACTATTTGAATGTGCCTGCATGGCTAGTTGATTCTTATGCCTACTTTTGTGGATCAGGTGAGGATAGTATCCATAGCTGCTCAATCTTTTTTTATGAATCTACCCATCGGTCTTCACACACAACTATTAAAATTCAAGAAATGTAATAAATAAATGGTATTAAGATTTTACTACTAAGTTTCAAACCCAACATTTTCTAATAGCCTTTGGTTGAAAACTTGTTCCAAACAAGTTCAAAACTCATCTCTGGCAACAAAGGTCTCCAAATACTGTCATTCTTTCACAATCTATAATTGACTTTGCTCAAAATAATATAAACTGAGAAAATGTAATTGCTGAAACTAAATCATTATGCAAGTCATTCGGTCCCCCAAGTCATTTGGTTTATAGAATAGAATAATTCAATACTGTTATGATCCATCAAATCTTGAAACACAATATGTGGCATCTATTAAACAAAAAAAAAACCAGTAAGACAATAAGTGTTCATGAAAGAAATGCTATGTCATTCTGTAACATTGAGCTGTGGAAGTGAACAGTGGTATTCAACCTGTGGTTCACAAGCCACACAAGTTTGCATAATTGTGGAGCCCCACATACAAGCTGATGAAGGCACTTCATTAACCTGCCAACTTGTGCTTAAAAGAAACAACACAAGCAAACAAATCAGACACCATCTGGACCTTTTTTTTTCCGCTTTGAAAAATTTACAGGAGAAATATTCAACATTGTGCAAATCAGACTAACCCACGTGTGAAAGTGTGTGGGCTGTGAACAGCCGGTGAATACTGTAGTGCGCGGTCCTCACCTTGTCCGACTGACGCATGTAGCAGTACAGGATGCCCCTCATGCACTTTATGGCGGAGTGCTCCAGCTCGTGAGTGCGCCCCATGTCGTCATCGATACGCCTGCGCCAGTCAGAAAACAGGCAGGGGATGGGGAGAAGGGCCAAATGACACCACAAACACCCGGCAGACATTATAAAGGCTAACTGCCTGCTGGGTCTACATGCCAGTACATAAACCACACCTCAGGCTGCAGTCTAAAATGCTAGAGACTTTAATGCATCCTACTCTCATTCATCTTTAATGTGATACTACTTTTGTACTATGTAATATGATTTTCCTTAACGGACCCCAAGGAAATGTATCCAGTACGTAACAAATCAAGGCTGTTTACTTGTAATTTTTTTATTTGGCATGTCCAAACAGACACTTTCCTTCTGTTTTCTGTTACACCTGATACCAGAAATCATAAAGGTAATTTTTTCAACAAAGACTGAAATAGCATGCTTTCTTCTGTCTACTTGAAATTAATTATTATTTTGAATTGTTATTCAAATGTTTTGTCTGAGGCGACCTGAGCAAGATCCACAATGTGTCACGCACTCACAATAACAGAAGGATTTATCAAGATCAAGTGTCCTTGAAAACATTTAAGAACCAAGCTACCACAGAAAGATGAGACACACAGAGCAAAAAACAGCAAGGTTCCTCACTGGCTTGATTTATGAATCACACTACCAAGAAATGTGTTGAAAAATGATTTGCACATACACTGGAGTGAATAAAATTGATTGGCAGACAGAAGGTACAAATGTGAAATGAATCAGAAATCTTACATCCATAACTTACATATCCTTAATGCTTGTTTTTGGGTTAGATAAATGGGTAAACTGCAGACATTTGTAAGACAGATAGTAGTAGTATTCATGAATGTCCATTTGGACTTGACTCCAGTATGCCCATATGACTTGAGTAATGGAAGTGGAGAATGAGTACTGTTTTAGAATCATGCAAATTAGATTCCACCGCCGATGCTAACCATGACTGATAACAGGCTCCTGTGTTTTACTCTCACACTGCACAACTAGTGTTTTCACCTCACACCTGGCTGAAGGGCGATCTGTAGCATAGTGGTTAAGGTACATGACTGGGACACACAAGGTTGTTGGTTCGATCCCTGGTGTAGCCAGGTCCGCACAGCCATTGGGCCCGTGAGCAAGGCCCTTAACCCTGCATTGCTCCAGGGGAGGAGTGTCTCCTGCTCAGTCTAATCAACTGTACATCGCTCTAGATTAGAACGTCTGCCAAATGCCTCTAATGTAATGTAATGAAGGCAACTTCTGAGTCTGTGGAAACATCAATAGAGTGGAGCACAGTGGCTTGCTAATATATATTTTTTCCCAATGTAATATTCAGAAGCATACTTAGATGGTAGCACACACTAATAAGGTAGCAGAATTGTGCAATGGCAGCAGTTTATATTTGAATAATTTAAAATTCCACCTGACTGTTGAGGGGTTATATATTTAATGACATACAGTACAGGTGATGTGTTTCGAAGGCTATGATGTAAGGCTGTGACTTACTTGTGCACGGAAGTGCAGATGACCCAAATGTAATGGCAACAGGGAGACATTTGCAGATGTCAATTTTAGATGAAGCAGAAGAAACAGAACATGGCTTTAAGATAGCAAGAGGAGCTTGTGCACATTTAATGTGAACTGAGGCTGACCTGTATGCCAGAGCCAAGGCCCAGGCACTGGCTGCACAGTAGAGGGAGTCTCGCACTTTTGCCTCTTTGCAGTCGGAGTAAGTCTTTACCGGGAACAGACCGGTCGTCGGGCTCTGGTAATTAAGGATGGTTGCCTTCACTGGGTTGAGGGGGTGGTGGGGCGGGTAGTGAGAGGAAGAGATAACACAGGAAAGGCAATTTATAACTTGAATAAAAAGTGCCAACTGAATTGCAAGGGTTAGCCTGAACTGCATTCTTATACAGAACATTCTGGAAAAAGATGCAAATGAATAAATAAACATGCGCACCCACACACAGTAAAGAAATAATGAATGTTTATCATGTCTATTCACAGTTCAGTTTAAAGAGTGATCAAAAAAGATACTGTATATTATTAATGGGCGGCACGGATGGTGCAGTGGGTAGCACTGCCGCCTCACAGCAAGGAGGTCCTGGGTTCGAATCCCCGTCGGCCGGGGCCTCTCTGTGTGGAGTTTGCATGTTCTCCCCGTGTCTGCGTGGGTTTCCTCCGGGTACTCCGGTTTCCTCCCACAGTCCAAAGACATGCACGTTAGGCTGATTGGAGAGTCTAAATTGCCCGTAGGCATGAGTGTGAGTGTGTGAGTGAATGGTGTGTGTGCCCTGCGATAAACTGGCGACCTGTCCAGGGTGTATTCCTGCCTTTCGCCCAATGTATGCTGGGATAGGCTCCAGCCCCCCTGCGACCCTGATCAGGATAAGCGGGTTCAGATAATGGATGGATGGATGGATGGATATTATTAATGGAGGAGCTTACATATTCCTCATGAGAAATATAATGAATGTCTGGGAGATAATATGACCAACTACATGATGTCTTTTGATCCAAGAAAAAACTATGTGATTTCTCCTGAAACCATTTATTACTGCATATTATTATATTTATCAAAGTACATTTAGTTTTGGCAGACAACATTTAATTTCATCTCATTTAATAAATTATCACAACAGAAGAAACCATGGTCAGTTATACAGCACTGCAGCAATCTCTCCCATGGCCAGCACCATTAGTAATGCATAATCTGCCTGAATGATGCAGTACATTTGTCATCGCCATATTATGTCACCACAAATGAAAGAGATGTTTGTTTCCAGCCCTGGTCAATTCAGAGAGGCAAAGGCAGGAGCACTTGTACAATGTCAGAACGTGGGAGAATCCATCAGAATATTAGAAAATGTATTCACATTCCACAGATATGACACTTGAGAAATATTCTCAGCCAATATCCCTCCAGAGGGTGGGGGGTGGGGTGAGGTGGGCACTAGGGGGCTGATGGCATCAGACTCTATCTATCTATACATGAGAACATTTCAAACTTTTATGGGCCAGTGATGCAGTGTGGTTGAGTGACTCCATGTGAGATTCTGTTGGGCGTACACATGTGTGATTAGCATCTATGGTTGCTGCATACCATCTACCAGAAGCAGAAGCAGAGGATGCATATGTTCTTACTACCAAAAAATGGATTGGTTGGATGTTGACTTAAACCACTCCCAGTCATCGACAATCACAATGAGTATTTATCAGCCCTTCATCACCTTCATGAAAACATAAAGATCGCAATTTTACTATTTTTGCTGGTTTCCAGATATTTAAAAAATCATAAACTTTACCATAGTCTCTGAAACATGTTTGGGTAGGAAAGAAGGCACACAGTAACAATATCAATTATGCATGTAATATCTGGCGGTGGAATTATTTTGATGGTTACCTCAACTGGGAGATGAGAGGGTCATGTAAAAGTCAACTTAAGTTCACAACCAAGCACCACAGGTAATAAGCCAAGAGACACAACCATGTTCAGCCTAATTGTGTTACGTTAAGAAATTTAATCAGATTTTTGCACATTTAGTGTGGTGTGCTACTCCAATGGTCTGAGGGAAACTGCACCATAATAGTAGTGGACGACACCCTGTGACAAATGATGCGATCTTAACAAGGTCCGGTTGACCTTGGTCCCACTTATGACGGCCATTTTCTGTAGTCTTTGCAGCACATTTCTATTCAATATGCTACACTGAACTTATCTGACATTGCCTGTGTCGCAGAGATATGGGTAATGACAAAGACAACAATAATTATAATAGAAATGGAAAATTCTGTGATTCAGTTTTTGTCATTGTGCAACTATGAATCGGCCTTATTCATTCCCAGGTTTCATCTACTTGACTTTTCTTAGCCTTCTCATTACAACCTTGGCAACCTACATAATTTCAGATGCTTTTTGGGAATAGCTTTTCTGAAGTATTTAAGTATGAACAGTGAATTTAGTTCAGTCAAATTAATGTTTTTCTTCTTGTCATCCTCAGGAAAATAACGTAAACTCACCGTGTTCCGAACACCAAGTTAAGTCACCTTGTTCCGAACAGTGCAACTTTCATGACGAATAACGAAAAAAAAAAAACTTCCAGATCAGCTTTGGTTTTTGTGTGTGTGTGTGTGTGTGTGTGTAAAGTATAATTCCATTTTTATAATTTCCGTTTTCATAAAAATACAATGACATGGTAATAGTGCTCCACTGTGACACTGTGGTGGGAACAACCTGGGCAGCTTATACAGACCATCGTGAGCTAACACGGTCTTCCGAACATAGGGACGTTGTGCAGTTATATACTATTTTCTCTATAATTATTGCTCCAATTTACATCAAAGTGTTTTAGTGTCTGAGATAGTCAATAAGCAACCATAATCATAAACCACATTCCTCAGGTGAAAAAACTACCATTAAACGGACATTAACTTCCCTTCCCTGTGTTCTGTTATGGTGAGTTTACGTTACACTTTATCGAGAAGAGCAGACAGAGCTTTATGAACTTCTCAAAGAAAGCAGACAAATGAATTGTTTCTGCCAAAAAAATCAAAGCAAAGCATATTCAAACACAATAATATGTATATTCACTCCATATTATATATTCAAATAACCACTGCTAATATTCTATACTTTTTGACAAAAACGTAATTATTTTACAACTGACATACAGTATGTGTAGTTTTAAAACAAGATGTGCAACTTTTTGGAGTTTAAAAGCAAAACTATTAACTTGTTTGTATTCGGGGCTGCCACAGGATAATTCAACAGAGGACAAAAAGGCATTCAGCATTTCAGTTTCGGGCAAAGCTTTAATAGCTTTGAAACAATCCATTTTATGACATAATTAATTGATTATATGAAACAGGAGACATTAAAAACTGCTGAGCGAGGACAGACTGCCATTAATGACATAAAGCAGACATAATTCACAGCATATAACTGACCGAAACAGGGCTCTCGGGTGAATTCTACTTACAAGCTGCCATCAGTGTAAAACTACAGAGAGAGCAGCAGCCTTTGAACAAAGTGAGTCAAAACCATTTGCAATGTCACCCACAGATGACGCTCCTGCCTTTCCTCCCTGACATGAAAGGTCACAAAGGTGAATTGTCCTTCCATCAAGCAGTTAAGCGAGAGGTTGAACTAAAAAACTGTTGGGATGAGAAAGTTTGGGGTAAAAAAAAAAAAGCACGCAAGCAGAACACAGAGACATGGGTTCGAAGCGTAATAATATCTTTGATTTACACTACTGCGATTTATTTGCTTTTTAAATAAGGCCAGTACCCTAGCATTACGCCACACTGCCGACTGCTTACCCGCACTGTAGTAGCGGTCCAGCTTCTCCCACAAGGGCTCATCTTCCCGATGGAGGAAGGAGAGTTTGAGCGGTTCATAGATGGAGCCTGTAGAAATAAAAACATAATTAATTTCTCTCTCCAGTCATCTGACTGGGAGATTATCACACACAGCAGGTTTCAGGTTGCTCCTCTGCCAGTTGTTATATTGCAGCCTTATGTAGAAGACATTTAAATGAAATGTATCAACAACTGCCACTGCTGCAAAGTTACATTCATTACTGTGTTTTTCCCTATTCTGGAGACCATGCAATTTGAGCCAGTTTTGGGGTTGAAATGAAACGTAAAAGAAAACATGCACATGACTCCGGAATTTTTTTTAGAATTGTAAATATACACTTATATTATTCAAACATGAGCACTAGATTCGAAAGGCACGGTTCTCTAAGTGCAGGGCAGATTGAGTCAATCAGACAACAGCAAAATCTTACACCTTCAAGAATGGGGGAGAAAAGTAATTTTCCCACCATTCACAGTGGAAAATTACAGGCATGTGATGTTGACATTCAGTGAAATGAGTAAAAAAATGAGGTGGGATCAAAAGCAACCAACAACAAAGCATGAGGCACAGCAAGCCATTGCCCAAAATGCAATGCTTCATCAAAGCAAACATTGCAGACAGAGCATTGTACTGACTGTGATTACAAATAAAGGAAGGGAACAGTGACTCCAAATAATCAAAACCGCCACCAGCTAATTCACCCCTTATTCTTGGCAAAGCAAATTTCAGCAGAAAAAAAATATAGACTATAATTTGTTGAACCAAATTTATTTCAGAGACATGTAAGTTTGGAGCAATTTGCATTTTAATGGAATCGACCGTAGCGCAACACTTTAGGCGGTGGAACTCATGTAAGGACAAGAAAATCATCATTTTCATCAGCTCTTCAAGCAGGCACAAAAGCATCACTTTTAAGGTAGCGATGTAATGCAATGTGCCTGGAGGACTGAAAATAAAGGCTTGTCCTTTTATTCTGCGTGTAGCCTACCTTGTTTTGATGGGAATCTCATACACCTACAATTCAACTACAATTCAATGAAATGGTTGATAATGGTTGATGTAAATAATATAAATCATATATATGGCAAAATATATGGTCCAATCAGATATTACAGATGATTTAAGATGATAAAAATACATTTTGCAATATATATAACCACTTACCATATCTTTGAAGTTTATGACGGACTCCGGACACCTTATTTTCTGAGCAGGCCATTTTCAAAAGGTGTAGTATAGGGCAATGATCTTTCAGCTAAACTACAAAACTACTGCAATTCAAATGGTTAGTAAGGCGTTATAGGAAATCAACAAGGAATTACATAGCAAGCACATTCAGCACGGTTAATTTGGAGATGGTCATTTAATGCATCACACAGCAGTTGAATGCATGTTTTCAGTTTTTACATTAGGTTCTCATTTTAGGCTCAAAGGCACGGGGCATTGCAAACTGTGAAGGCAGAAGGAGATGCAAGTCTGTTTCTCTGAATATTATGATCATTATAACGGTCTTGGTTTTCATGAAAATATGTCTGGATCTTTAAAGTGACCTGTACATAAGTCAGCCTAATTAAAACCCCAGGGTACACGAGACACACACATACGGACACGTACACTGTACATATGGACGCACAAGGTTTATTTGTAACAGCCTGATACAACACATCCAACAGTTTCCCTGAATTCTACTTTCCCATAAAACCAACTTAATTCATTGTCTTAAACTTCTTCAATTTCAACATCCAAGCATATTATCTGTTGAAATTAGCCTGCCTTTTTAATTGGATTAGCTAAATATTAGGTTGACCAGCAGTTCCCTGTCAAGTCAGACATGAGACATCCTTCAAAATAATTAGATATAATAATTATATTATTATTATGGTACTCTCTAGACATGGTTCTAGTATAGTCTTTTGTGTCATCTATTCTTATTTTTCATGGAAAACAAATTGTGGAGATGATATGATCGCACTGCATTAATACAGACATGGATATACATGGAAAGAGTATTGCTATATGCTGATGTACACACTCAAGTATGCCTGCATTACTAGCAGAGCATTCTAGCTACAGCCTTGCAATATTTAAGTTTGTCATCCATCTGAACTGCTTTAGGCCAAAGTGACAGGCTCAATCTCAGAAATAGCCACTGGAAAAATTAGTCATACAGGATACAAAGGTTACAAAGGTGATAGCTAACTCTTATTTACCGTAACATCAACAGACTCCAGAGCAAATCATTATTAACTCCAGCTGATTGAATGAAGGATTTTATTTTCTTGAAGAGGCAGAGGTGTTGCATCCTAAGTTCTGAATATATTTATTAGAAAGGGCTCCAAAATGAAGGGCTGTAAATCCAGTGATAAATCCCAGGAATTCTGAACTTTAGTACTCCTCAGAGTACAACTTTTTTCACAAGAACACAAAACTGCATGGAGACTAGTAGGCTAGTCACTGTTGAAACTGCATCTGCCTTTTTTTTTTTTTTTAAATACCTCCAGGCAGAAAATGCATTGTGGACTTGAATACACATTGCAGTGCAATAGGAAAAGTGTAATTTGTGATCATTCATGATCAATTGTCATTTCACATTTTTTCTCTCTCTTTCTCTAATCTTGTTCAAGCAACTTGATTGCCCTAAAAGGTCCCCTGGCCTCAATGTGAAATCAGATCCTCATAATTGATACCACTGTCACAAACTTTGGAGATACAGATGGAGTCAACCACAAATTAATAGATCACAGGAAAACAGATATTTTTATTTAAAAAATAAGAGTACTGAAGAAAAAGCACCTGACAACTCTTCAACCAGTGGTTCTCAAGTTTGGTTCTGGGGGACCCCTGTGTATGCTGTTTTTTGTTCCAACCACAACTGCAATCCCAGAATTTGAACAAGCTGTTGTTTTTCTTACGGTTCATTATGTCAGAAATAGGCATGCCATGATAAATAAAAGTCCCATATTCACACTGATCTATATTGCAATTACATAGAGGTAATCATAATAATAATAATAATAATAATAATAATAATAATAATAATAATTCCATGGCTCTGAACTGACATGGCATGTGGATACACGGCCAATAGATTGGTTGGAAAGAAACCCAGCATACAGAGGGTTCCCCAGGAGGAAACTTGAGAACCAACTACTGCTAAACACAATCTAACTCAGCAGCCGAACTAACAAAGGGACGTCCTGGGAACATTAAGCGACGTCCCCATACGTGGATTTATAGAACCTTATTGAAAGTCCTACCCATGGTTGATACATATAACGGTTCGGTAAGTTTCAACCACTGTCAACAAGTCATTGCTAGCTAGATAGTTAGTATTTGAATATCTGTTACATTTGATTGTGAAATACATTTTGCTCAACTGTAGTGGAGGCAAAATGCAGCTAGGCAAAAGCTACTATGGAGCGCTAAAAATAGGGCCTGAACTTTATAGGACTGACCTTTACGTGATCAGCCCCTATCTGCGAGTAGCCAGGCCAGCTTATTTCTTATTTATTATAGGGCTCACGCAAAATTTAAACAGTGACTTGCATCACACATGCAATACACGCGTAAAGGAAGAAGTACAACACCATGCAATTTAGCTAATAATTCCAACCTGAACGTTTTGATCTGGTTTTGAACTCCAACAGCTTCCAGCCAACATCCGCCAAGTTAGCCATATTTACTGAAGCGACTGATAATAATAACAACACAGCGCGACATATCGTACAGTAGAATGCGCTGTGATGTCACCAGGGACTATGCAGGAGCTCGTTGATGTCGCTTCAGCTGAACTATGTTGGATTGTTCGCCGTCTATATTTCTAACACGTGTCAAACCTACTCCGCTTTACAGTATTATGCGTGTACTCTGCCATGTCATCTGTTGCTTAATAATGGAACGCAGACCTTTTTAGTCCCGTTCCTCGCTGCCGTAAAGCATTTCGTGTTACATCGCTTGTACAACATGCACATTCAGCTTAGCACAAGCGTTAGGATGTGAGGAAATATGTTTTGTTTTAATTTCTTTCGCAGTATTTTCATTTGGACCCCGTTCTGTTATCGCTGTTCAGCAAGTAACCGCTGATTTGTTCCGGTCTGGATATCATGGCACAGTTGCTGAATTTGATAACTGTAATAATGACTAGCAAACCGATTTTTTCATCATTAGAGAACGGTAGTAACTTATAATGCTGTGGGCGTTGGTGATGCAGAAGGATAACGATGCATTTAAGTAACATTGTGTGATTGATGGATAGTTTTTGATACTGTTTCTGGTCGTAATTATTGGTAATTCGTTGTCAGCAAAATAATTTACATAGCCTATTACCCTGAATGTGGAAAAATGTTGGACTGAGTAACTTTAAAATTCCAATTTTCTGGTTCCTGCTTTTTCAACAGTTGACACATTTGTGATATTCCTGGCAGATTTGAAAGCCCATACTTCAAGCCAAAAGTCTAGGATACATTTATGGTAGGGTATATTTAGGTGTAGGTGACAGGTTGCACATGGATCTTTGATGTTTTGTTTTTGTGATGCTGTCATCAGTAGTGTGGTTCCTGGTGACCACAATGGAGATTCCCAGATGGATGTCACAACTCATACCAGGAGCAAGGGCTATGTAAAGACAATCATCCATGTTATTTGGGGAAATAATTAAGCCTTAGGTCAATACAAATATACATTCTAGTTTTGTGGCCCTTTTCATGGCATTTATAATAGACATTATTATTTTAAATGCACATGAATATACATGTTGATGCTGTAGTAGAGACAGTGAATGATGAACCTCTTGTAATTTGGAGAAGAAAGCTGAGGAGGGTCTTTAGTTCCTATAGTAGTACCTATAGTAGTCCTTTAGTTCATCAACAAATTAAGTTGTGTGCCTTGCATGTTTATGACCATGAAGTGTCTTTGCTCAAACACACTGACATTCACCCCGTGAGCCTAATGTTTTAAAGTCTCACTATTTTGCTTTGCAATGTTGCAAATAAAATAGCTGTATTTATATTTTAAATAATTCCAGGAACACAGTGGTATAGTTCTAAATGTAGCCATAATGATCAATTGCATAGCAGGGATATTTGCAACAACAACAACAATAATCATGGCAAATTATATAATCTTAGATCTTTGCGGTTTCACATGCGGTTTCAATGGTGACATGATTCCGGATATTTTTGGTGTCACCAGCACAGATTCTTCAGGCCAAGTCTGCTATCTCAAAGGAAGATATGTGTGGTGTAGCTGCATTTGTGATTAAAGAATGTTTATTTCATCATTGTGCTCTAAAATATGAAGAATAATGGTGAAATGGGACCTCAAATGTTTTCATTATTTTAAGCATGGTGTATTACTTTAATTGCCTGCATTTATTTAATGCTGAATACAGTATATTACTGTATATGTATTAATAATACATAATAATAAAATATGAAATATTAATAGTACATTTTTTTCATTTAAATAATAAAATTGTTCAATTACACTGTACCTGTGATTACCTCAATAACCAAAAATATGTTTTGGAACTACTGCATAATGAAATATCCTTTTTTATTTGGTTATTTCATTTTCCAATGGAAATAATTTGTTTATCCATTTATGTGAATTTTCCAATGCAAATAATTAGTTTTTCCATTTCTTTGTCACTGGTAATACTTTATTATGGCTAATACTGTGGCTTCTCAGTTCAAAATATTTGTGTGATTTTATTGTTACTTTTTAGACATTTAATGTAACAGTACATTAGTACATTACAGTGCCCCCAGTGTTTCTGCCTGTTGTAATATGTAACATTGTGAGCAATTAGGTATTGCATACTTGAATTGTGAAGACAAGGTAACAGTCTGTTTAATGGACCATATTGCTGATTTAAATGTGAGGTGTATGCACTAAGCACTGCCATTAAGCAGTGTGGGATTAACAGACAGACACTATTCATGTAGCATATTTTTCCCAGTAAAATAAAACCCAAGATTTCGATTTCCTTCTTCTGAACATGTTAATATATGGCATGAATGCTTGAGTTTAGTGATGATATCTAGCCATGCCATCCTATGATTTAACAGATATCTTGGTTGATGTATTTGTCTTCTCTTCCTACTTTTTGTGGAAGTGAGTTTTGGAGAGATGGAAAATGTGAAAAGAAAATGTGCAAGCTCCTGCACCCATGTGAGCACTCTGAACACACACTCACAAATGCAATAAAACATCTGAGGATGTCAAATAAATGCCAAGGTACTGTATTATGCACATTAACAAACATGTCACACAGCTTGATTTTTATGATTTGTGCAATGAAAATAATTGCACCTTTGGGAAAGCTATCTTTAAAAAATATTTTCAGAGTGGAGAAACTTGCGTGTGGAATGTACAATTGCACACAATTCATTCGATCGTTGGTTGGGCTGTCTATGGGTCCCTAAGTGTTCTTCAAGACCCTTACAATCGGATGATATTGTAACAATTTTCAAGTTGAGAGAGTTTCCTATTTTCTTAACCAGTGAATAAATCTCTTTCATCCTCTGGATTGTAACCTTATTGCTTTCGTTAAATGTCACTCCCTTACCTGCTGCTTAGAACGGATTCAGCTCTCCTCACCAAAATGTGAAAATGGGATATTTTAACAACATCCGCGACCATTGTGCTGTGACCTGTGGGATAATCCTCCTATAACTCCAGGCCACTGGTCTATGTGTACAAATGAGCATAAATACACAAGATGCTGGGGAAAAAGTAATAAAACAATATTTATTGTCTGCATGCCTTGTCTGAATCAGGACGTTCACATTCATAAACGCGATTGTATCAGGACTATTTCGGATGCAGGATTCTACCAGAGCAAGGAAAATGAACGTCGTGCCCCCCTGCTCACTGTACGCCCTCACTCGTGAGATGATTTTGGGATGCGATAATGTTTGATGCGATCCGGTGTGACTCGAGGTGTTCCTTTTCCTTATCTAATGACCAAGGCTGCACGGGAACAGCTTTCCCTGGATTTCAGTCACAGCAGGCCCCAGCTACCATATCCGCTTGGCACCTTCAATGCGCTGCCTTTACTTATGGAGACAGCGTCGCCTTGTGACCTCCCAACATGAAAATTATGACAACTGCATGCATTAACTGGGATCTGTTTTTATCTGTGGCAAAACACAGCTGCCAGTTCCTGAGTCAGGCTAAGCAGGGCTCAGAAATGATCTGGAAAGCGTCCTGATTCTGTGGAAAACAGGCCGCTGCTCTCCAGTTGGCAGCACCGAAGAATAGAGCTTTCTAAATCTGTGCAGCTGGAGAGAAATTGCTATAGATTAACAAAACTGAAGGCTGCTCTGCAATTATAGCTGTCTGTGCAGAGCTTTTTTTATGGGTATGTGGATTTTGTGGGTTTGGGGGGATGGTCGGAGGGTGGGGATTGCAATTTTAACAAATTAGTTTTTTAATGTTATTTTATTTTTATTTTTTTCTCCATCTGTGAAACTAGCTTACCATGTCCAGATTGGTAGAAGACAATTAGGTATATTTGCTTTTGCTTTTGAAGGTGACACTACAGGCTACAATACTTATTAAAATAAACCCCAGGCTTTGATATATGCATATGTCAGATGATAACCTATTAGTAATGTTTAAGAGAACATCTTCTTCTGCTTTGTTATGAACTTAACAGGCTTTTCATTTGCGAATGCTTGAGTATGAAGAGATGGCAGATTCCATTGTACCTTCATTACATTCTCTGGAGGATGTGTTAGTTCCCAAAACAAAAACTGAAGGGGCTTTGAGCAAAGGTCCAGCCAAAAGTCGTGCGTTCAATGTCAGTCATGTGGGAACATTTGTGCAAACATCTTGGCTGTGCTTATCAACTGCTGATAAAGTATGTGAAATTGGTTCCCCTCTTGTGTCAAGGCCTCATTTTAGTTCTAAATTGTAGAATACACTTCCTTCCTGTCACTGTGTTAGAGACTTTTCCTTTCATGATTCACATACAGGTGCAGGGCTAATGTCAGTAGAATGACTAGTGGATAAAAGCTGTTCAGCTTTCAGAATGGGCTAATGTGTTTTTGTATGAGTGAGACATAGCTGAGTGACATTGTACTGCTAAGTCCATATCACTTACACTGAAGGAGTAAAGTAAACTTGGGAAGAAAGTTAGTTTGCATCATCTAACTTAGAAAATGACCCAGTGGAAAATTAGATTTTTCAGCTGGAAGCCCACAAAGCTACTCTAAAATGTTTATTTGCACCGTGATAAGTTCCACTCAGCCTTGGTAAAAAGAAAAAATGTTGTCCAAAGTAATTTGCTTATATAATGTGGTTATAGCCAAGCAATTATAGAAAAAAAATCATTGTTACATATTACAAATGTGCACGTAGATAATGATAATACAGTGGGACTAGTTGCTAAGCAGCACGACTACTTTGCTCTTTGTGGCAACTGTTTAAACAGTCTATTTTGTGGGAATGACAAGATAATTGTTATGTCTTATGTGTTGTAAGGAAAATAGATGTGCCATATTAAGAGGTTACTGGAGGGGGAGTTCATTAAAGGATTTATGGCAGATGGAAATTACAGCTCAGAAAGTTGTGGAAACTGTCTCAAAGTCCACAATCTTGCAAAACTGAGGACAATCAGTTTCAGGTGAGAAGAAAATAGTCTCTAGACATGTGGCATCCTTCCTGTGAGGATTATTATTATTATTGTTATTGTCAGACAGTGAGAGGGTCACTGATCGAGAGCAAGAGAAGGATGTCAGACAGTGAGAGGGTCACTGATCGAGAGCAAGAGAAGGATGTCAGACAGTGAGAGGGTCACTGATCGAGAGCAAGAGAAGGATGTCAGACAGTGAGAGGGTCACTGATCGAGAGCAAGAGAAGAATGTCAGACAGGCAGTGAGAAGGTCACTGATTGTGAGAGAGAGAAAGACACCACATGTGCCAAATAGTGTGCTGTGTTGATGAAGGGATGAGTCTGGAACTCACAGATATACAGTGAACAAATTGCAAAAAAAAGTTACATTATCTATTTTTGACAATATAGTAAATGTTTGTATCAGAGTCAATAATAATAACACAATAAAGCTATATATCCATGAGCTCCAGACTTATTGCTCCATTTCAGAAGGAGAAGGACATCATTATTAAGAATTAAGTATGAATTAAGGCTTATTAAGCTGACAGTAGATGAATATATACCCAACACAAGACATGGCATTTAGACACCCCCGGATGTACCGGTCAAAGCTTTGGACAGGGAGCTGATCTCAACTAGAGTTTCAGTGCTAGCATCAACCCTACCTGGAATGCTGTCAAACACCTGTCAATATTTTAAGTATCCTTCAGCAGATAGAAAGATGACTGCTTGGGCCAATGACAAAATATATGTGAAAACTTAAATAATATAAAAAAAATATCTATTCTAAAGCACTTTTGTAGGCATGCGATGAGTCAGGATGGGCTGAAGTGCCAGTTCTTATGAACATAAGCTTCATAAGAAATATGTGCTTACAAAGTGTTCTAATGAAGCTCTAGACTAGACTTCAGTCCGTGAGCAGGAAGGTTTGTCATGCTTCTTTTGTCACAAAGTGTGGAGAGAAATAGGCGGGGAATATCAATAGCACATCAATTGCTCACAGAAGAAATAGGAAATAAATGAGAACACAAAGTACAGGGATGTGGTCCAGGTCCAAGATGGTGTTGAATGTCAATCAATGTTTGGTTCCCGTTTTACGATGTGTATATGCTGCCAGTTGAACTAATTATCCAGAAACTTTTCCTTTCACTTCAATGCAAATGAAACTCAATTATACCTGTCTGTCAAGCCTGGTGACTCTTGTATAATAGCTGTTCTTTATTATTGCTTTACCAGAAAAAAATAGATAACATAGAACTCCTCTCCTGCAAAATTCAGATAAAACTGAAGTCCTTAAATGCCCACAAAGCTGAGTTTTGAGAAATACATGCAGAACACATGACAGGTTGGGTCCAACCAAATAAGAATATACTCCATTCTAAGCCACTTGATTAGTTTTTGAATACATTTTGATATTTTATTGATTACATGTAAAGCCTTAAACAGACAAGGCCCTGCGTAGTTACTTACTCCCTGCCAACTGACAGATCCTCAGATATTCAGGAAAGGCTTTTTTTTATGTCCCCACTACACAATTACAAACCAATGGTGATCACCTGGTCCAGGTCCAGGCCTTGTATGAGATGTTCTGTAAATTGTTTTCTTATTATTAGTAATCGTAGTAGTATTATGAGTCATATATTTTATTCTTATTATTGTTGTTGGTCTGGGCATTACATTACATTACATTAATGGCATTTGGCAGATGCTCTTATCCAGAGCGACGTACAGTTGATTAGACCAAGCAGGAGACAATCCTCCCCTGGAGCAATGCTGGGTTAAGGGCCTTGCTCAAGGGCCCAACATTACATTAATGGCATTTGGCAGACGCTCTTATCCAGAGCGACGTGCAGTTGATTAGGCTAAGCAGGTGACAATCTTCCCCTTGAGGAATGCAGGATTAAGGGCCTTGCTCAAGGGCCCAACATTACATTACATTACATTAATGACATTTGACAGAGGTTCTTATCCAGAGCGACGTGCAGTCGATTAGACTAAGCAGGTGACAATCTTCCCCTGGAGGAATGCAGGGTTAAGGACCTTTTAGCCACAATAAGAACCTGCGGATCTCGCGGCTCCCAGTCATGTACCTCAACCACTACGCTACAAGCTGCCCATGGTATGCGGAATGTTGTGTATGAAATAACTTTAAGTTTTTCTCTCCTGATGGAATTCAAAGCATTCTTTCATACTTAATCAGGGACTTGGTAGTACTATTTTAACCATTTTCAGAATCGTTCATGATGGTGTTGTTGAAGCCATGAACAAATAATGGCGTCACAGTCACGTGACACCTTTGTTTCAAAATCAGAAATCAGGTTAGTATATCGGTTAAACCGGGGAAAAAATGAATAATTACAATACAATTCTGTCTTAATGCTGCTTTACATCTGTAAACATAAATGCCTAGATTTGAAATTTAAATTTCTGTGTTTATGTTTGTACTAAAAATGCACAGAATGTTCTGGCAAAGGACCAACCATAGACTTGATTTTTAAACAGCAGGCCAAGTGCTGGCAGAGAATTGTATAATTAACAATGATAAACACTTGTTTCTTTTTTATTTTATTTTTTATGAACCCAGTATAATACTGATAAAATACTGTCTTCTAGCTACTTTTATTTATATTTCTTTATCTATTTACCAGGGACAGTGCACATTAATCAACATTTCAGTTTCCACATCAATGTAAATGAGTTAGCTAATGGGCTCATTTTCATCTATAGTCCCTGGGCAGGTTATTACAAATTAGTGGCCTAATGTTATCAATACAATGCTTCAACAAGCACTACAACACAACACAATACAATACAATAAAATACAATACAATACGTAAATATATAATGCAAAAGTAACAGATATACTGTATACAAAAACAATGAGAGTATGTCGAGGCAGTGTGAGAGATGAGGTAGTATGAGGTAGTATTCATGATTGCAAGTTTGGTATGCTTTAAGCCATCTCTTAAGTTTATGTTTAAAGGTTAGGTAATTAGTGCTCTCTCTTAATTTAATAGAATGACTATTCCAGTAGTGGGTGTGTGGTATTTTACAACACAGTCCCCTCTGCTAGTTGCACTTGTTGCCCTGCTGCTGCTATCTTTCTGCATTATGAACTGACTCAGTGGGGCAGGTGCAAGCCCATGTAAAACCTTAAAGATGAGGCAAGCATCTGCAAAACTATAAAAAAAGTAATAAATTGTTTTATTTTGTTAAATTGTTAAATCTTTTTAAATCTTTGTTAAATCTTTTGTACTGTATGGCAGTGGTGATAGCTCTTGGCTTTTCAGTCAAGTGTTTTTAGGTTCTATTTGTAAAGGGACTCAATTTGTTTTAGAGTTGTCATGCTTGCTTGTGACCAGCTTGTAAAACACTATGTTATGTGGGAAAAGACCATTGCGTGCATAAAGAGGTTAGCTGCCTCTGTTGTTTGGTATGGTCTTATATGCCTAAAGTTTGCCAGGTTGAATTTAATAATATTGCCCACCTTTTTAACATAGATTTGGAGACTCAGGTTGGTGAGTCTCTGTGGGATTCTGTGAGAAAAAAACATTCAGACAGTTGTATTCATGTTCAGGTGGAAACATGAATTGTTTAACCAATCAGATACATGGACCACGGCTGCAGTTAGTTTGTTTTCAGCTTGTTGCTTGTTTTTAGCATGTACATGAAGAATGGTGTGATCAGCATACATTTGTATATTGACAGACTAATGGCAGGTCATTAACATATAAGCTGAGCAAAATAGGGCCTAGTATTGATCCTTGAGGAACACCAATGTTACAGTTAATGTAAGGTGATTGAGTATTGCCAATATGTACACTTTGCTTCCTGTTTGTTAGATATGAGTTCATCCATTTAATGGCATCAGTAGAAAAAAAAAAAAAGATAGTTTTGACAGGAGTACCTCATGATTCACAGTATCAAAAGCCTCCATTCAACCCAAAAAAACGCACCTATTTCACCTTTTACTATGTGAATTATCTAGTTCCTGGTCTCCACACCCTGTTATCCTCCCCAGAACAGAACACACAGTCCAATGCAAAATTATAGGGACAGTTACACATTTTTTTTGTTGTTTTGCCTCTGTTCTCCCAATGCATTTGATTTGAAATAAAGCAATGAATATGAAATTAAAATGCATCAGAGCATTTGAATATTTACACTATTTCATTAGTTTATCAAATTTATTCATATTATGCCATTTTTATTTTTCATTTTGGTCACTAACAAGTAATTCCACAATGACTTTAGATTGAAGTAAGGCTTGGATGTAAATCAATACATTATTATTATTATGTTTTTTATTTTTTTTTGCGAATGTGCACACAATGCACAACAAAAATCTCCTCAAACTTAACGGATGCCAATTGCATCAATATTTTTTTATTCCATCAAAGACCTACAGTTAGATCAGTAATGCAATCTGCAATCCCTTTTTTGGGGTAATTTATTTTACAGATTTACATTATAGAACTTCAGTCTTCTATGGTATCTAAAACCATACCTGAGGACAAGATGACTTGTTGACAAAGTCCTGATCCTTTACATGCATAGGCTCTGAAAATATGTGTCTCTCATCTGATAAAGCCATGTTAGTGTTGCCCAGGGCGCACAAATGATTTTAAGCCTCAGTTGTGCGTAAGGGGAAAGCTGTTCCACTCTCAGAGGGATATTAATTCCCTATTATCAGTAAGCTTGCCATAGAAAAAATATGAATAGATGTAGAAATGTGTAACCTCCCTTTTGTAATGGCACAACATCAGACAGTTTCTGTTGTTCCAAGGAAAATGCATTTTACTATTAAGTAAATTAATTCATTTTTTTCTCCCATTCCATTGTTAATTTTCACCCCAGTTCTCTCCAATGGACTTAGATTTGACCTCATTTACCAATACATTTATACAGTTGGAAGTTTACATTGGCATTTGGTAGACGCTCTTATCCAGAGCGACGTACAGTTGATTAGACTAAGCAGGAGACAATCCTCCCCTGGAGCAATGCGGAGTTAAGAGACTTGCTCAACGGCTGTGTGGATTGTGGCTACACTGGGGATCCAACCACCGACCTTGCAGGTCCCATTCATGTACCTTCACCACTACGCTATAGGCCACGCTTTGCATTTCTCAAGGCTTGGAGAGATGTGCCCTATCCAGTATTTGAATGCTGTTCCACACTACTACTGTAAGCTAAGTCTCAGCACCCTGCTGGCTGTGATATAGAGTCCAGTCATCTGGAAGATCTGCTCTGCGTGTTTCTCCCAGTGTCCCATATGTTTTACTCTAGTCCAAACCTCATAACAGAGTGCATATCCCATACAGATATGTTTTTTTTTTTTTTAAACAATACTGAATTGCTTAACTTCTGCAATCATCGCCTTTTGCATACAGTACATATGGATCTGGTTTAACTCAGAGCTCAGTTTGGCTCAGAGGACATGGGGATTTGCTAGACCCCCTATGGGGAAAAGTGCATTCATTAAATGGAGATGGGCACAGATTCCAGGGATGTCTCTCATATTCTGCATTTAATTTTGGATGCTGAAACTCTCACTCTGTTCATGTTCCAGTTGGTACCAGTGCCCCTGTTATGGAATATATTCACTTTTGGAATTTACAGTATGTCACTGAAAGTAAGTTTGTTTCACTTGATAGACATGTTGATCAAAATAATAATATAATAATAATTTGTTATTTAGCCAACACTTTTATCCAAAGCAAGTTGATTAGGCTAAGCAGGGGACAATCCCTCCTTGAGCAATGCGGGGTTAAGGGCCTTGCTCAAGGGCCCAACATAGTTATTATGACATAGTAGTTGACGGTAGCAATTATGTCCAGCAGCTCGGCACAATCAAATTAATTCTACTCGCTACTTGAGTTTATTTTTTTATGGGAAATTTTTTGTAAGACATTTCAAGTGAAATGCAGAATACTTTTGTTGTAATTTGGTCTCAGTCCCTGGATGAAACTATGAATAGTGAATCGGGTCCGTTGTCGTTCTCATTGACTGCGTGCTTTTCCTGCATCTGATCTCATCTGCATGGGACTTCCACACTCATCGTGCTGAGGGCAAACGTCTCCCGAGAGTAATCTTTCAATGACATCAGAAATTATAGTTCAGTGTTATGTTCATGTAGAAGGTAAATTGACCTTTTTAAGTACAGGTGTATGTGGATTTATCATTTAATGGGAAGGAAAATAGAAACATGGCCATGTTTGAAGTAAAACATTGTCGCCTCCCTACTCTCTATTAACACTCTCTCGTAGTGCATGTGCATGTACACACACTCCTGTCGTGGTTTATTTTAATTATTGATTTATTGATTTAAATCTTTATTTAACCAGGGGAGGTTAATTGAGAACGTGTTTCTCTTTTACAAGGCTGCAATGGGAGAAATGCCAGAGAGGGCAGTTGGGGTGACAGAGAGGGAGTGTAGGGGTAAAGCCCTGGAGCAGTTTTTGGCTTAATGTGCCCTTATTTGCGTTCAGTTACTCTGGCCCTCTTGAGTAAAAAGGTTGACTCACAAGTGCTGTCAGGACAGGAAGTATTGCAAATGTAACATTTATGACCTTTGAATAAATTAAAGGATTGATTATTAAATCTGTTTGATGACCTCAGTTTCTTTGTTCCTGTGCCAATTTATTTATGAAATGCACTACAATGTCTTGTCTTCTGAAAAAATGACTGGAAGTTTCTTGAATTTCCTGCGTGTATAGACCACTATGAGTGTCTTTATGTTATTCGAAGATTAGTAAAACTGTTCATCTTGTCCCCTTCGTCCCATTTTATAAATTATTAATGCGATGTTACTTTACCAACCAAAATTAGCCTAAGGAAGCCCAAATTTAGCCCAAATAAACATCTTAAAATGCATTTTACTGGCAACAGTACATTTCTTTAGTTACCACTGTGGCAACACCAGGTTGTAAATTAATGATCAGCACAAAATACACCTGTCCTCATATCTTGAGAAAGTGTTAGCTGCTACTGTAATAGCTTATGATTTAACAGCTCCTGAGTCACGGCAGAATGTGCAGGGGAGTGACACAGCAGATGCCGTTCCCTATCTGGAAGAAAGAAAAGAGAAACCGTGGAAAAAAAAAACTAATTGGACCAGTGTTTTTTTGTTGTTGTTCATTGATTTTTATGCCCCTGTAGAGGGCTGAGACCCTGAGGCTGTAGACTTGCGTTGTTTATGACAACAGAGCTTGAAGTCGATACAAGAGGGAAGTTGAGAGTATAGTGGGTGGAGGTGTCCTGCTATCACACTAAGGGCGAAACCACACATCCTCTGACGAGAAGCAAATTCCTCAGCCGATGACATCGCCTCGATTCCTTTTCAATGAAAGGTGATTGTTTGCGTCTGCAAGGCATGCTAGGATAGCTGACAAAGTGAGGCACGCCAGATTAAGGATCCGACTCGTGAATTGTCCCCCGTGTCGAATTTCATCACGCCCACAAGCAACCGAACCGATTGTGGGAGGTAAGAGCAATGTCAGGCGATTTGATCTGAGGATGTATGGCTTCACCCTACTGGTGTGGTGTGTTCAGTATCAACTCAGCAAACAATGAAAACACACACACTCACATACACGCACACACACACACAGAGCTTTTGTCTCAAAGGCCTCCTGGTCTTTGTCTCTGTGCTGTCCTTCTTACACTGTCCAGTGCAAACAGGAAAAAAACAATGGAGACCCGCTCAGTTTTAGAGGTAACAATGAAACTCAATGCAAATTGCCTCATTTCTGATCCTATCACCACACCAGGGTAATACACATTCATTCTGTAATTTGTCACTGTCTGGGATTAGACGCTGCAGCCTGTCAGTTATGCGAAGGCCTAACAAATTAGTCCACTCAAAGACACGAGACTGGGGAGAAGAGAACGCAAGCCTGTCCTCTTCTCGGCGAATAGACTGAGGCGTGAGGAGATGGGCGGGGTGGTATCTGCAGACAGGTGGAATGAGTAGGACCCCGCGTCTCGATACACGCTAATGCGGATTTTCAGCAGGGAACGCCAAGACCAGTTCATGTATCTGTCCTAGTGACAGCCTTGCATTCATTGGTTTGTGTAATTGTTTGTTTGTTTTTTGGGGGGTTAATAGTGTCATCTGAATACCCCCACAGTGTTTTCACAGCTGCAAGGTACAGAAAAATGGATAGAGATAGTGTCGTATTTTTGACTGGTGACTAATTGCTAGTTAGAAGTGGCACAGGTACTCTTTATATTATTAATCTGGGCTCCATGCCTATATGAATGAATGATTTCCTGATATGTCTCAAGCTTACAGCACTCCATCTTGTTTTGTGGCAGCACAGATTGTGCAGTGGGTAGCACTGCTGCCTCACAGCAAGGAGGTCCTGGGTTCGAATCCCGGTCGGCCGGGGCCTCTCTGTGTGGAGTTTGCATGTTCTCCCCGTGTTTGCGTGGGTTTCCTCCGGGTACTCCGGTTTCCTCCCACAGTCCAAAGACATGCAGGTTAGGGTGATTGGAGAGTCAGGTATGAGTGTGTGAGTGAATGGTGTGTGTGCCCTGCAATGGACTGGCAACCTGTCCAGGGTGTATTCCTGCCTTTCGCCCACTGTCTGCTGGGATAGGCTCCTGCGACCCTGTTCAGGATAAACGGGTTAAGATAATGGATGGATGGGTTTGTTGTTTGATACAGAAACATCAGACACAGAGATTTGCTGGCTCCATGTGAGCTCCCATTAAGGAAACTCATTTTGGGTAGAACGTGTTTAAGAGCAGTGTCTTTATGAAGAAATCAAACAGCATGCTACTCGGGAAAGGATGAGATTGTTTAGCACTGATGTGTCAGTATTGTCTGATAATGATCCAGAGAGAAATCTGAATGCACTAATTAAGCCCTGGAGCATGCCTCTACTCTACCAAATTTGTCATTGTGTGGTCATTAGGAGACCCTGTTTATTTTCATTTATTTGTAGAGAATATGGTAAATTGCAATGTCATACCATTTAAAGCAAATAAGAGAAGAAATATTATTTGTTTACAGCAAGGCTAACGTGTACTTTTTTAACTCGGGTCTTGAGTTGTGTGCCTCAGAACTCTCTGGGTTTGCAGCTTCCCAGTCAGAAAGGCCTGGAGAGCAGTTAGCAGATAGCTTATATCCAGCATCCCAGAGATGGGCAACTCATTACAGTGTTTCAAACCGGAGTGAGGGGCTGACAGCTGGTCCTGCCAACATAATTCTCCTAAATGAGTTGCTGCCCTGCACCGATAGAGAGATTAGAATGCGGCAGTGGGAGACTGCGTTCTGCCCACTCCTGACAGCTCAGAACCAGCGAGAGCAGCTCACGTAACCGCTATCTCATGCCAGTGTGGCAGTTCAGGTTTATCGGGAGGGACGTTGGGGGTTGTCTGCTGGTACAGAGGTAGTTTCCATGATACTTGATTGACACGAAAGAGATATAAAGATATTTTTAATGCGGTTTGATTCAACTCCATCGCTGAGGCTGAAGCAGAAGAGAGGAACAGCCATGTTTAAGCCATGTTTTTGTTTCCCCTTAAACCGATGTTCAACAATAAGTTTTCGTGAATTATTTTGAAAATGCAGAGCTAGACTGTGCTTGGAAGACTGTTGTATGAATTACGCCAAGGATATGGTTACAGTGGAGTAAAAGGTCCTTTAAACAGATAGTCTATGAAGATATTTGCTAGAGTAAGACTGACTCTCTTCTCATATCAAAGTCTGTATGATGTGCTTCAAGGATGGAATTGGTCACAGGAAATTAAATGAACATTGGCAGCCAAGGAAAACAGAAAATAAATATCGGCCATCGATGAAAGTCTGCTTGAGTGTGCATATGGGTTTATCTGTATAGCCAATTTGTCATTCGTTGCAGATATATGCATTTTTAGTCTTGTCTTGTGGCACACAATATTATTCAAGCTTCAATCATTTATCAAGTCGATCCTTAAGCATGTATTAAGCTACCGAAAACAATTTAATTGATGCAGATGCAGCACCTTAGAAGTTGAGACGAATTACAAATAACTAAATAAGCAAAAAAGCCTCTTAAAACTCTTAAAAAGAAGTATTGAACCATGCTGACCATCTGTCTGTTCCTCAGAATGACCGGAATGCATTGGCAATGATTTCAGTCCTCAGTTATTCAAGACAGAACTTTTTGTTCCATCTGTTCCAGGCTGATTCACCCTTTACCGGAATAATCCCATCAAATCATTCTCTCTGTCGAGCTGCGGTGGACAGCGTTAATTTCTGATGCTCTTCAGCACAGACACGGTTAATGCAGAGAGAACTGCTGTTTTAGTGCCGTTGAGATTCCTGTGATTCACTGCCTTCCCTTGGCTCTGTTATTCCACGGCACACAGGAGGCCCTGCTTCAAGCCGCAGCGAGAGAGTGTGCAAACGCATATGAGCATCTAATGCCATGGGCACTGACAGCCTCTGCTGCAGTTTGTCTCTGTTAAATGCTCTCATTAAACTCGTTAGAAAGTCTCCAGGGTAACAGTGGCACACGGAGGAAAAGTTTGCTTTAACAACAGAGGATTCTGCCTAACTGCATTGTGCATTTTGACATTGCACATGTTATTTAGGTGATGTCTTTTCCAAAGCAACTTGCAGGTTATTAGACTAAGCAAGGTACAAACCCCCCTGGAGCAATGTGGGGTTAAGAGCCTTGCTCAAGGGCCCAACAGCTGTATAGATCTTATTGTGGTTTCACCAGGGCTTGAACCACCAACATTCTGCGTCCCAGTCATGTACCTTAGCCGCTATGCTACAGGCCGCAGGACACCAAAGATGCCGTTCAGGCGGGGAGAAAGTAGAGCGGGTCATGCTTAGAGAAAGGATTAAAAGGTGGCATGTGGGGGACTGAACCCCCCAACCATGCAGGAGGGACTGGTACAGCATATGGGCTTGAGAGATAGCAGCCCTGCAGACTGTGTGACATGTCTCCCTGTTATTTATTTATTTATAACGTGGATAAAACTTGGATTCTAACGCAATAAAGTTTATTTAGTTCAACTTTATTGCCCAATACTGAATTCCCAGTCATACTGCATGCTCTCCCCATGTTCTAGAATAGTCGGGTGCACAATACCACGGATAGTGGGGCGACATGGCTCAGGCAGTAAGAGCAGTCGTTTGGCAGTCGGAGGGTTGCCGGTTCGATCCCCCGCCTGGGCTGTGTCGAAGTGTCCCTGAGCAAGACGCCTAACCCCTAAATGCTCCTGACGAGCTGGTCGGTGCCTTGCATGGCAGCCAATCGCCGTCGGTATGTGACTGTGTGTATGAATGGGTGAATGAGAAGCATCAATTGTACAGTGCTTTGGATAAAAGGCGCTATATAAAAGTCAACCATTTACCATTTACCATGTCCTCCCGAACACAGGCGTCCTCTAGAACACGGACGTACTCTAGAACACAGGTGTCCTTTCAAACACAGGGGTCCTTTCAAACACAGGGGTCTTCCGGAACACAGGCATCCTCTGGAACACAGGCTTTCTCCGACACGGTGAGGCGCTGCTTCTTTCCCCTCTGCCATCCCCCAGAGCACTGCCTGCACAGCAACATCAGACTGACAGCAGGCATTCTTTTGCCCAAAAGTACTGAGACTGAATGATTAGGCAGGATTACCCTGCAAAACTGCAAACCTGTAATGTAATGTAATATGTCACAGTGGGCATTGACAATGGTCTGGTTTTATTAATTTAACTTTACTTTTCATTATGCCTCCATTTATTTAAGCCAATGACCACCACACTAATCATGTACTGTTAGCACTGACAGAAAAATAGGACTCTTAGCAAACTAACCTTGTAAAAAATACAAGCCATATTTTTATGGGCCATAAACCAACAGGCAGTGTGCTATATTGTGAGGATGCTGATATTTTTAACAGCCATTTTAATGAGCCCACTTTTAAGGCCACATTATGCACAACGATTGAAATTCTGTGCAGTAGAATAGCGTTGTTCCAGAGTACAGTAGACCTTCTGTTCCGTCTTACGTGATATTTTGAAAGAAATTAGATTTCTGAGTTGCATTTATTTTCCTGGGATGGGAGTTGTGTAATTGCTTCCATTCACTTTACTACATGACCTTTTGTGATTTGAAATGTTCAAAGATTTTATACTACTGCGAAAGGAAAAATAAATGCTGCACTTACAGTACGTATATAGAACAGTAACGTATGCATGTTTATGGCACTTTCTGCGTCATCCATCTTGCCATGCCATTTCTGTAAAAACAGAGCTTGTAAATATTTGGCCTATTTCTTTTCTTTCCCATAGCCTTTCTTCAAAAAAGCTTGTATCCTTAATTCACTTTATGTCTAAATGCTAGGAGAAAGAACAGATACACAGTAAAAGAGCAAATTAGTCTGACACCGTACAGAGCCTATATATATATTTCTTATTCTCTCTTTCACGGATTGTGAGTTTATTTTATTATAATTCTGTTTAGGTTTCCCACTCAGATGAATGTAAAATTGCGTTGTATTTTGCTCAAAGATATATCTATCTTCTATTACATGAATAATTGCACTATGAGTGCATTTTCAGATGGAGAACCTTCTGTGCCTTTGATTTTTAGATTTTTTCAGATATACTGTAAATGTGCGCATTAATATTTTAATCCCAGGGTTCATTTATAAATATTAATGTTGTAAAGGATGTAGCATACTAAGCAGACCCCTTACCACACCAAAAACCAAACACTGAGCTATTCTCAGGTGTTTATACCTCTGAGAATGCGTCAAATTATGAGGTATAATCCTGTAACACGGTACAGTTTTATAAAATTTTAATCGGATCATAAATTTGTTAATACCTTTATATATAAACAACAGCTTCATGGTGAATTTGTTTATTGAAATGTGTTTATTATGTATTGGAAATAAACCGCTGTCTCTCAACATGCAGTATACTCGCACCTGGGGTAATGGTTCAGTCCAAGGCAAAGCCATGGGCCATTACAATCATTACCATTATACAGTTTATAAATAAATATAATTAAATAAAATGTTTCATAAATGCATTGTAAATGGTAATGCTGTCAATAAAGTGCTTTGTGATAATCGGATTTTTAAAATATTGAAACATAAATGCAATGTATGTTTGCAACAAGTATTTATGTGTATTTTTTCATTTTGCCTAATTTAACTTGGTGTTCTCTGAATTTGACAGTTATAAACAAACATACATTTTATCTTCTGTATGAATATTTACATATTATAACTATGTTTACTATGTTTAGTGTAAATATATGTATGCATGTTTTAATGTTGTGATTACCATGAGTGAGGTAGAATATGTCCTTTCAGAGACGCTTAATGTGATTGTGAACAGCCCTCTAGGTTGTCATCATCATGTCACATTCTGTAACATTTCTAAACTTCTGATCTTGTGGGCTGAGGATAACCTTGGCAGAAATCTTGCCCACAAGCGTTTAGGATTCATGGGAGGAGGGTGACAGATCATGTCAGTTTAATTCTGGGGCATTCTTTTATTTCTGAATGAATCACCTGCAGGATGCCCTCTCCATAACGTCTACAGCCTGACTGCAAATCATCTCCTTTGTAACAAAAATGTCGCTGGTTACTGGTATAGGATCATTCCTGCAGAATGATCAAGTGCATTACTTTCTTCAGTAACATATACAGTACATGGATGGTATTTATACTGGGTAAAGAGAAGCAAAACAGTACTGATGTGAGCCTGGGAGGACTATGTACAAACAGGGATGTAATTCCTACTCAGAATAATCACCTGATATGGATGCAAATGCTTTTAACTTAAAGCTAACAGTCTGCACTTTAATTAACCTCATATTAATTTTATTTAAAGTTATTCAACACCAGAATAACAAAAATGTTATCCCTCCCAATACTTTAGCATTTAACTGCATATACTATAGTGCGACTGCAGGGTGGACACAATTTCACTAATTGAGGGCACAATCAAAACATGTTAGAGATGCTGTTATTGTATAGCTGCCCCATGTAGGATCCACCTCTGGATTGTTTTAGTGACATGCAGTCTATATTTTATAACATTTTTTTTTCATTTGGCGCATTTGACAGATGTTTTGTGAAATGGTTTATATGCTGTACGTACATTTTGATTTGATCCCTGAAATGCAAGAGAAAAAGATTACTTTTACAAATGACTTTTTTTCCATTAAGACTTATGTTATGGCAATGCAGTCAGATTGCAGATAGCATCTTAAATCTGGAAGAAGGCACCAGACATGTACTTCAACTACAATAGAAATGACCAAATAGCTTCAATCATACTGTTCACAAATGCAGACCTAATGTTTTCACTTATCAATCACATTAGTTTATTTTGCTCATACTGCAAGTACACTGGGCAAACTATATGGACACTTGCAATTATTTTGAAATTGAATGTTGAAACCAGGACTATGTTTCCTTCTGGACAAGTTACGGCAGATACAGTTTCTCAATGGTGGTTCAAGGTAACCGCTTCAACATGTTGATTCAGCGGCTGATGAATACGTCAATTTTTGCGAGCTGTGTGAGGATGCATGAAATGCTTACCTGCTGAGACATGTTCTTAAGACTGATGCTTACTGTGGCAACAGAGTTTATGGAGAATCCTGATTGGCATGGATCAAGCTCTGTAACAAACAGATTGCATCTCGTCAGGGAAGGTTCACTCTGCCTTTTTCATTTCAGCTGTGAAGAATACAAAGTGCGTATACGTGATGAATGCATTCGTTTCCTTGGTCTGGCCACAATCTGTATCCTGCTGAGACCGGAAACTGTGAAATGGAGTTATTGCTGTTAAATATGTAATTACACGCTTCGAAATGAAAACGCCCTTCAGTGGACAGTTCACCCACAGCAGGATACAAAGCTGAACAATTCAGTCCGTCGCTGGACGGCACATAAATTATCCAGTATGCTTTTATATGGGACTACTGACATTTTTGCTGCTCATCAGTTTTTGCATTGTGAAATGGATGCTGAACAGAATCAAATTAATGTATTATCCCTTAAAACAGAGCATCTGTCTTGTCTGGCTTGATGATGTGTAAACCATTATTAGTCCATTAAACAAGTATTTGCCTGCTGATGCACATGCCAAATTTCCAAAGCAGTTATTGCTGAGTTGGTCGCAACTTTGTATTGTGATAGTTTGATCAGTTTTGATAACTATTTCCATGCTACCTAGTAGTTGTGTGTTTGCGTGTGTGTATGTGTATCTGCATGCACATGCATATTCCTCCATATAACAACAACATCACAACAGTATAAAAGCTCAAATTAGATAAAGTTGCTGATTTCTTTTCATTATTTTTACGATTATTATTATTATTATTATTATTATTATCTTTGGCTCTTGAGCTGATGCATTTCAAAACTGAATCTGAAAAACTGTAATATGTCCCTGATATAAGGGGTCAAAGTATGAAGAGATATTTGAGAGTCTCTCGCTCTCCCTGTTACAAGTTTGTTCCTCACGACTGTGGACTGAGCTGTGAGCTGTTGATAATATGCACATTCAAAACATGGTAAATCACATCTAAGACAGTTTAGAAAGAAGTTAACAAAGAAAGCTTCTAGTAGCCATTTTGAATTTCCTACAAGATTGATGTGGGTATTATTGTGGTGTTTGCCTGGTGCTCATGAACATTAGCAATGGGCTTGGCACACCATAGCTGATAATATGTTATTGAATTTCTAGTTCCACCAAATCACATCCAGTGGTTGACTTTAGGAGCCAAGAGGGTCTGGCAACATCCAAAGAAATGTAATCATGCAATAATGCAAGTTGCCAACCAGTAGCAGCTGTTTCCTGTAGAAACATGGCAGAGCTCAGGAGGAGAACTGTGGGGAAATAGGTACACTTCCTGAAAAAGAATGGGCCCATGCCAAAAACAGTAATGGGTGATCAGGAACTCACTAAACTGTGGTGACAATGTAAGGGATTATCAGATGTGCCCACAGACACCTGGAGAACTGAGACAAATGGGGGTAAAAACATGCTAAGTAGAACAGTGAAGTCGCCTTGCTGCTGGCTGAACATGATCTTGGAGTTGTATTCAGTCTAACCTTCTTACAGGGAGGACTCAATGACAAGTGATTGACACTGTTTTGAAATCTGAGATTCCAGAGCCCTTGATTTGAGTCATAAATGGTTTGAAATTGAAATATCGCCTGCTTTTCAGTCTCTGCCATTTGCTTTTGCGAGACAACCTACACACGGGCGAACAAAAGCCTTTTGCTTTTAACTAGATGACATTCTAGTCCGTGAAACAGTCACATCCTGCAGACAGGCCACTGCATCTGGCCTTGTTGCTACATTTGGGGCCTGTGTCATTAATGCTGTCTGTGACTTGTAAAGGAAGTACCCCAAGGATCAAACAGAAATGAGAGGAGAGAGCTCTCTCGGGCACTGTGCTGTAAGGACTTCCATTAGTACAGAGAAAGGTCAGGGGAACTTGTAGAATACTTGTCCCTCCTTGTGATCTCCCGGCTGTCTGCTCGTCTTTGAAGCACAGCGAAAATGACTCCTGCCGTCTGTGAAGTCAGTAATCTCCACTCTGATGTCTTCAAGGTGAAAGCAGCTTTGCTCCAGTCTGCCAGGTAAATTTGGAGATTTTAATCCAGGGGATTGGTGAGCAAAGAATGGAATCTATGACACTGTCAAGGACTGGCAAATAATTTGTCTGCTTGACCTGATTTTTAAACATTTTTAAAAACCTGCTGGAGGGGGGGTTTGGGGGGGGTGTAGTGTCCCCACGGCACCCTGGAGCAGATGACCCTGCAGCACGTAGGACTTATTTCAGTGTCGCGCTGCAGTCCGACCACAGTAATCCCCGCTTCCTGACGCATTGGGCACTCTCCTTTAAGCGTGGCTCGTTGTGCTCTGCCGCACACCCTCTTCTCCCTACTTAATTTTAATTGCGTTTCACTAAAACCCACGCGACCATCATTCTGGGCCCGATTACAGAGACAAGCCTCTTGTAATCGTCGTCTAAATTAAAAGCCAGGAAAAAACAACAGGCAGAGCCAGCGTATGCTGAAGATGAGCTAGCCTCCAGCCACTATCACGCATGAAGATATCATCTGTCATTTCCAGACCATTTCAAAGCATTCATTTCCACAAAATAAACAGCAAAGCAAAGTTTAGGCCTCCTGACTGCAGGTATCTATTGTTTATAACGGTGCAAATGAAGACGGTGCATCAAAGTAAAGGAAAACGTGTCTTTGCCAATGAACTGCACATTTTGTTAAGAAATCCCACTTGTGAGCACAGTCTTGACCTCTGCCTGTAAATATTGATGGCCGCAGACTATTGATGAAGCTGTCAGAGCAGACAAATGATCCGTGATCCAGAATCAGACAGAGGAATCAACAAATCAATGCAAACGGCTGAGAATACCTCGTTGTGGTTTTTTTATTCCTATTATCTGACAGCTGTATTAATTTTGGTATCTAATAAACAGCAGCAGCGAGATGGTTCAGTGTCGTTTTATCTTTCTCTCTTCCCTCCCCCTGAGATTGCCATAAATCACTAATGGCCTCATCCAGAGGCTCCCTCCTGACCGCTTGGCTCCTCAGCTTCTGCATCTGCTCCTCTAGAAGGGAAGTGGTGATAACAGGAAATGGCAGACATTTCTTTACACTGAAATTACTCTCAATTTGTGCTTTGTGGAATATTCAAAACCGAGCTTTCCAAATTTGCATTTTGCAGAGGAGGATGAACCCTCCTGGCACTGCTATTTCTCATACCGTGGCGATGCAAATGACATGTAGAATAGTAACACTGCTATAATTATGCGATGCACTGCTGTACGTTTTACGAACAATCTCCGCCTTTAGATTCAGATTCACCGGTAGTTCAAATGTATCCACACCACGGAGACCTATGTTGTGTGACTCCTCATGTTTTGCAGTAGGTGAGGTGAATGTTTGCATTACGCTCTCACATTAATGCTATGTCACAGATGTATGGGGAACAGCAGCTGAGGTTTGTGTAGAGGTCTGTAATTCCCTTGTCTGAAAGCTGTTTTCTGCAGTAATATCCACGAGACACAACAGGACAGCCGTGTCTAGGGGAGAGCGCATCTTTTGCTAACACAGTAGGTACTGTAGCTTGTATGTACCTGGTGAGTAGCTAGGGGGTGCTGATAAAGTGTAACCTGAGGATCCTGGACCAGTCTAATCCCACTATAATCCAGCACTCTAATCCAAAAAAAAAGGGCACTCCAGGTCACCGTTTGACAATGTCATAATGTCAATCCAGACTCGATCTGATGATGTTTTGGCGATAGGGCTAAGCCAAGCTATGCGGCTAGCACCTTTACTAACAGAAGCAGTAAGGGACCGAGAGGTTTCCATTAACTGCCTCTCGTATGTATTCTGCACCTTCAGAATGCTTTGTTTGAGCTGTGAGCTTCTTTCCTGAGCGTGAACCGAGAAAAAAGTTCTGTCATCTGGAGATTGCGACAGCCAGCACAGAACATTGATTTTGTGCTCATTGAACCATTTCCTCGTAGTCTCAGATGTGTGCTTTGGATCACTGCCATGCTGGAATGGCCATTCTTACCCCAGCTGGAGTTTGAAATTTGCAGCCTGCTTTCTAGCAAAAAAGTTTGTAGCAGTGTAACTTTGCACCCCTCTTTCACCATAATTCTTACCACATAATTTTTTTTTCAGAACCGGAAGTTGTCAGTGAAATTCAAATATCACTCAGATATAGCTTGGCAAAACATCACATTTCTCTTTGTTTTGAAGCTTCCAGTATGGTTCCATCTGTTATTCATGCAGTCAATAACAATGTGAATTTTCGAGACACTGGGCTGGATCAACAATCAATCTCTCTAGGTACTCTCTCTATGTACTAATGCTGAACCCATACCAATCTGCCTTCAGGGATGAGCATAGCACCATCACAGCTACTACTTTGGTTGTGAATGATATTGTGTCAGCAGTAGACAAGAGAAAATACTGGGCTGCTCTTTTCGTTGATTTGTTGAAAGCATTTGACACAGTCGACCATAAATTGTTGTTCTAAAGATATTGCTTTTGATTCAGAAGCTTATGGATAGTTTCAGAACAACTTATCTGGGAGGCATCAGTGTGTAAAAATGGGGAATGTACACAAGGCTCCATACTGGCTCCAGTTTTGTTTACTATTTATATGACAACATAATCTCATCCTTAACTGGCTGTCATGCCCACCTTTATATGAATGAAACTATTGTGTATTAGACTTTTCAGTTGGCTGTCATAAACTTGTAAACATCCTTTAATGTTCTGCAAAGTGTGCTAATAGATCTCAGATTGGTTTTGAATGCACATAAAACAAGTTTATGTTATTTAGAGCCATAGCCTGGTGTAAAATCCAGCTATGACCAGATTGAAATGACCAGCTACCAGTTGTTTCAAAGCATAGCTTGAGCTGGTCAAACTAGGTTGAGTGTGGAGCTGGTCTGAACTGGTCAACAAGCTACCAGCTGTTTCAAAACCTAGCTTGAGCTGTTTGTTTGTTTTTCAGCAGGGTAGATATGGACTATGGTAACCTTCACTGTCAATTGAAACAGTATTGAGATAGTTACCTGTGTAGGAGTAGCTACCATACCTGTACAGAATATAAATATATTGGTATCTGGATAGATGAAGCTTACATTTAAATATCTAGACACTTGTGTGAATAAACTATGGGGAAAGATAAGCTCCCTGTACAGAAATAGAGTTAGCTTCTATAATGTTTCAGAAGATCCTCTTCCCTTTCAAACTTTGAAGCACAATTAGATTTATAGAATTAGAAAAAATCCATGTTGTGTCATGCACATTAATTATTTGTGTGAACGCAATGAATATAAAACATACAATATTACTCATTTTAATTGGATTTGAGCATAATCCCATACCTGCATAGTTTTATTTAATCAAGAGTTAATGCTTTTTGGTTTGTAAATTCCTGAACAATCGGTGAGATTCATATTTCAGTTTGAACAGATCAGAGCAGAAACCCATCTCTTGAACACACCTTCAGTAGTTTTGCCATTGATCAGAATGTGAGATATGGATGTGAAGGCTCTGTTCTTTGTCCTGTAACATCACACTCCCCTGGATTGTCAAAGTGTAAGAATCTGTGCGGGTCGGTCTCATCCTCACAGTGCGCAGGGGATGATTAGCTCTCCAGTGAAATGGGCAGATGGCCCTGTGCTCTCATTTTAAAGGGCAGTACCGCCTTTCCCTGGGTATCCCCTTTCCCCGAGCCCGCAGGGAAAGGGTAGAGGTCATGTCCGTGTGCCAGCTCAGGCTAACGAGAGCATGCCACACTGCACTCTGGGGTATTTCTGTCTGTTTCAGGATCATGGACGCGTTCCAATAGTGCTCTCCAGTCCATCAGTAAAATATCCTCGGTTTGACAGCAGTGACTCAACGAACACCTCCCATTGCTCATGGCCCAGGGTTCAAACCACAACAGCCTATCTACATTAAGACCCTCCCGCCCTAAAACTGGGGTAGTTTATAATGGTTAACCTCATTTCCACACACAGATGAGTAAGGCAGTGAAGGATGGCATAGAAATAGAATTGCCAGAATACATTTAAATTAATTAGACAGCCCTTTCCCATGAGATTAAGTCAGAATCTGACAAATCCTAATATTGTTCATTATCCACTGTACAGTATAACCTGTCATGTTTTTTTGTTTTAATGTTTAGGTTTTATTTTCTGGTATTATTTCAAATAATCCCTGTTATACAGCACCACACTATTGAAAAAGACTAATACTCTGAACTTGAACAGCTCCATGGCTACTAAAATCAACCTAATCTTTTTGATTGTAATAACATTGGCATCTCGAGGTATGTGTGAATGCTGTGTGAAACACATACTGTATGTGAAATATGTGCAGCATTCCACTGGAATAGAAATACACATTTTCAGTTGGATTTTCCGGTAGGAAAAGTAGGAATTCAGTAGGAATTCAGAGAATAGAGCGCCTATGCTCTCTGTTGGCACGCTCGTACTCCTGTCTGGCCAACGACAGTTAAGCAGCTCAATGCAGGCCATCACGACAGCACATCACTGGCCTGACCTCGATTAGACCCTTTAAACATCAGCCTTTGAGGCAGTACACAGCCGAAAACACATCCAAAGCATAAGACTCACCCGTTTGTAATGACTAAGTTTGAGAAATGGGGCAGGATCTCCCTTGATTGGATTATCTTTCCTAGTCCCTTACAGAAGGGAAGAATCTGGTAAAACATTGACTAAACACGAGTGGAGCAGTGAATGGGAAAGACGTGGGACTGATGGAGAACAGCTCTACCAGCGTGCTTGCTGCCAATCTCATTCTCTATGGAGCTGTCATTTATTATTTATATATATATTTTTACCACACATAAATTTGTGGAGTTTCTGAGGCTAACTGACATGGGAAACTACACAAACATACAGCAATGAAGTGAATCACAGCCAGCAAGATTGTTTTTCAGGTTTGTATATGCTATTAGTTTCAGTGAAGGGCCATTTGAGCATAAGGCACCGAACCTTGCTTGAATTGGACAGAGTTATTGCGGACCGAAAAGGTCAAAAAATGCAAGCGATAAACATGAATTTTTGAGCTGACCCTACTATCCTTTGTTTAATGCACTACAGTTAGGGTAAAAATTGTGTTGCTACTAAGCATTAGTAAAATCAAATTGATGTTAACTGAGGTTAATTTAACTTAATAGCTAAATGTTGCTTTTGAACCAAAGATTCACAAGAAATTAGGCAACCTCCAAAACACTGAACACCTAAAACAAACTACTTTTTCGACAATCACAGGATCATGGTGTAACTATGGCATATTAAACTGTGCAGATAAATGCTATGAGCTGTTAAAAATAGAGCTGAAGTTTATGCTCATGTTTAATATGACCAGCTTAGATTGCTGTGACAGCTCCAAACAATATTACCAGTGATTAATCATCAGTGCACGGACAGGTAAATTATTATATTCTGTATGTCACAGAATCATGACATCCACCTCTGGTTGTCAAAATGGCTTTGTTGCGTAGCTCATGAAATTGCAGCTTGAGTGTTCCCTTCAAGTATGGCCTACTTCAAAATTGCAGTCATGCAAGCACCTCCACCACATGAAGCACGTAACAATTTGATCCTCTGTGGATAGAGGAGGAAGGAAGGGGGGAATTATGATTGGTCTGCCAGCAAGGGGCCACTTTGTGTATGGAGTCTCCTGCCCCTCCGGAACATTATCAGTGCCGTAGGCATCTGCAAGTTTACTACCTATCAGCACCTGAATCTGTCTCATGAGTGATGGCACTTTGTACTACCTGTCTAATTATGAAATCTCCAGGGTTTCATTCTCTATTATCTGCCTGGACAGCCAAGACCGTTATCTTATTTTCATCAGCTATGGAAAATATCCTGTCTTTACGCTGAAAATAAATGACACGGCTTTATTGAGCAATTTACCAGATTTTTTTGTTTGATTTGTTTTGCTTTTGTTCTGCAGTGAGCACAGAGCTATTCCCAGCACCACGCCACAGTGAGGGTGACTGATTGAAGCATCAAGCTTGTCATGGAGCGTTACGTGCCGTTCCCCTCTCTTCCCGCTATCAGGGCGTGAGCGCGGGTTGATAAAGGGGAGTGACCGCACCTCGCTGGCCCACCCGTGCCATCCCTCTGCAGCTTCTGGTCTCCTCCACCAATTTACCCCCAAACTGCTGCCCGCTGCCCCCCATGGCCCCGCCTGCCCTCCAATCGAAACAGACAGCCTTGACTGTGAGCACACTGGTGTGACTTCTGCCTGTCGGTTACCCATGCACTAGCAAGGGCTGGGTATCATTTTGAAGTTTTCAATACTTCAATAGTTGTGATAGTTGTAATTCGATACTGATACCAAACGAAACTTTTCCTGATACCTACCGTACCTACATTAAATTAACGTGCAACAGCCTAAATATTCCTTTTCTTTTTTCCTTTTTAAAAAAAATAGAAACAATCATAAAGTGTTATTTTGTATTATAAACATGAAGTGTTTACGACTGATAAAACAAGCCCCAGCTGACTGGGTCATGAGTGACTGTCTGCCTGACAGAATTGTTTCTCCACGTGGGTAATGTGAAGAGCCAATGTAATGTCAGTTACAGTTTCAGATTGTTCTGTTGGATGTTTTATTCTTTTCATTAGTACCAAAACCAGGAAACAATCTGACATGTTTTGGTGGTCGGTTAAGGTACATGACTGGGACCCGTAAGGTCACTGGTTCGTTCCCTAGTCTAGCCACAAGAAGCACAGCCGTTGGGCCCTTGAGCCAGGCCCTTAACCCTGCATTGCTCCAGAGGAGGATTGTCTCCTGCTTAGTCTAATCAACTGTACTCTGGTTAAGAGTGTCTACAAAATGCCATTAATGTAATGTTATATAGTCCTGACACCCCTCTCCCACAGCTGGGAGCCTCTTCTCATTCTAAAATGGCTGCACCCTGTGGCAGCCAGGGACACGGCACACTCCAGCCCTCTCTCTAAATACCTCCATTCAATCACAGCCCCTCAGGACTCAGGGCTGAGGATTCTGGGGGATTAATTAACATTCTGTTGTGTGCTGCGTGCACCCGGACAGACAGGGCTGAGGCACCGCTGCTCGTACACCCGAGTCTGCACTGTTCCTTCACTCACAGTCCACGCGAAGGAGACTAAATTAGGTCAAACTTCAGCCATTCCCATCCCCTCAACAACATTTTAATGGTGATAATGAGAAAGGAGAAGTGTTGCGGGGAAAGATGTGCATCCATGTCATTTATGCTTGACATTTACCTGTATTTTTTTTACTTCTATTTCAGCTTCTGTGTACAAGCCCTGGAAATATCAATTTCTCTCAATTGATTTCCCTTATTGATTGATTGCACTTCCCTTATTGTTTTGGGGAGTAGATTATGATTGAGAATAGTGATTATGGAATTGTAAGGCGTGGTCTCTTGCTTTCTGATTGGCTAAGTGTTAAAGGCTTTCTTCCGATCAATAACCTGAGGACTTGGGGAGATGCCTCATGACAGACCAGGCGTGTTTATGTGGATGAATACCTGGTCATAAATAGCTACTCCGTGCCGTCTTGGCCTTAGCATGTTCACAGTTAACCCTCATTCTCTACAATGTCACAACCAGTATGGAGTCACTGGTGTGTGTAATTGGAAAAGTGAATGTCCTATTTTGTCATGTATGTGAAATATGTATGTGCTGAAGCTGTTTTTGCATTTCCATGTCATTCCAATGTAAAGTGAAGTATGAGTTAAAGCCTGTTGCCTCTAGTGAGTGACTAATTCATAATGTAATACAAATTCAATTTGACCTCAGAAGTAGTATATTAGAGTCTAATCCGTTTTTCTTGGCAAAGCAAATTAATTTTGTGGTGTCAGAGGAGGGATGTATATTTTATAGGTTGCTTGGTAAATGGAATGAAAAACCTGTTAACTGCCATTTTGGACATTCCCTATGCTCATTATTATTGACGTAGATTATCCTCTAGAGAAGTGCCATTGTGGGCCTTGTGCATACTGGTTATTATTCTTGCCTCAGATCTTAATTATGAAATTAGTTATAATGTATAACGTATATAAATAGAAATTTGTTATTTGTGTTGTCTAAATAACTAATAACAACTGTTGCTTGTATTCTGTGCTTTAATGCAGTTAAATGCCTACAGCTGAATAAGTATTTAGAAACAGTTAAGGCGGCATTAATTGGTTGGAAGGTAGACCTGCATACAAATAGCCCTCTGTGGCGATATGTTGAGACGATTGCTCTAGGAAAACAATAATATCTCATCTATAATCCTGAAAATGTGAAATAATTCCTTCCATTTTTTGTCAATCATCAGGATGGAAACCTCACCAAAACATTGCCAGACAAGACACCAGGCGTGTAAAGATTTTGGACCAGTCTGCGTTGATTTTGGTAAGACTGTCATGTTCATTCATTCGTTTTTCCTTTTTTTCTTCCTTTTTTTTGCTCTTTACTGAATCCACTATCACTGTGTGATTTGGGTGCATCCATACTCTCACACCCACACGATTGCCCGTGCTTTCAAGTTCCTTGATCCATTTCCCTTTTCACGCTTGTAATTGTAGCCATATACTTCACATACACATTAAACATTAGCTGTTATGATTCACTTTTTTCTTCATTAGCAAGTTGGTTGCTAATAAGCCAACAAAATACCTAATCAAGCCTGTTCAGGCTGCAATTACTGTCACCGTTGTGTGTGAATGCGATAGTTGGATAGCTGTTGCTTGTGTAAGCTAGAGATTGCTGGAACAGTTACAGTACAGTTATGGCAGTGGTCCACAGTCCATGCATGAAAGCAGCTCCATCACTGTCTGGTAGAGCCCTACAGGATTCACGAGCACCTGGCTTGGCTGTGTAAAATATTTGTTTTTTTTCTCTTTCATTTCATATTTTCTGCAGTACTCCAGATAGCACGCTTCTTCTGAACAGGAGTGTCCATTAAATATGTACAATTTAAATGTCACCATCCCAAAAGATCTGTAGCGTGGGCCGCACAGAAACCACAGTGGCAGCATTTAATGTCATTTCAATAATTAACAACAAATGTGAAATGATCTACACTCACTGAGCACTTTATTAGGAATATCTGTACACTTACTTATTCATGCAATTATCTAATCAGCCAATCGTGTGGCAGCAGTGCAATGAAAAAAAACATGCAGATATGGGTCAGGAGCTTCAGTTAATGTTCACATCAACCATCAGAATGGGGGAAAAATGTGACCCAAGTGACTTTTACCTTGGAATGATTGTTGGTGCCAGACAGCGTGGTTTGAGTATCTCTGACATTACAACTGCTGATCTCCTGGGATTTTCACATACAATAATCTCTAGAGTTTGCAGAGAATGATGCAAACAACAAAAAGAAAACATCCAATGAGCAGCAGTTCTGTAGTAATGCATTGTAAATGAGAGAGGTCCGAAGAGAAGGACCAGACTGTTCAAAGCTGACAGGAAGGTGACAGTCATGCAAATAACCGTAACAAATTACAGTTGTATGCAGAAAAGCATCTCTGAACACACAAAAGTGGATAGGCTACAGCAGCAGAAGACTTAATCAAGAAATATGTCTAATAAATGCCTAATAAGGTGTGTGTGCCTGTGTCCGTGTCTGTGTGTGCATGTTTGAATAACTGAACTTATGTTCAAAGCTTATGCTTATATGTGCACATGAGAAGTGTTTATTTCTTAAATATGTCATACTTTGGAAATGTCATCTTAAGCGGTTGCTGTTGTTCTGTCAATCACACCACAGGAGGCTTAATATTTAAACAGACTACTTCCGCAAAGATGATGACTTCCTCCTCTCATTTGGACAGATCTTATTTTGGGCCACAGTTCTCCCACTGAAGCTTCAAAAGCACCCGCAAAAGAGGGTTGATGTCACTTCTTTTTCCCCTTTGTCTGTGTTCTCTGTGTTCTAGCCTCCCCAGTGATTGGATAAATTACAGGGCTGATGCTGCTGTAATTCACTGTGTTATTTTTGGACTGCGTGCTGTCAGACGATTGTTTAGGTTGGATGAAGCCGAAGATCTCTGTAGCTGGCCAGCTCTCAGGCTGCGTTTGCACTCATCTTCCCATATGCCTTTTCCTTAATATGATTTTAGTCATATCTGCTACAGATGGATATCTCAGAAGTAGGGCTAAACAGTATTTACAGTCCAGTTGGGTCGTAGGGTAGATCTAAAGATCATAGGCTGCAATGACTTCTGTCTTCCTTTGCCCCTCTGTCTCTCCCTCATTTTAATCATACTTAATCAACACTGATCATATTAAGAATATTACATCAGTTACTTAGCTGACACTTTTATCCAAAGCGACTTACAGTTGATTTTGACTAATCGGGGGCCAATCCCCCCGGAAGTAATGTGGGGTTGAGGGCCTTGCTCAAGGGTCCGTCAGCTGCACTGATCTTAATGTGGTTATGCTTGGGTTGAACCACCAACCTTCTGGGCCCAAGTCAAGCAACTTACCCACTAGGCTATAGGCTGCCCATTTAATATTTAATAGTGAGAAATCAAATAAATTCATCCAGAAGATGGATTCTTGCCAGGACTGCATATCCACTCTATGAAAGTAAGAAAGCTGTCACAGAATTTTTGCAAGCCCTGCCAATCAATGGCACCCTGGATAAGCATCATTCACGCTAAGGGCCTGGCTCCAGCACCAGAGTAAAGCCTTCCTGCATGACTGAATGAAGCTCCTCCCAAAGGAACGGAGAGAGATTTCTCTGGAAGGAGGAATCAGACATGAAGCAGCCTGTAGTCACGGTGAAGGCTGAGCGCAGAAAACATTTCACTGCGTGTTTACAGAGAAGAGTGCATCATGAGTTATTCTCCCTGATACCATGTCACATATGCATTGCTCTGTACTGCAGGCGATCACACTGTCCGTGATTTCACATTCCTGAACCCAAGTGAACTTGCAGAACTGAATCACTCATGCTAATTAAGCTATGTTCCCCTGTGTGTACCTGCAGGGTGTATAACGGTAGATGTTCACCTCTGGGGAATGGATGGGAGAGAAATAAGTCTTCCATATCCAGTTCGATATGGAAAGAGATTTCCAATGGTGGGGACTGTGATGCGCAGAGAGGACGCAGGAATAATTCCCATCATGCTCCTGAGCTGTCAGCCTTCACTCCCTCTTCCAGCAGTGGCACTGAATACCTGATGGCTCTCCTGCAAAATCTCCTGTGCTAGATTTCACACCCCTGTCAGTTCTCCAAAAAAAGATTGCTCTGTAAATCTGACCATTTCTGTTATGTTTAAAATGAAAATACATTGCTGTTGTTTGAGGGGAAAAAACAGTGATACCTTGATGAAAAGAGTATAGCAACTGCATATCCACACTCACTTATTTCAGTGAAGATGGAGCTAGAATCAGATATTTCAACCTTTTGTCTGCATTACTGCTGAAACTGGCCAGTATTGACCTTTGAAATAATGTAAATTTAAATGCAAGGGTTCAATGGATTAATTTCAGTTTTAAACTTCAACAGATAATGGCACAATCATACTAGTAGTGTAGGACCTGTTCAGTCTCTTATCTGTTCTGTCCCAGTTATAAATAGGCTCTCGTGCCAAAGCATAATGTCATTTTCAGTGGTTAGGGAAAAGTGTTCATTATTATGCTCATCTGCACTCAAACCACCTCTGTTATTTGCAGTAACAGACAGCAGTGGTAGCTGAGGTATAATTTTGCCCAGCGTGCATCTATTTTTGTACATATCTAACCTTAGTGGAATTTTGGTAAATCAGTGGGCGTCTGTCTCTGCCTCAGAGGGGGAAGAGGGAAACCTGTCTCCGGTCCCCTGCAAACGCAACAACCCCTGTGGCTCTCCCACAGCAATGCAGAAGCACATCTCCACCCCCCTCCAGGGTGTCTCTAACCTAGCATAAATCAGACATTTGATAGGATGTTCTTTTCAAAGGAAGGACTCAGCTGTGACTTAATAAAAATTTAAAGGGACATTCTTGCACACACACACATACACATTTCATATTTTCAGAGTCGGTAGACGGCAAGCTGCTCGTTCAGCGAATGTTCATTCCTTGACATAGTGTTAGTGTTCACTAGTCATAAATGTTTGATTTGTGTAGGACATTCCCAGTGTGTGTGCTGTAAACATATCATAAGTGGAAGTAAATGTCCTTCCAGTTTTTGCCATTAAACTCGCTCTGCATCTTCCGAAGTTTGGCTTCATGTATCTCTGTTGACAGTCAAATAAATAATAATGTGCATTTATTCAGCGCACCTGTGTTTTTATGCAGTGGGCGGAGTCACTGATCACAGTGGTTAATCTGCAGCCTTTCATCTAATGCACAGCAGCTGAAGACATAATGTATTCTGTCCATATGCTTGACAAACCATTCCATCTGCTTTATCATGGCATTAATTGCTTCTTTTATTATTGTGACAGGTCCCTGTTGCATAATTCATTAATATGATTTACACAATCAGGGAAAACAGTGACGGGTTTGCCGGCGAGAAGACGGGATGCCGAAAAAAATGTTCCTGTATTATCAACGACGCATTATGCATTCATGTTTTTAATCAGAAGACCCTCCTGCAGTGAAGTGACATTTAAGGTTGCCTAACTGTGTGCATGGACAGCAGTCAGGTTTTACGACGTGGGAAGTTAACAGCGTGAACACTTGTGTGCAGAACTTCCTCTGACGGTAATATGATGAATGGGTGATTACGCATCTAATCTGTAGCCCCATCGTTTCTGGACCCGGTCTGTCGATGTTTCATTTACTGAAGGTGACATTCTCCGGCTGTTCCCTAATTCACTGAAACATCCATGCCAGATTGATTATAATATCGATGATTATGAAAGCTGCTGATGGAAGAGTCACTTCACCTCGTCGTTCCTTTGAGCTGTAAAAGAGGGACTGTGAAAAGATGATTCAGGACAGCGCATATAACTCATGATGTACTGTTCTTTGTAAACACGCGTTCGAAAGGGCTAAATCCGTACCCATCTAAAACCTCCCGCTCTGTATTTAAAGCAGTAATAACAATGTCACCTCAACTTCACCCCTGCCCCCACCCTGTGTGCTGGCTGTGCGCTTCTATATAGGTTCCTCATCCCATTATCGCTACATCGTCTGAGTGCCAAGTGCTTTAACAGCAGCTGCTGGAGGGGCAAGGGGGAAGACCAGGGCTTGTAATTTCCCACTGCGGAGCTCTCCTGGCCTGCTGTGCGATTTGCATTGTTATTGGATTTGTGTTGTGCCCCATGAATGTCAATAAGAACCTCAACCACATGCTGACTACTTTTTTACTCTTTATTACCAACTCCCCTGCTCTCTATCTATCTGCCTCTGTCTCTCTCTCTCTTGCTTTCCAACTTCTCTCTCCTTCGCTCGAACACTTTTCTCTCACACCTCTCACGCAATCTCTCACTTCTCCTCTCTCTTCGTCTCTCTTCAGATGGTGATGGGCACCAGGTCCACCTGCTTCAAGTTTGTATGGACGACGCCTGTCTAGAAAGTGCCATCTACCGGGGCAAGCCTGGGCAAGGGCTGCTTGAATATGAAGGGTGGGGGGATTGGGTGGGTGGGTGTGCAGGATATGGTGACATAAGAAAACTACCGCACCAAAATTATCAACTGACACAGCTCTTATAATCTGGGCCCCCCATTAACATTGAGTTGGTGGTTCCTTCGGCTAGTGAAATACGGTATACTATAATGAGAACCCATTTCAAGTTCACGTTGTGGAATTATTCCATTATTTTATGCAGAACCAAAAGCTACCAAAAGTGATGCAAAATATGCACTAATTTTAATAGGGGGCCCAGGTTTTACATGACACTGGTTGGTGAGTGTGAGATGTTCCAAACTGGCTAAGACAAAGCTTGAAAACAAAGGGCGGCGTTAACTGTTCATGGAGAGCGAAAGCATGTGCTCCCTGCAAATGGCTTTCTCTGAAGGTAGCTTGATGCATCCAGAGAGAGCACTCCAAAACACCCTGTCCTGTAATTATACCCTCGTCTTTAGGCTTGGTGTAACAGCCTTGTAACGTTTTGTCAGCGCTACAATGAGAAATCAGTCATCTCTGAGCAAGGTGGCGCAGACAAATGGAGGTATTAAAGCAAAGATAATCGTACGGCGCGTTGGCTTTTTTGCCAGACGCGTGTAAGACACACCTGCCTTTGTGCGCTTGTCACGGATGACAATGTCCATTCACGGTGCTGTTTGACAGTCTGAAATGAGGACCGGGATGTCACGAGTACGAACAGGAGCCCCACGGTGGGGTGCTGGAGGGTGTCAGATTGCTGACAGGGATGCGTGGCGTTAGCCAGAGCCTCAGCGGGTGATGTAATTGCATCGGAGGTGAGCAGGAGCCACCTCTTCGTAGACTTCCACAGCGGTGCAAAGACCCCTGTCCTCCCCTCTGCTCCCACTCCCATCAGTATGAGGGGATTTACTTAATGTTTAAAACGGCCACGTTAGTGACTGTGCTCATGTGTTAATTGGTAAATTAATTGGTAATTGGTAAATTATCACAGTTTTTTCATCTGATGAGGTTTTTGTTTTTGTCTTGTGGGTAAGATCGCTGGCTCTTCTTTAGATTTTCTCAGGTAACATGTCCGCACTAATAAAAGCTGGCTCTGGGCTCCCTTTTTGTTGCCGTTTCATTGATTCAATCTCAGAATAAACCTTGTTATGACAGGGCCCAGGAGTGTCGAAGTTGACGTTAGCCCCCCTGCTGTCCGACCAGGGGGAGGGGAGATGGGGAGGCTCAGAGAAGCTCAGGGACTCGATTACACCCCAGAACATTTTTTGCAGGGAAAGCCCATCCATAATTGATGGATCCCAGGTGCATCGAGGGCTTCACATTGTCTGAGGGGCAAGCGCTGCAGGGCCTGTGTGCAACAGTAGGATCCCAGCAGACTCCCCCAAAGACCCACTCCCCTTCTCCTTCTCACCCTGAGTAATAGTCTCTTCATCACACTCCTCTAATTAATTTACCATCCCATCTCTGCTCTGAACTGTGGGGTCAGAAGTGAAAGGGTTTTTTGAGAACAGGGCTGTCACTGGAATCATCATAACTGTAGGCTGAACTGTGAACTAGCTCCTGCAGAAAATATCCAATTATCTAGACCACTGCACCATGGAGCAGTGGGCAGGCAACTGGACCTCTGTGTCCAGATTCTGAGCGGGACCCCAGAACTAAATCCTTGCATTGGAGTGGTAAAGGCGTTGCTGTGTATAAATTGTATAACAATGGCTTTCTGGGGTGCCTATATAGATCTCCTATCCCTGGTAAGTGCAAAATGTAGGCCTTATGTGACAAAAATAGAAGCTGGAAAAGTGTTTCTCCCCTGCTGTTCCAGCTTCCGACATCCCAAGGGGATTCAAGAGTAAAGGACCAGCGAGAATGTGTGCGCTTTTTTGCGTGTGCATGCGTGCATGCACGTATGTCTGTGTATGTGCGCATGTGTGTGCATGTGTCTGTATGTGTGCGTTTGCATGTGTGTGAGTGCACGTATGTCAGTGTGTGTGTGCGCATTTGAGTGTACGTGTCTGTATGTGTGTGCGAATGTGTGCATATGTGTGTGTGTGCGTATGTGTGTGTATGTGCATGTGTGTGTACGTGTGTGTGTACGTGTACGTGTGTGTGTGCATGTGTGTGTGTGTATGTGCATGTGTGTGTGTACGTGTGTGTGTATGTGTGTGTATGTGTCTGTATATGTGTGTGTGGGTGTGTGTGTGCGCATGTGTACATATATGTGTGTGTGTGTGTGATTAGCTGCTTGTGTTTAAATCTCAGTCCTGGGAGGAACAGAGTTTGCCGCTGGGGGGCTGCATTTGGAGGTGTTCTGAAGGTTGGGCTCGATGTGTTGTCACGGCGATGCTAATTTCCCCCTGCTCTGCCCGTTGTTACAGTGTCACCTGAGCACCCCACTGCTTTTAATGAGCCATTTGCATGACAGGCTGCCGGAGCGACAGGCTCCAGGGGAGGGGGACAGGGGCCAGGGGAGGGGGACAGTGGCCAGTCGCGACCGCGGTTCAGGCCGCCCCTCTCAGCTCCCCCTGGGGACAAGCCTCCACTGGGGGGCGCTGTCATTAACCGCTTCAGTCGTAAACGCTCATTTTGCATTTCCTCAGGCGCTTTGCCAAGTGTCCCATATTGCTGTCGGGATCTCTGAATGCATAATGTGCCGGCTCAGGGTTCTGGCCCAGAAGGCGCACTCTCCTTCGAGGTGATCAGCCTATCGGGCGTCTGCACGCTTTGTCACCGGTCCGTGTGGCCCGCTCTGTGGCCTGGCAGAGCCGGCTGCTGTTTGGCACGGTGGGTTTAGGAGTGCCTCTGCCTAGGGGGAGCGCAAGTGCTGTTACACACTCGAGCAGCAGGGGGAGAAACGTGGTACTGCCTAGAGTCTAGGAATGGTGCAAGCATTGGTCTACAGGAGACACCAGTGAAATAAGATCTTTCATTTAGACATAGGGTACCTTCACAAGTGTCACAGTGCTGAGATAAATGCTAAGCAGCAAAATAAACATTTTGTCTCTGCTACGTATGTACATAGAATGTGTGCTCGTGCTTGTGTGCACTTGTGTGTGTGCAGTGTGTGTTGGTATATCTGCATGAGGAGACGTGTATGATACTGTACGCATTTGTATGCGTGTGTATCTGCTATCTTTCTATAGATGTGTGTGCGTGTGTACATGTGTGCACTCATGTGTTTGCGTGTGCAGTATGAGTGTTGGTATATCTGCATAAGGGGGAAATGTGTATGATTCTTTGCACATTTGTATGCATGTGTGTCTCTGCTATCTTTCTACTGTATATCTGTATACGTGTGTGCATGCGTGCGTGCGCTTGTGTTTGTGTGTGCAGTATGAATGTTGGTATATTTGCGTGAGGGGAAGTTTGTATGATACTGTGCGCATTTGTATGCGTGTGTGCCTCTGCTATCCTTCTATAGCTATAGGTGTGTGTGCAGCGGGCATGTGTGTGCGTGTGCATGTGCGTGTATGCACGTGTGTGTGTGCGTGCATGCATGTGCGTCCGTGTGTGTTTTCCTCTCAGATCTGTCTGGTTATGTTCATGCTGCCTGAAAGATGCAGCTGTGCTGGGTTTATCCCTCTCCCCAGTGAATGGCCACTCTTCTCATCTCCCCTCACTCGTTTCTTCAGACCAGCGTTGTGAGCCGTTCTCCACACCAGACGCTCACTCAAGCGTATCCCTCAGGCTACATACCTGGTTTTATGTTAATATTCCCTACCGTGCTGTCCAACATAGTGTTATCATTCAAACCATGCGTATTACGCTCTTATATTAGAGCAGTCTGCAAATGCCTGCATCAGCACTGTCATAATCCCACTGTATGTGTTAAGAAAGGGACAGGACATACATTATGAAGCAGAAACTCAAGTTTAGATAGTTTCTCTTATGTTCTTTTGCTAGTTTCTATAGGCAATAGTAAGATCGTTGCTCCGTTGAACATTGTAATTTGAATTAAGTAAGGAACTGCTCTGATGATGATGTAAATGGAAGAATATAAAGCCAGGAGTGCATTAATGGCCTTTCTGAACATCTGTCAAAGCGTCCTAAAGAAGCCGCCTTTCCCGGACAGAGCTGCATTAATATAGTTGCGTTCATTCTGCTATTTTTATTGCAGGCTTCTGAAATTTTAATTTCTTGGCCTAATGAACCATACGCCACATTGGAAAGAATTGATAGAAGTGCAATCTGCTTGCATTATGGCTTTCTCGCTTTGATAAACAAAGGGATTAGAGCAAGGAGCGGTGCAGAGTGAAGCCGGTTTGAAGGATTAATATGTGCCATTTGTATTGCCCCTACTTCTTCTCCTCTCCTGAAAAAAAGACAATTGCTGGCAGAGGGAAATGGCTTCAGACTCGGATCCCCTTCCATTCACGGTCACATTCTGGTCTGCGCCCTCATTGTAAGTCAATGTCGTTTAATTGAAGCATATGCTTAGAGTGATTCAGAAGGTGCCGGAAAAAGTGTGGGAGAGGAATTACAGCAGATCACGTAATGACTCAGGTCAGAACTCAAATGTTTTTTTCAGTGCACATTGTGCGGGTTTCATGGGTCACTTTGTATAATATAATTGAAATTATTACGGTATGCTTTTCTTTCCGTAATTTTTCATGTGAAAGATATTTTAGATATTTATAGAAATAATAATTGCCGGCACTGGGGCATTCAGTGGCCATGGTGTTAAGCTAGAAAATATACTTCAAGTAACTCCAAAGCTGCTTGTTGAATCACTGTATGATCTCATATTTCCTCTGGTTCATGCAACTTGAGAAGCATTTGCATGAACCCTTTGCATGGACCCTTTATGCATTTGAATTGATTGATTTTTTTTGTATTCTGTCACTTTACCTCACATTGTTGGTCTAACTATAATCAGTAATGCATTCACATATGCATACCAGTTAGATTCAAAACTGTGGAATGATGCTGGGTGACCCAGATAATCTGTTTCCAGTCTACAGTCCCAGGCTGGGATCCACTGAACCCTGTTATATCACTTTAACAAACAACTAAAAGAAAAGTTTTAGTTTATTATTCACAAACAAATTTAGGCAAACTCAGCATCCGCCTTCACTACAACAAACTGAAGAGTGGGAAGAACAGTGCTTACTTGCAAGTCAAAGTTTAGGGCATGTGTTGATTGAACACCCAGTCTGCCATAATGTCTGAGTCACTACAAGCCTACTCGTCCCTGGTTCTGCAAGTCTCAAATGTCACAGAATTCACCACCTGATGCTAGTCCTCGCTTTCATTGCAAATGATTGCTTTGAAACATTTTACCTTTCCTGTGTTTCAAGTCCCTGTTTGGAGAGCAGGGAAATGTCAGCTCTTTGCATGCGTGCCTTTATCAGTTACCCAGGTCAAACTCTGTGTCACTGGGATTTATCATTGGCCAGTACAGTATTCTGTACAGTATCCTGCCAGGAGTAAAGGGATGTTCATGTCGGTAGGGTTGTAGGCTGGCAGTCGTCATCAGTGAGTGATGCCCATCTCCCCAAACCGGCCCTAGCTCTGGTGTGGGGTGTGAAACACTCCAGCTCCAGCAAGCCGCAGATGGGTAAAACTTGGAAAAATTATTTAGAGAAGGAAAGAGAGTAAGGAGACATGAATAATAGAGGTGGAAACCTGTGGGCTGCAGCTCTCTCTGAGGGGAGAGGTGGTCGGGTGCCCACCCGAGCTCCATTGTGTACCGGCTGGGCGACCCCGCGGGCCGGCACGTCTCCCCAGCCCTGCAGCGGCGTGCTCAGGGGCTCTCCCGCACTCCCGCCACGGCCCTGTTACTTATTCATGACCCTGCTCTCCTGCTTTATTCAACACAGCGCCGGATCTCCTAACCTTTCCCAACACTCGCGGCTCGAATGCGAGCCAACATCTCGCTGTCTGCTCTGGACCCACTTCAAACAGAACAGGACCGCGGCCCGCTCCGTCCTCCCGCGGTTTCTGTCTCTCAAACAGAAACGCAGAGCGTAGGCCGCGTGTCGGCTGAACACAAAGACTGCTGCGTAAACAGCTTTAGTACACGGCTCAATTATATTTACATTGTTTCCAATAATTAGCTATTATAGCAGACATTTTGAGGTTGATGGCAAGTATTGGAAAGTTTGCTGTCGTAGAGGTTGTTTATGTCGGTCTTGTTGTTTAGCTTTTGTATACAGTGCACATATTCCGTTTGTAGTTAACAGCCTGAGAAGATTCTGTCGTGGGTGTGTTCTGAGAGAACGTAACGCCCTGTTACCCGCACCTTGAAAGAAATTATGGCTGTTTTTTAACGGTGTATAATTCTGCTCACGCAGCTCTCAACTAATCAAATGTAATCTTTCATGCTCGTACATATTTATTTCCCAAGGAAATTCTGTTGAATTTACCTGCGGTTCATTAATTACTCACCTCATTGACTTTTATGATATCAATCACCATTCCGTGTAGCAGTGCCTTAGAGTTTCATTTTGATTTCACTGAAATTGTTGCTGCAAGGCCTACTTTGTGACCATATTGATTGAGTGGCTAATCAGAAGGTCTTAAAATCGCAGGCACAGAAAGTGTCTCTTTTCCTTTTTTCACCATTAATCCTGCGGTTTCCCTGAACCTCTTCAAGCTAGACAGCCTTCCTCATACACCAGGAGCAGAAATAAGTATCTATCTTTTTTATGCAGTCTCATCTCTCTTCTCCACATCTTTGGCTGTAAATCCAGGGATGTGCGCATTAAGGTAACGGTTTAAATTTCAGGTGAATCAAAGCGCCGTGAGCAGAGTGTTGGATCTGTGGTGGCTGTGTTTGCGTTGTTCAACATGTTCCGCAGGAAGACGACCTGATAAAACCCCATTCCGACTTACCTTTCCCTGACTACTAAATGATAAAAAATCTCCTAACGGGGAGCTGGGAAAACCTAGCTGTTCAGAGCTCCAGCTTGAAGTGTTAATTCAGGTGATTCTGAACTTGCTCATTTAAAATTAAAGCAAACTGTTTAATAGCCTGTGTCAAAGTTAAGTATAGATGTCGATTGGATCCAGGCCAATATCAATCTGAAACTGTGGTGATGTGGTCCTACGTTGAGGGTTGATTCATCCGTTCAAATTTATTTGGGGCAGTTTGTGCAGAGTCACCATTATTGTCAGCTCCCTCACTCCTCAGTCTTGTCATTTGTCTTCATTGCCGACCGGGCGGTGATGAAAGCCCGCAGAGATCGACTTTAATTACACTTAGTTTGCTGCTATCAGCAGCCAGCCGGGCTGGTGGAGCAGATTGCAGTGTAAATCGCTGGTGAGTCCTCTGCCTCCTCACCGTTACAGCCCGAAGGTCCCAGGCGCTGCGTTACTCTGCTTTTAACAAGGCCGTCTCAATGTCAAAACATCGAAACAGCTTTTCGTCAAACAGTTGTCTTTTCATTACCTGTGTCATCCAACGAATAGCAGCAGTCAGTACAGGCTTCTGTCAGGAATAGTACGTGCTACTAAATGGAATAGCCTTGATTTGAGAAGCAGGCAACCTTCATTGGGAAATATGCTGGCTGATTCTCCTGGCCGGAGTACTGGCAGAATGATTCCCCTTCCACATAGATGAGGGCTTCATCTAGATGTGCAATTGTGAACCTCAATTCCATTTTTTAAGTCATTGACTAAAATGTTATCCCTGAGCCAGTCTATCATTATACTGTAGTCAGCATTGTTCATGTAGTTCTCTCCCTCTCTCTCTCTGTCAGCCATCTTAAAATCATTTATGCAGAGGTGCCTGCTGGCAGAAACTCTATATGCAGTCATTTAGGGCCACCACCATCCATCAGAACAGTTCAAGTTTAAAAATAAAAGTTTCCATTTTTTGGAACACATTTTAATTGTGCGGTATTATTATAGATCGGTGTCCGCGGCGATCGGTTCCATGGTCCGTGATCGTTTCCAGCAGAAGAACCCCTTGACAAAGTCGACGGATGAGAAAATAGAACAACAATGCACGGAAGAAGCAAGGCCATAGACCATGGAGTCACTATTTTACACTGAGATTATTGTAGCGTGACACTCTGCAAAATTATCCACCATGTTCTGCTTTACAGCAACGTGTTCATCTCGGAAAATCTCCAATGTGGATAATAAGAATAATTGGAGATTGAATGTTAGTCACAGAGTATCATTCGGACCCAGCCCTTTACTGGTGAATGGGCCCAGCATGGACACTCAGAATCAGCACTGCATTGTGGACTGGTTGCTTTCATTTGTGTGGGTGGTACAAGCGTAGTTGAATACCGTTATAGTATATTGCCTCTGTATTTCAGGATGCTTCATAATTCCTGTGCAAAATTTATTTTTGACTAATAAACCTGCAGAACAGCAGCTCTCCAGGAACAGGGTTGGGCAACGTTGGTTTAAAGCTTCCTTGTGGTGTAGTGTTCATTATCAGAATTACCACAGCTCTTTGTACTTTTCAAAAGTATATAATTTCTAGTGTACTGTGGCTTTTAAATTCTGCGCACAGTCATAGGTATGATGCCCAGAAAAAAAAATAAAAAAATACAGACATCATACAGTATGTGAGAGAGTGCTGGTAATTGCCGTTATTTTGGGAATTCAGATGGATTTGTGTGGACAGGGTGAGCAGTGGACATTGTAGAAATGAATGTCTTGTCAGATAGGTTTTCTATGTTTTGCAGGTTGGGATTTGGGTTTCTTTTACATTCATGGCTAAGCAATAACTTTGGTCTGAAAGTATGTATTGATGCATGTTTTTGCAGCAATGGCGTGGGACTCTGGAGTCAGTTGAAGAGCACTCTCCATGAATGGCACTGGGCTCTCTCACTGAAACATTAATTCTGTACAGGCAAGTTCTCCCAAACCCACCCAACCCCAGGCATGTGAAGTGGGCTGTTATCTCACTGTTTTACAGCACAGGTTCTCAGCATGGGCGTGCGAGTGATTCCAACCTGTGAAACAACCCCTGGAGAGCTCCACTGATTTCTTTAACAATCGTCACTTAGGACATTTACCAAATGTGCACATGCAACCGTTCAGGGCTTCAAATTCTGTTATGAGTTTTAAGAAAACAGCACAGCAGAAAAATGTGTTTTTTTTCCTCTTTCGCACTTTCACATTAGAAATTCAGCGAGTGTTGATCTTGTCTATACTCCCCATAGTAAAATGATATTAATGGTGATCACACACCTGGTACACTGTTTAATATGCATGAATAGTTAAACCTGAAGCATCTGTGTTCCTTCCGCTCTTAACAAGAACTAATAAATACACATTGTGAACAACATTGTTTGGTGCGAGGAAGAGTTACCCATGCTATTGTACCAGGGCGATCGTAATTCTGTCTAACCTTCGGACAGATGTGTAGAATATTAAGAATATTATGAATAGACCTCGTGAAGTCGTGAGAAATACAATCTGTGGAACGTATTTGGTCTGAGATAACAATAGCTTCTATAAATTATGCCTATAATATACATCCAACTGAACTATCCTTTGTTATAAATAGATAGAATGTTATTTTCCTTTTCCTTTAAAATTTTCATTTTCCACAATTGCAATTTCTTTAGGGTTCCATTTTATGCTTTATGAATTTCAAAGATGAGTCCTGATTCATTCGTGAAATGAATGGCAATTTTATTCTGGATTCATTCAACATCACTCTTTATTTTCTGGATAGCGAAATGAAAGTGGTACATGTGTTGTAACAGTTAACAAATATTTCACTTTATTCACCAAAAAGCACTTGTCTATTTTTTGATACACAGTCCTGTTCTCTCTAATTCCAGTGGACCCCCATCCTAACAGACAGCGGGGCTTTGTGGCACCCCAGCCCCCCAACATAGGAGCTCTATTCCCCCTTCACTCTGCACCTGGGAGACTCCAACCTGGACGGCTTCCCAGATACCCTGGTTATCCTCCGCCACTCCACAGGAAGGTCAGTGACCAGTCACATGGTCTGTTCAGGGGTAGTTCCTCTAACCACTAAAAATAGAAATCAAAGTACCAGTGCAGTTGGTGATGCTTATTGCAAAACAGAGCACACAGTGTCTGTGGCAAATTAATAACTGACTCACTAAGTTTTGATGCAAATCAAGTAACATTTTTATTGGAGTAACTTTCATGATAATTTTAGTTTAAGTAGCCAACTTAAATAAAAATTGTAATGACAAAGACATCTCAAACCTCAACATGTTAGTGGTATCTTCCTACTACAACTATGACAGCTGCCATGGTCATTGACAAGTTTACACATTGCGTGGCTTTAAATTGGTCCATGTTGCCTTTTCGCCAGGGTTCAAGTCGTCTTCGAAATGATTTTGGTCAATTTGACACATTCTGTATTGCACTGCATTTGTATAAAAATTTATAATTTAAACTCTGAAATGTATGTAGGTAACACAACTTAATATGCAGGACCCAGACAGCACTCTGTATTGCTATTTCCCTGGTAGGTGCATATGCTTTCCACCCACCGAGGGTGCTCTATAAATCACTCACATTCTTTCTCCGGTACATATGATCCTTCGCATGGCAGAAAACCGTCACAATCCTTATGTGGATTCTCCTCTCAGAGTCAGTTCCTGGAGGAATATATGCAAACTGGGTCCTTCTTCAGTTCACTGCTCCAGATTCCTTAATTAACTGTCTATACTGATTAAACAGTTAAACACTATTTATGCACATTTCTGAATATTGCATTTTTGCCATTCTCTCTGGAAATATGTCTACTGTAGCTTAAGAAATTAATTTATTAAGCAAATTAGACACCATTGAAATGAGATGTAAAGGAGTATGGGTAACACATGGAATCCCAGGTATTGAGCTTGGGTTCCCTGGCCAAAAGGCCTATCCAAAGGCTCTTAAGATTAATATTATTGTGACTGAAGGTAGTATACATGGGATAACAGCAGGAGGACCTTTGAGTTTGGCTTAAAAAAAGTAAAAACACATGTAGGTGTTTATATACTAGGTACGTATGTATGGATATTTGTGGCCTTTGACTAGACAGACCTGTAAAGAAGGGTACAGGCTGTTTGGACACATGCAGAAGAGCATTCAGTTTTGCCCTGGAAATCCAGATGCAGGACGGATGACTTGGAGCAGAGGGCACACTAATCTCCAAGGCTCTGGAGCTTAGGTCAATATCATCAGCGTATGGTTTAGGCCTTACGTGGGTAGTTTAATCCCAGGGTTCCCCCTGGCGTGACCGTAATGAGAGTTAAATGAGCGGCGTGTTCACACGCTCAAAGCCTCAGAAGCTTAAGACCACCGTGGCCAGTGTGATGATGAATACCATGGCCAGAGGCTTGGTTGATCTTTCCGAACATTGCAAGATAGGAAGATTATTTTTTCTTCTTTAATGCACACAGATGTTCAGTTCTTTACCCCAGACCTTTAATTGCAGCCCTGTTTTGATTTCCACAATCAAGTAACATTTTTATTTATTCCTGTCTTTCACACTGAAAGAGGGAAGGTCATCTCTGCTTCTAACAATGTTCAGTCAAAGAACACATGCACCACCATCATTTTGCACAAAAACATTCTCTATGCATCATCTGAAGTCATGTCAGTTCACTTTTGGATAATTAGCTGGCCAGATCGAGAAAGCGAGGTTGGGAATTTGGTCTCAGTACCAGGGTCCCCTTGGTTCATTTTAAAAAGTGCTATCAGATGGTCAACCAGCCAAGCTACAACAGATTATATGGACATGCTGCGATCAGCTCCTGAAGAAATGGTCTTTATTGATATGCATCTATGTTATATTAGCCTTTGTTTCAACAGAAGTGAATGAACGAGCTTAATCCAGTCTAGGATTAGCATTTTTTGCTTGATTAGATTTTTTTCTTATTAGCAGTGTTACGAGGAAGATGGGCTTCCGTTCCTTTGTGGATTCAGACTGAAGATTTGCACGGGCACCTGTTCCAGCTGGCCCTTGAGTGTTCCCAGGCATGGCACCCAAACGGCAGGTTGCAGAGCTGCAGATGGCAGTCTGTTCTACCACAGTTTTATGGAACAGGAAGGGTCTGGCACATCAAGCCCCTGTAAACGTTCTCAGGAGAATATGGTGAAGCCTGTCAAGCTCACTGTTCTGAGTAATTATTTTTAACCCCTATAGTTACACCCCAGCTGCTTGTGTTCTGGTTCCAGGTCTCAGCTGTAGGGCATCAGCAGGTTCCTTTGTGCAATCAAGTACAAAATTAAGGCAGGTAATTGCATTCTATTTTGATTCGCAGCCTGGCAGGATGTCTCAAGAAGAACATTGTCGTAGTCATGGATGTAAACCTGTCACCAGTGAAAGACCGACTCCACCGGCAGCAGTGTTATTCATGCATGCACCGGTGTGACTAATAAGTGACGGCCAGTCCGAATGTACGGGGTGTGTTCAGTGTGACCGGGTCATTTCATGCTGCTCTCCCCAGTAGCCCGTGCCTGTCCTGTCAACTTTTTATTTCCTCCGCTCATCCCCAGAAGCCACCTGCCAACAGGATCAGGCTTCTCTGTCGGTCTTGTGTCAAGCTGCCGTCCATATAATCACCTCCGCTCTCCTCCGGGGTCAGCTCATCGCTGGGTTTCGGGCCGGATCATATAATGGCCTCCGCTGGTCTTGTGTCGGCACATCCGCCATATAATCACCTCCGCTCCCCCACAGGCCGGATACATCTTCGCCGCATAAACATCTCTGATTCACGGATGGATGTTTATTCTTTATAATACGATCATTTGTAGCTGCATCGGTTCAACGATGGGCCAGACATTCTCCCTCGTTGCGGGGCCCACTGATAAGCCCATTGTTTCCATTATTATCGCCTTGGCTGTCCCAGCTGGCTGAGCAATAGGCTGAGCAATAGGTCCAGCTTCCCCCTCATTATGACCTCTCCTCACTACCATCACTAACAGACATAGGCCTTCACACTGGATCGAACTGGACATCAGCTCTCTAATGGACCGAATAGATTGTATGTATAAAAGAATACATGTATGTTTTCTGTGCTGCTTTTTTTTTTTTGATTATGTGGCTCTCACCATACTGTTGTAGGTGCATTGTTTGACGTATACATACCGCCCATCTCACTGACTGAATGGAATTCAGCACTCAGAATACTGCAAAGAGTGGGCTTTGCTTTCATACAATTGAGAAGTGCTCAGGCCTTCCATTACTGTAGGAGAAAATGGAATGGGGTAAGAGGATTACTCTTTCTACTGAGCAATCTTGAGCACTCTCATGATGGGATTGGTTGTACGAGCAAGAACAGACCAGTGAGATTCTGAAGTGCACAGCATGGGTGCACGATCACAATGGGGACAGTATGGGCCAATGATAACCTGAATGAACCTACTGGCATCGGCCTGATGGTATGGCTGATATGATGACGCAACAAGGATGTGGCAGAGAGTGGACAGAGCTGGTGCAATGTTGATGCTGTACGTCACGTGACACTGAACGAAAAGTCACTGAATCATAGTCATAGCATCATATTACATTACATTACATTATTGGCAGTTGGCAGACGCTCTTATCCAGAACGACGTACAGTTGATTAGACTAAGCAGGAGACAATCCTCCCCTGGAGCAATGCAGGGTTAAGGGCCTTGCTCAAGGGCCCAACGACTGTGCAGATCTTATTGTGGCTACACTGGGATTAGAACCACCGACCTTGCGTGTCCCAGTCATTTACCTTAACCACTACGCTACGCTACAGGCCACCCTAATCAGACACTTTTTTAGCACTTTAGGCATGACTGTCATAGATGGTTGGATGGTATACCACCGTGCCAGAATTGCCAGTTCACAACACATCAGTGATTTTCCCCACCATGATGCAGGTTGCAGGGTTGGTGATATAACATGACATTGGCTATGAATCACGCAAATTAAATTTGTTTGAGATGGTCCTGTTATTCATTTAAGGTAAGTGTGAGCCACACAAATCCATTTGTTTCTCAGATGATGAGTGTATATAAATCTTAGGTTTACATCTAATGAATACAGACATCTCGCAAGATTAAACTGAACTGAACGTCATGATCAATATCCCTGCATTTTTCTTTTCCCTAGTTTGAAAGAGGCAGAAGTTTACAATATTCTCACCAGAGGTCACATTATTGCAATCAGATTTTTGCTATAACAGCATGACTAATAAACAAAGGTATGTGGTTTGAGTGCTATCTTAGAATGCAAGCAATAGTGGCGGATGCCACTCAATGCAGTGTATCACGCTGCACTCAGGTTTATTACTGTTGATAGCTTTAGAACACTGTACATTGTGAGACACCGCCTTGGCCTCTCTTTGTGCTTGAAGAGAATTCCACTGTCTTGTTCCTTTGCAAAGTATTGTCAGATAAGGTGCCATTTTACATCAATTCCCTTGGATTCATAGGATAGCATAGTTCGTTCTCAGCAATATTTTACACTCTGTAACCCTCGTATGAACACTGAATTATTGCGTTTACCTTTAATGTACCTTTTAAATGGACCCAGCTACAGATTACCGTCAAACTGGACATACTGGTAAGCACTGAGGGATTCAGGCTTCTTTAAAATTATGTTTTTCAGGTAATTTGTACTTGCTTAACATATTGTATTTGTACATTTTCATCTTTTAGTGATATTTATAAGTATGTATTGTTTGTTGTTTTTGTTAAATTTGTTACATTGTTACAAATGTGTATTATATCAGCGATGCCTGAGTTCCAATCATGTTGGTCTATCAGATACATTTGTGGGTGAGCAATCGCTGACAGGGGGATGAGATGTTGGGAGATTACAATCGTGGACTGGGGAATGGGTGGCCTACCTTCGATTTCTGGGTGTACCAATCCAGAACTGGCTGTGCCTAGAACTCCCAGTGATTTTTACAATGAAGCTGGTGATGGCAATACTCTTTCGGATGGTTATCATATCCCTACACACATACTATACCATGACATCCCTGTTCTGTGCTCAACAGTAAAGGAAGCCAGTTGAAATATTTTCTTGCACGGGTGGCCTGTAGCGTAGTGGTTGAGGTACATGACTGGGACCCGCAAAGGCGGTGGTTTGAATCCCGGTGTAGCCACAATAACATCCGCATGGCTATTGGATCCTTGAGCAAGGCCCTTAACCCTGCATTGCTCCAGGGGAGGATTGTCTCCTGCTTAGTCTAATCAACTGTATGTCACTCTGGATTAGAGCGTCTGCAAAATGCCAGTAATGTAATCGACATTCGTGAATGTGAAATTTTGTTGTTATTTGCCTGTGAGGTGGCAGTTGGTTTGGTTTGGTTTGGCAGGACAAATATTGGTTATTGATGCTGGCCCAGAATACTGTGCTTCCCTAGTGTCCAGGCTACACTCTGCCAGGGGACCATAGGCCTTAGACTGCCTGTCATTGTGCTTCAAATACATTATTCCCCTGCAAAAAGTGCAGCAACTGTCATTCCTTTTTGTGTATATAAAGTGCTATACATACACATAAACACATATACACACAGTAAATATCACTTTTTAATGTATTTCACCTTTCTTTAATCAGGTAGGTCAATTCAATTCCCATTGGCAGTGAAGACATGGGGAACGAAAGCGGGGACCGAAATTGACTGTGTCAGGGGAATGAACAGGTGGTCAGATGAAATGTGGTGGATTTGTTTGGCCAGGACACCAGGGTTAACACGCCTACTTGCAATACTGAATGAGTGCATTGGCCTTGGCTTAATGTCTCATCCAAAGCATGCTAGCTTCTGCAGCACAGAGCCCCCATCGCTGTGCTGGAATATTTGATTTGTGGGAGGACAATGGGAAGAGTTCCTCTCAGTTCACCCACACCTCTGTCTGACTTCAGCACCTGCCGTCTTAGCGTACACACTCCCTCAGGAATCAGCAGATGCTCCATCATAAGCAGTTTGCCTACACCTTTTATTGTGTGTTTACAGGGGCCTGTGGGCGGCACATAAATGTGGTCCCTCTGGTCTTTATTTTCTTCACTTGAGGGTTTTCCAAAGGGCCAGACAGACTTAAACAGACACAATTATCAGGCTGCCTTGTTTTTCAGCATACAGGGTTCTTCGGTTTAGCATATTTCTCTTCATAGCCGGGCATTTTGGCTTCGTCAGAAAGGCTGAATGACAGCCAACCTCATCGGACAGTTTGTGTGATTGAAAGAGAGTCTTGGACCATCACTCTGCCACGCTTCCCCTCCTGAATAGGCCATTATACGGCATTGTGCGGCAGCACAAGGGGGATCTGATCAGCTCTGCTGGCTGGCTGAGTATCATTTGGCTATTTCACTCTGCTCATATACAGTAATTAAGAAAAATTATTTCTTAGTCTCAAAGTTTCGCCATCGTAGGTTTAGCGGAAAACTCCTGTCTGCAGCAGGGAGCGCCTGCCCCTTGTCCCACAGCAGATCAATCACGGCTTAGTGGATCTGTCTCACCTGGAACTAATTACCTCAATGTCCCATTTTCCCCACGTATCCCTGGTAACAGAGGTTCTGTTCTGCTGCTCTCCTCAGCGTTGTGCGTTCACGTGATATTCATGTGCAATGCACATTTTGCATTTACGCATGCTGCTTTGACAGGCTGCACTTTGTCTCAGTTAACACTGTATGCTGCCTTTAGGAGATACAGAGGCATTCCTTGTTTGCACAATTTTTCCTGGGCTTATTTGGCCCAAAAAGATTGTTAAAGGTAATTCTGCTTCACTTACTCTCAGAAAAACAAAAACCACGATTTAGGTAGACTGTCGGAATGCATTTGTAAGTTTATCAATATCCGCGTGCCAGTTAGGCTCTCTGAAATTAAGTGTTTTTTTTTGTAATAAGAAAATCAACAGTTAGAGGAGGGGTTTGACAGAGGAAGCACCATTATGTCCACATAAATCTTTCAGTTTGCAGGCTTTGTGCACAGGGAGGCTAGCCAGTGGAAAAGCAGGCTTTCTCAGGAGGGATAGCCGATTCCCCACTTTGGCCGAACTGTGATGATATTTTCTGTGTGTGTTTGGATATTTAAAGTGGACTGCTCTCCTTCTGAAAGTACTTCCAGATCGAAGAGATTCATTAAGTGTTTTTTGTGTTCTTTTTTAATTTATTTATTCATTTTTTATTTATTATATACATATGTACATTAAAATCATTATCAAATGGTCATTATACAGCTCATATGATGATCATCCAGGATCCATTCATTTTTGGCCTTTGAAAAGGAGTTTCTGTGTTGCAGGTTGTATATCTGAGCCAGTGTGTGACTGCAGGCTCCATGGCAGAAAGTGACAGTTTGATTTATATTGCTGGGGCACAATGTTCTCAGAAGCCTTTCCCAATGTAGAATCAAGCTTTCAAGTCACAGTGCATTTTATTTGATCTGTTTTATTCAATGTTTTATTTTAGATCATTGCTTCCATCCAGTAATCCCTGCATGTAGTGAATGGAAATATGAAATATGCTTTTATGTTCTGTGGATTTTGACATTATGTCAAAGGTCATGCTTATGAAATTATTGATATGCTTTCAGTGGATTGATACACTTTCAGTTGACCCACACCACAACCAAAACTGTTTGCATAAATTATTGCATTAACAATAAGAACTGAGTGCGAGGTAAAAACATTTTTACCTCATTACATTACATTACATTAATGGCATTTGGCAGACGCTCTTATCCAGAGCCACATACAGTTGATTAGTCTAAGCAGGGGACAATCCTCCCCTGGAGCAATGCAGGGTTAAGGGCCTTGCTCAAGGGCCCAACAGCTGTGCGGATGTCATTGTGGCTACACTGGGATTCGAACCACCAACCTTGCCTGTCCTAGTCATATACCTTAACCACTAAGCTATAGGCTGCCCTACCATGTCCTACTATGCTCTCTGGGAAATGTCCTCTGTCAAGTGCTGTGCAGCAACCTGGCGGTAGACATGTATATTGTGCTGAGTTAATCCTCGCACAAAATTAGACTTGGGAGTTGTCGCGGGAGTCCCCCAGCCATGCCCAAATTGTGTGGGTCGTCTAAGCGTCGTCTTCCTCCCATGACGTGGTCTCCGTTTCCCCCAAGCCAGCTGCTTTCCGCTGTCACTCAGAGCCCGATCGATTGCAGAGAGAGCAGGCCACGTTTGAACTGCAAATGAGGCTTGTTTACCTTATTGAATTTTAACAGGCGATCCCCTTAAGTTTTGTCCCCCTCCGCAGATGGAATAAATGAATGGGTAATCAGATCGATACAGAGATGAATCAGCCGATGCGAGTGTGCCCTGGGGCTCTCCCTGCAGGAGGCTCAGCGGTTGCCACGGTTGCCGCGCGCGGGAGAGAGGCCCCTTCGCTCCGGCTGCGTGGCGCGACGCTGTAGATTTCCATTAGCGGTAGCTGAAAGAGCGCGCGGAGAAGGGCTGCCGGTCCCCTACGCAAATCCGCATTCTGATATCCCCCCCAACCCCCATGCTCCCCTCCCACAGTCCCGCTGGACCCGTTTTAATGTGCTTAAGCGGGAAATGATTTCATGATTCTGAAGTGGTATTTCCTCAGCCGCGGTGGCGTAACCCTAACCCTAACCCTGAGGCATCGGACCTTGATGCAGGCAGCAGTTTGATGCAGTCGCACACCGAACTGCACTGCCAAAGCTGAGTACAGCCAGCGCACAAGCGCATAATTGGACCACCGCTCCGAGGGTGGGGGGAGGGACTCGACAGGGAGGATCGGCGTGTACGAAAGTTCCCCGGAATCGGCGGACGGGTTCGTAGCGCTGTTTCCTCAACTAACATGGCCAATAGAAATATACAGGGTACAATTGGCAATGGGAAAATGGGAATAAAATCAGAAAGTTGTATTTTCCCCGAGGTTGGGAGCAGTGGAGCTGGCAGTAAAGAGCATGTCGGGTCGGAAGGAGGCATCCCCTGGGGTTTTAACCAGGGTCCTCACTTCGAATCAGTGGGAAGCCGTTTTAAAATGTTACGGCTCATCAGCGAAATTATCTGAAATGTATCATGTCTGCGCACGGGAGGCCTTGACACATGCACTTTTAGAAAGGCCCTTAGCTTTAATCATAAAACATTTGGAACAACCAAAACAACTTTTTGTTTTGCATTTCTGATTACATTTGATTGCATTCCTGGCTGTGCCTTTCTAAATCTGTGTCATTTTGAGATGTATTTCTGTCAGTGATCGTGTGTGTGTGTGTAGTATGATTAACTTTTAGCTATGTGGGTTGATATATTCTAAGATTGCTTCATCATATTTCTTTTAGAATATACCTGTACATCTGGGTGTTTATGTATGCTCATGTGTGAGTATGTCTTATTGCTCTTTTCTGAAACTCACAGATATAAGTCGATTGAACTGCTGTTTATTTTCTGTTTTCGTTTGTTCTCTTCAGTCCCACATTTTGATTTATGAGGAGTCCTCACCCCTCAAAAAAACACACATCCAGCCTTCCTCTGATTTTGTCTAGAAGTGGGAAATCCTCCCCAAAACTAATTTAAAAGTACAGCAAACACTGGTCATCACAAATTCAATTTGTTTCAGAGAGTCTCGAGCCTTATCAGCCCAAGCAGGCTTCTATATTTCACTGCCTCTTTGTGTTGGGGTGTAAGAGGATGCTTTTGAGTGAGTACAGGGATTTGTTCAGCTTTAACCAATCAGAGGAAGCCATCTTCTGACATCATACTGCACCAATGGGCCTTGGGTATTCTCTTCCCCACACCACAGGTTAGAAAGGGGTTCTCCCAAAGCAGTCACCCAGCAGGAAAAGAAGACCTCGACCTGAGATAAGGGTGCCATACCTCTGAGGCAGGATCCAACAGCCAGAAGCCAACACAATGTGGTCTCTGTCCTTTTCAATATTCAATGCTGCTCCAGCAATGGCCATCCACTGTATTCAGAGACCTCTTAAAAACAACCTTCAAATGCCACGTCTCTTCCCGTGATGGGAGTTGGGGGGGGGGGAGTTGGGGCCAAAATAAAGAGAGAGGGAAAACAGATGAACGAGTAAAGGAAGTAACTGCCATCTGCTGTCTTCCAGAATGTCCAAACAGGCATGACCAACATACCAAGCAGTGTTAATTCAGAGGAGAAAATAAATAACTGTGATTTTATAAAGCAGTGGCAGCTGGGGCATAATTATTGTTACCTTTGCTTTAGTGAGGCGACAGCTTCGGGTTTCTCTGTAGCCTCGTCGTTCGGGCTGGCTGTTGTACAGAGATTGTTTAAGCATCGCTCAGTGCACAGCGTGACGGTGGGAAGCAGGCTGAATGAGCGTAAATAACCCTGTTAAACTTTGACATTTGCAGATTGCTGAAGCACGCAGGGAGTAATGAGGAAGAAATGTGTATTTAACAAGGTGAATCCTACTATCACACAAACTGAGGTGAACCAGCGCTTCTGTAAACAAACCTGCAGACGCTACTCAAGTGCTAATCCCCGAGCTCTACTACAGTTATACTGCTTGTCTCATATACAAATGAATGCTGTGTAACAGTTAAATCGGGGTGTAATTAAGGCATTCAAAAGGTGCATCCCTCTGCATTTCTTTATTTCAATTTTTGAAAACTCTCATCTTCTCTTTTTTAATTTGTTTTCTCCAGCTGTCAGGTGTGCCTCTTGTTTCACAAGGGTGTCTGTTCCCCGCCCACCCCCCCCCCCCTCCCCCAACACCCTTTGTCATCCTTTTCCACACTACTCACAGAGCAACAGCAGGAAAGCTAACACCCATCGCGGCCAGTCACATTGTTGAGAATCCCTGGTTAACTTAATCCCACTCTGTGACTGGCAGAACAAAGTCACCTCTACCCCAGGGAAGTGGAGCCATAGTCAGCCAGGCTCGTTTCATTTTTTAAAATGACTTTTAGCAGTTGACATTTTTAGATTCCCGCAGACATTGTTAATGGAGCTTCTGAATATGATGTAGCCTCAAATATATCACCCTTTTATAACTTACTTTGCTTGTCATACTGAGGGGCTATTTGAAAATTTGAAATAGTGCTCCCAGCTAATACATGCTCAAAATATCACTCTAATTACAAAACAAAGTGGTGGAAAGATTAAAAACATGTTTTGTGGTAACTGGGTAGGAGAGTTTCACTATTTTGATTATGTGATAGCTTCATCTTGTTCCTACCCTCTTTTTCTAGTGTCATACTCTCAGACACTGGCCCTTTGATCTTCTGTTTCTTTTCACAGACCATATAACTCGTGTTTTCTGATCGTGGCTTTATCTGAGCCTTTCTTTAGCTTATGCTGTTGCTAGGTAACCCCTTCATGTAAAGTGTATGGCTTGTAAGAATTAGTAATACGGTATACATTTTACTGATTTTACCTCACGATTTATGATGGGATGAAAGATGGGTACAGAAAATTTTAGTTTCTGCTGAGGAGTCTTTTGTTGTGGAGTTTGCATTTTGCCTCTAAAAAAGAGTGCTGATTGTTTAGCTTTTTCCCACCCTGGGACACCCTGGGTTACGAACCCTGGTCCTATCCCTTTAGTTGGAAGTGACAGAGGCACAGAAGCATGCCGGCCATTACCAATAGTAACACCCACTCTACACCCCTCAGTAACACCCCCTCTACCCCCTCCATCCGCCAAAAATTAGAAGCCGCAGGGATTCCACTTGTCCCAGCTGGCAGTGTCTTACATTTTTCAGGCTACTGCTGAGAAGGCCATTGGAGAAAGTACCGTCAGCTCCTAACCCCAGCCAAATTGCTTTCTGTCAAGAAAGAGTGTTCTGGGGCATTGTGAAGCGAGAGCGAAAGAAAGTCTTAAAAAGAAAGTATTTTTGGCGAGGAAAAGGCAGAATGTTAATGTAATGCCATGCCAAATCGTTATTGACGGCCCTGCTTGCTGCCATAAAAAGGTCCCCCCCCCCTTGTCTGAGCATAGAAACCGGTGGAACGGAAGCTGGGACAACTGAGGTTTTCCGTCTGTTTTCGCTCGCCTGTAATTACCATATCAAGATGCACCTTTTTGTTACCGTCTGGCAGCGTTCAAAGAGACTCCTCTCTGAGGTAGCTGGCGCATGTTGTGAAAAATACAGTGCGTGTCTGTCTCTCCCTCGCTCTGGCTCTGTCTCATTTCCAGCAGCTAATGTTGAGAGAGGGGCTGGTTATGTCCGGTGAGCTGTTAATTACTTGTGGTATGATGCGGTCCCATTGAGGGGAGAGTCTGCGATTCAGGCCAGCGCGTATGAACCTCGGCTGAGGGAGGGGCCGCCGGTCCCCTTCTGTGGGGCCGTCTGTGGCTCCGGGGCCCCTCTCCCACCGTCGCTCCAGTTAGAGGGCATACTGGAGCCGGTTGGAAAATCACGCTGGGCTGCAGGACTCTCGACTCTCTCTGTGCCACGGTTTCCTTCCTTCTTACCATGCTCAAAACGAGTCTTTTCTTGTTAATTATTTTCACTTTTCCAAAAAGTATAGGGGTACGGAGTACAGAACAGATCTTCAAGAAAGACATATTGTGTATGTGATTCCATTTACACCCCCTACAGTCTACACCTAAAGATGCTGTGTATCTATTCTTACTGAAAACAATGCTCACATTTTGCCTGTACAGCTTACATTTTGTTTGTAACGCCATTTTTATTGATATTTAGCCTTCTGTGTACATACAGTAGATGGCTTAATATCAATAAGAATGATGTGACTAACAAAATGTCAATAGTACAGGCAAAATGTGAGCATTGTTTTCAGTTTGGAGACCCTCAGTGTGGAAGCTGACGTGGAGACTAGTTTGTCATAAATGTGATAGCAATATTACACTTGATAACCCAATTTATTTTTGCATGGAGTGGCCATCCTTAGTTCAGTTAGAAGCCATTGTTCTTTCTCAGAGTGAGGACTGACACAGGACAGGTGATACTGTAGCTGACTTATTTTTTTAGACGTATTCATTCTTCTGCTGCTATAGCCTATCCATGTTAGAGGTTTCACACGTTGCACATGCTCTTCTGCATACCACTGTTGTAATGTGTGCTTATTTTACATTACTGTCACTATCCTGTCAGCTTCGACCAGTCTGGCCCTTCTCCTCTGGCCTCTCTCATTAACAAGCCGTTTTTGCCAGTAGAACTGCTGCTCACTGGATAATTTTTGTTTTTCGCACCATTCTCTGCAAACTTGTGTGTGAAAACCATAGGACCATAGGAGATCAGCAGTTTCTGAGATAGCAGTGTCTGTCTGGCACCACCAATCAATCCATGGTCAAAGTCACTTAGTAGATCACATTTCTTCTGCATTTGGTCTGAAAACCGGTGAACCTCTTAACCATATCTGCATGCTTTTATACCTTTATTTGCTGCCACATGATTGGCTGATTAAATATTTTCATGAACAAGCTGGTGTACGGGTCTACCGAATACTCGCCCCTGGACTTTCCCTCTTCAGCTGAAGTGGGCTGAAGATCACTTACCTCCCTGCTTGTTCATGGCTGTGTCGCAGTGCAGTTAGCAGCTGTGTGTCACCACAGCGATGCCATAATTCAGGTAAAGAGAATGAGCAGGTGACTCAGAGAGCAGAGGCTTCCTACAGTGTGGCTGGCGCATATGTATGCACATGCACTTGTGTGTGGATGTGTGCGGGTGTGCTCATTCCTGTATCTGTGCAGGATTACTGTATGAGTGTGTCAGTGTATGTTGTGTGTGTGTGTGTGTATATATTTGTGTGCCTGTATGTACTTGTATGCATGTAGTTCACTGTGTGTGCTCCACTCACTCAGAAAGCCTTTTCACTTGGAAAATATTTTCTTTTTTTCCCCACAATTATCTGATGCTGCAGTAACAGACAAAAACAGACTATTTGCATTGCATTGTAAAAATATTGAGGTGGATTCTGTCTGTGTGAAATTGGAATGGTAAAACCAGTACCCAGCATTTGACAAGACAATATTGAGCTTATGCCTTACACCAAAAAATATATAGTTTGTGAGTCACTTGCTGCATTATAAAGTACATATTTTGTGAACCAACAAAACTACAGCGAAGTAGTATTTATTGGCTCTCAAAAGAGTTCTTCAAACTTCAATGATTTGCTTGCTATTAGCTTATTTTATTAGTCTCACCCGGACCCAATGGGAGTATTTGGCTGCCTGTTTGATGATAATGTAGTCTTTCTGGCTGCTCTCGTTAGATGAGTCACTTTTGCATCTATGGGACTCTTCTCAGGCCATCTTAAATCTATTAAGTGAGAATCCCTCTTCAACGGACTCTGGATGCTGCAATGATTCTGGCCATCTTCGCCTGTTTTACGCAGTCTGAACACATCAGGTTGATACACTGGCTGTCTGTCTGCCTGCCCCTGTGAGTGTATGTGTGTGTGTGCGTGTGTGTGTGTGTGTGTGTGTGTGCATCTATGTGTGTGTGAGGGAGGGAGAGAGAGACCTAAACACGGCTCATATCTCCCAGTGAGTGGGGTTGCAGTTATATTCTTGAGAGTCTTCACCTTCATCCCCTCCTGTACCTTCTCAAACCAAAACTCTCTTCTCGTTAAAGTCCACTAAGTCCCCTCTGTAGCTGATGCCGACTGGCAGTGAATAACACCCCTGCTACACAAAGGCCTCAGTGGACTGGAGGAACATGAAATGCTTTTCCTTAACTCTGGTAACTATTTCAGTGTGTATTTAAAGGACACACAGGGCTGAGGATTAGGTCAGCACTCACAATGATCAAGCAGTACGCTTAACTGAGCTCAAAACTTTCAGCTTTATCCATATGCTGTAAACCCAAACTAAGAGCCTTTTGTTTTCAAACTATTTCTATTCTAGTGTTTCACAGACTCCCTTGATGCGGGCTGGTATTTTGACTAGAAGCTGGATTTCTCCTGGTTGCAGTAAGCTGGAGCCTTTTTAGGAGGGCACTATGGTTCATTAAGGGGGCTCCTGGCTAATTTTCTTTTTGGTAAAAGAAAAACGTACAAAAATGGTTCCAGAGAATATAACACCACAGCGAAGTAGTTTTAAAAAGGTGACACTGAACTATGTATTATAGTAAAGACAATGCAGCACTTTGAATGTACTTGTAACCATAGCCAGCTACAAGCTTTTTTATCAAACCCAGGAATAATTAAGTTTAAGTGCTTCTGACCATAACTAATACAGGTCAATTTAACTGCTTATCAACACAGCCGGTGCATTACAACGTCAATTAACTGCTTAAATCTGTTGTCAGATTTAATAAAACAGTGTCATCTCATGGTTTCTTTTAGGAGGGGTGTCTTCACACCTGTCTTTCATTGTTTCGAACAGACCATCACTTCAGATAAACACAATTTGTAATAATCCAGGAACATGTACTTCATGCTGCTATCATCTATCTCTCTCACTCTCGTAGATACACAGACACACACATATGCTTGCACGCACACACACACACACACACACACACACACACGCACACAGACAGATCAGTGTTTGTCTCTTGTTGCCTGCATGACCAGGTCATTCCCTATGGTCACTGACTCTATCAGCCTAATGGTCACACACAGCTTCTCACTCCCGCTCTGTGCAGGGCTTCTGCAGTCAGGTGACTGAAATGGAAGGAAAGATAGACACCGTGAAGAAAGAAACACCTTACTGCTCTTCTATTTTTAGAGTGAGCTTCCATCAGCCGGACACTTGGGAGAAAATCTGAGGCAGCAAGAGTGGCTCACACAGGAAGTAAGGTGAAAAATTATGAGTGGAGTGGTCTGGCTGTCACCATCAGCATTCAAGCTTTGGGGGAAAATGAATGATAATTGAATCAATTTAAGCAGTTGTGATTCTGTCTTGCATGCATTTAGTTATACTCACCTTGGGACAGTGGTTACAAATGACTGTCAGAGCTACTGTAGATTTACTTTAGCACACATCTAAAATACATCTGCTCAATGTGTACGACTTCAATATGCCACCGTTTCTGAGCTTGTCAAATAATATATAGATATTACAGATTAAACCTGTTCTTTAGTTTGGTCTAATGACCTTGACATTAAATTTTACTCAAAAAACGTTGCTTAAAAAAGCATCAATAAAAATGTAATGTAAATATGATCAAAATTAATAAATACAATAAAGAAATAATTATTTTAAATGATAATTGTGTGTTTTGTGTTTGTTCCGGAAGGCCAGAGCTGTGCCCGACACCTTCTTCCAAATCTTCTGTACGAGGAAGTGAGCTCCACCTAGCTTTACCGAGGACTTCCCCCCCACCCCTTTCAGCTAACCGCATTTCACAACATCTCCACACAGAGAGATTAATAAAAAAGCACTTTGCTTTAGTTCGGAGAATCCTCATTACCAGCGGCTTAAATCTCACAATTAAGCAATTTAGAGGCGTCACGCCGTGTGTGTCCAGCCGGCTCTGGAGCGGCCCTCAGCAAATAACCCGGGGTTAAAAGCAAGAGACAAGCGGTACTCAGTAAAGCCGTTCATTCCTGCCAGATTTGTGCTGGGGAAATGCATAGTAAGTAGGTGCAATCAGGCAGTACGCAGCAGCAGATAAAAAACTGGAGAGAGCCCTTGTTTTGCTGATTGGTCCAAGTGACAGTGCACTCAAGCTTGTTCTTCCATTAGAGTGGTCTGTATTGTACATGGCCCAGGATTTTTCCATTTCAATTTCATCAGCACCTGTGGTGCAGTTCCTGTCGATGAGGCTTGTGTCTTTCCGGCAAATGGTAAAAATGTGCAAATGTAGAAGGCGACAATGACTTTCTGCCAACTTTTCTGCGTGTGCGATCACATTTATTATTTTTAAGCACATGCAGGTAGTATGGAGGTGCCTCTAGTCATCGAACCAGACTTCGGAAAGCGGTAGTACATTGTCGCAAATAGCTTCTGAGACATCTGACAGCAGATTACAGCTGCGCCTCCCACCTCCGTAATCCCCCTTCCATCGGAGACGAGAATCCGCCAAGACCAGCGTGGCGCTACGGGGCGCGATTAGCTCCAGATGCCAACGCGTCTTCGCAGCACCGACGCGAAAGGGCATGACAGCCAGCGCCTGCCTACGGGCCCCAGAGGACCCCAATCAGCACACAACTCAACCCTCCTCACCCCGTCAGGGGCTGGGGATAAGGTGCCGGACCACCAGGGCGCCATGTAAATCTCCTCTGGAGATTGGCAGTGAATGTGCTTTTCATTCAGGCTTTTAATAGACACATACTGTAGCCTTCATCTCGCCAACCGTGTGCCATCTGGGACGGCTTATGTCTTATTCAGATGCCGACTTTCTCCCCGGGAGAGCAGTCAGGGAGTTAGCCCCGTCAGCGCTGACCGCTGCAGACTTTTTAAACAGCGCTCGCAACGCGCCCGTGTACCTACCAGCTTTGCCCCAAAAAACCGAAGCCAACTTTCATCTCAAATTAAGTTTAGATTCCTATGAAAACCAGACAATTACATGATTATAGTTATATAGAAAGATCCTTTTTGTCCTTTTAGAAGATGAAAAGGTGCACCATAAAAGAAGGAAAAGCCCAGCTTCTGCTCGCTTGGAGGAAGATTAATTTCTCATTCTGCGTTTGCAGGGAATATTAGATATGATCGTGCTTGGCTGAGGGGGGTGAAAGGGGAGCTTGCCATCCACGCTTTGAAGAACAACTTTGAAGCCGATGCCTCCTTGGTAAAAGTGATGGGTGAGTCACAGCTCTCTGGTTTCCGCACAAAGACATCTATCCAGACCCCTGTTCCTTCACTACGGCCCTTCCCCTGAACTGAGATTTAACCGAATTTCACAGCTCTAAAGCCAGCCTCTTAACTCCATCTCCGAAGTTTTTCTCACAAATAAACAAACCAAAGCATAGCCAACACATATGCCACTGATGGCAGAACACAGGGAAAGTATACAGGCCAGTACAGAACACAGGGAAACTATATTTTACCAACAGCCTGCTAAAAAAAATGTAGTGTGTCTGGTGACTTTGATACAATTCCCTTTGTATCAAACCTCAGCATTTCTTATCATGTCAAACATGGCAGTAGAGCACAGATGGCTTTTTGTCTTGCACCCTTTGGCATGTTTTTTCAGACTTTTTCTCTCTTTTTGTAGCTTTAAGTCTCTTCGCAGGCTGAATCTATCACATTTGGTTTGAGGCGTTGGGTCTGGTGATGATGGCATTTAGAGTGCTGACATTTGGGAAAGTGAAGACTGTCAGTGAAACGGTGTAAATGGCCTTTGATCCTGGCTCCTGCCTTTTAATCAAGGCTGGCCAGCGGTGTGTTCTGTCCCAGCATCCCTGGAGCTGTGCTCTTCTCCTTTCGTCCAATCAGAGCTCCCTCAGACTCGCCACCTGTATTGATCAGCAATTTATTAGGCTTATTATGTGTGCTTAGCCCAGCTCATGCGTAAAGGTTGGTGTCACCCAGAAGGCTATGCGAGCCCTGCTATTGATCTGTGGCGAAGTACTGATAGATAACATGCATCCCTTGTGCAGCTACGAGTTGATGAGGTGATATTGTCCACTGTGATTTACTGCCAATCTGCATCCACTCATCAACGTGGACTGCTACATTAACTCCTGTGCCCCTTTCACATTGAAGCTACCAAATAAGTGTGTGTGTGTGTGTGTACACTAGTCTGTCTGTCAGTCTCAGAATACAGTAAAGATACCTGATAATGCCAGGGTTGTCTTGCTGAGATTATAGCTGATATGTTTTCAGCGTTTTTTGACAGTGTTGCGGTGGGAGCACGATGTGACAGTCAGGGCTATGAAAGGTGCTGTATCTGGTCATCTCAGGTTCCAGGCCCATGGCTGAGGGGCAGCGGGCGAGAGAAGCAGGAGAGATGACAGGTGAACGAGAGGCAGGATGGAGTAATGAAAGGATCTGTATCCGGTCAGCTTGGGTTCGAGGCCCATGGCTGAGGGGAACCGGGGTGATGGCAGATGAACGAGAGATGGGATGGAGTAATGAAAGGCTCCTTCCCATCACCTGAAGCTCAACCTTGCCAAAACTGAGCTTCTCTACATCCCTGCTAAGTCCTCTCCGTCAATCGACCTCTCATTGACTGTTGAGGACTTTGTAGTTTCCTCCTCCCGTACGGCAAAGAATCTTGGGGTGACTCTTGATAACTGCCTCACCCTGGCTCCACAAGTATCCTCCACTGCCAGAACCTACAGGTTCTTTCTGTATAATATACGCCGTATCCGTCATCTCCTGACTGAGAAAGCCACCCAGCTCCTAGTCCAGGCGCTCGTCATTTCCCGCCTGGATTACTGCAACTCCCTCCTAGCCGGTCTCCCAGCGTGTGCCATCAAGCCCCTCCAGCTGGTCCAGAATGCTGCAGCCCGCCTGATCACCAATCAGCCCAGGTCGGCTCATGTCACCCCGCTTCTCATTGGCCTCCACTGGCTTCCCATTGCCGCACGCATCCGTTTCAAGGCCCTAGTGTTGGCATTTCAGGCTGCTAAGGGGACTGCCCCACCTTACATACAATCCCTGATCACTCCCTACTCCCCAGCTAGACCACTCCGGTCTGCCAGCTCTGGTCGCCTTACGGTTCCCTCTCTACGTGCACCTGGCGGTCGAGCTGCACGTTCACGCCTGTTTTCCGTTCTGGTTCCTCAGTGGTGGAATGACCTGCCTACCACTGTCAGAACAGCAGAATCCCTCCCCCTATTTCGACGCAGACACCTCTCCCTCCATCACAGACATCAGCTGATCTTCTCTCATGATTACCCCCGTGTGGCAATGTGCCACTGTAAAACCCCACGCTAACCCAATGACGGAATTTAGCGAGGGCTTTGCATGCTTGTCCTTCTGATGATGCTGGAAGAATATTAGTAGGGTTAAATAATAATGACCGCTATGTGGAGATCAGCTAATGAATAAACCATGTTACAAAGACAGTAGTACCACTCTGCCTTCCGCTCTTTACTGGTCTGGGCTAACCAAGAATCTCTGCAGTAGGGCCAATACATTTACCTTCGTTATCTGACTCCATTTAAGATATAATTTAGAAATTTGGGTTTGAAACATGCGGGAACCTCGGGAGTGATTACACTCGACTCTTACCTGCGCCACCATTATTCAATATATGCTCCGGGGATTAGCATTATTGCTGAATCTCAGTTCGGCAGAGAACTCAGAGGCTGAGGGTCTAGCCAACACAATACATGCACTACATTTGACATGATAGTTGCAAGCCCAGTTCGGCGTGCATTTAGAGGGCTCCTTAGAGCTAACTTGAGAGGAACCGGCGTAGAAACAACCGATCCTTTTTATGGGCTGAACTTGGCTGCTTTTCCCAGCTTGGAAACACCACTAAAGTACCAAGCCACTGATCAGTTGGCTTTTGGTCAATATTGTCCCCCTGAGTATTCAGTCGTAATTTAGGCTGAAAAGGTACAAGATGAATTAGAGTCATGGAGATCACGCAAGTAAAATAATTTATTTGCCGACTGGTAGGTTATTAGCTTTAGAATACCACAGTCAATTACAAAATACACAAAGTAAATAATCATACCTAGCCTGCTTTGGCTACACACAAACACAGAACGTACACAGTGTGGGAAGCCGGTTACGATCTTTCCTATACATACACACGTAGAATACGCTGTGTGGGAAGTCGAATGCGATCTTCCTGATACTTACATACACAAGACATGCAGTGCAGGAAGTCGATAGCGATCTTCCCAGATTGGTCTGTCTCCCTTGCTTTTATGCCAAATCATATGTTTAAAACCAGGCGGCAGTGCCATAAATTAACCTGGAGGGGTGGTCAAATCTGGAATTTAGACCCCCACCCTTGGGGGTTGTTAAGTAGGGAAAATGAGATGATTACCAGAGAGGACCTGTAGGTTTTCCCTTGAGTTACTGAAACTATGGTTTATTATCTCATCCGATTCTCGAATTTTACTGGATCACATCCATACCAAACAGATTATCCTCATGTTTTATTATGATGTAGTTGTCATGAAAAGTCCACCATTAACCCAGGGGAGAAGTGTAGGGTGTAAAGACAGAAGTGTCCAAATGGGGGCACTGTGGGAGTGTCCTGAGTCTTTCCGATAGGAGGTGTCCAGGTGGTGAGTCACGGACACATTCTTTTCCCATGGGTTTTAATGATCCCTGTGACCTAACTGCCCTTAAACCACTCATACAACCACCATACATCTTCCTCTTATCTCCTTCGGAGCCAATGGCCTGAAACTCCCCAAAGGTAGTCCAAACAGTATTGTCCTCTGTTCCTTTGACAGGTTTCTCACACAAGGCAGCCCTTCCTGAGTCCCACTTGCCTTTGGATACCCAGGGTCGTAGGGCTGACTGTGGGTTGAGGTGTGTTCCGTAAGGAGCGGATCAGATGTCGGATGGTCGGGGGGAAAAAGTTGCAAGATATTATATCTATGAATGTAGTTGGGAGTTTTCATGATAACTGCATTATGCTGTAAATATGTTTTGTGCCTCTCATGGTAATATACCTTTTGGATAAACCTGATTTGGATGAATTAAAGGAAAGGAGACAAAACCCCAGATTGCTTGGTTTCTTCTCCTTATCTCCAAAATCCAGGCCTTTGTTCTTGACCCTAAAAATGGGTCACCCATCTGGATTTTAGAGACAATCCCCCACCAGACCTTTGTCAGAGGGCTAACGCAAATGGCTTCTACAGAGACAGCTTTTGCCCAGTTTTCCCTCGGCTTGGTTATGATATCAAAAACTTATGATATGTTACAAAAACTAGACCATTACCCCAGTTGCACTGAACCAACCAGAATAACACCAAATATTATTATATTCTAACCTGGGATTATCATGAAACATCTTTATGCCATCTCCAGTATTCCTGTGCTCTAAACCTGTAAGGAATGTGAGAGAAGGGGGGCTCCCCAGGGGGCCCAGGAAGGCTCCTCCAGGAACCCTTCTCTAGCTCTCCCCCACAGGCATGGGTGCCAAAAGGTGGGGGCTAACAATATTTGCTCCAGGAGGGGGAAGTCAGCAAGCTGACCAGCGCATGACACCAAATGTTAATGATTACTGGCTAACACCGCGGTGTGGCCTTGAGGCCCAGATCGCTCAGAGCGAGGGGTATTTAAGGATGGGTGCGGGGATGAGCCCCAGATGGGAGTAATGGCTGCAGTCAGCGCTATCACTACCCCGGATGGATCTCTGGCCTTGCGTCTTCAAACAGCCGGCGCTCTCACTCCAGAGGCGCCGACGGCGGTTAATTCGACCGCCCCGCTCGACGCGATCCCGCAGCGGGAGTCCGTGGGCTTCGTTTCTCGGCGCGCTAACTCCGCTCGTTATTGCCCTATAAAACCCACTCTAATCACACCGTCATCGAGCCTGTCGTTAACTCGAACTGGCGTTTCAATTAGACGACTTAATAAAGTGTCAATGTGTCAGCGGAGGAGGAAATGAAGAGGCCGCCCATGGCTTCAGGGGGCGAAGGAGCCGGCATTAACTCCGCAGGCAGTGTCCGCGTTATTACAGTAATCTTTCCCTCACCTTGCAGCGACTGCGTCTAAAAATACAGGAAGGCACAGGACCAGGTGGCCCTGTGTGCACCGCTGGTAATGAAGACTTTAGGCAACAACCAGTGTAACTAATCTGTTTGTATTTATGCAAATCATTATATTTTTTAAATTGCCTGTTGTGATTGCCACACTTTACTGTACTGTGTCCATGAATTAGTTTTGATCAGCTCTACATCAGAGGCCCTCTGTGCTATGCTGAAGATTAGCAGGCTGAGGCAGGCAGTGGTTTGCTGTGTAATGTTGAAAAGCCTTTCAGACAGAGGATGTTTGTGTTTGTCACAGAGGATATGTATTTTGAATGAGCTGATCTCATAACATTGCCTCCTATGGAATGTGACCTCTCTCTTCCCAGATCTGAGAGCCAAGCTCATCCTGTCTTTCAGTCCAGAGACCTGGTTTATTTCCCATAACTACACTGAAGGCCAAATGTACTAAGGAAATGGTCACAGGGTAAAACATTTTCTATACAGCAGCTCTGTTGTGGTCACAGCTACATATTAACAACCCATTTGCGAAGACTCGTTCTGTTTACACAAGGAAATCAATTCAAAAGCATTCACAATCCTTTAGTAAATCTGGCCCTGAGACTAAAAAAGACAAAATTGCGAGAAGGCTAATCATGTTGCCTACTCAGTTTAGAAGGAAAATGGCACACACACATATCAATTTGAAAATGTCCGTTAGAGCTACTTAAATCAGTTTAAAAAGGAAAAAGAAAGGACTCAAAGCAAAATGGCAAAAAAAGAAACATTCAAGCATCATGACCAAAAACTTTGTGTGTGAAGCGGGCTGCCCTTCTCATCCAGAACACAGGCTGTCATTACGCACCACTTATTTCAGAGGTCCATAGATTATCTGCAAATAAAATGTAAACTAATCTTCTTGTGTAAGGGACAGGGATGTACAGTATACCCACCCTCTAATGTCAGTTGGAAAGTAAGTAAAAGCGCTGGATCCAGAAAGTGTAGACTATGGTGTAGCCACAATAAGATCCGCACAGCCGTTGGGCCCTTAACCCTGCATTGCTCCAGGAGAGGATTGTCTCCTGCTTAGTCTAATCAACTGTACGTCGCTCTGGATAAGAGCGTCTGCCAAATGCCGTTAATGTAATGGTAGAAGTAGAATAGCAGAACACGTAGTCAGGATGGCCAGAGGCTGTAAACAAAACAACAAGACCCGGGAACAGCTCCATAAGATGGCTCAACGCATGGGGCACCAAAATTCACCCGATATGGGCCGAGCGACAGTGCACCCCGCGTGCCACGGTGAGAGTCGCCCCCTGGTGTGCGGGGGGACTGCCGGAGAATTCCCACGAGATCGCACCGGTGGCTGAGAGAGGAACCCGGTGGAGATGATTGCGTTTTCTCCTCCGCTATTGGGATGCTAATTATCCGGGATACAAACGCATCTGCAGCCTTTGTGCCGTCCACAGTCTCTGCCATCTGTCACAAATGAAATATCTTCTTTCAGAAAGCCCCGTCAATTTGGAGATTGTCAGAAGCGGAAGCCATAATCAGCTGCAGTGTGGTGAATTGGAGAGAGAGGGATGTTTGTGCATGCGTACGTGTGTGTGTGTGTGCATGCATGTGTGGGGGGCTATCTTAGTCCCTGTTTGTCTGTAATAAATAAGAGAGGGAGTATGCATGTGTGCGGCTGTGAGTACACTGCATTTAGAATGATTAATGAGTGATGAAGTGTGTGTGTGCGTGGATGCGTGTGTTTTCCTCCTGGTAATGAATGCTCAAGGGAGCTAGGTACTCATCCCTATATCAGTGTGTAGTCAGTGTGCGGTTATCCATTCAGCAACACAGACCTGCTTCCCACGTTCTGGGGTAGGGCAGCGTTTCACCAAAGTACATTTCCAACTCCTCTCCTCTCCAAGCACATAGTCCTCCTGGAGATAGCGTTCTCCATACTGGCAGGAAAAAGAGAGAGAGGGAGGAGGAGGGATGTGTAGTATCGTAAGAAACCCCCTTCAGTGGGAGAGGAGAGCATGTAGTAGCTTAAGGCACTGCTGAATGAACTCTAGAGTAGGCAAAATGAGCATCCTTACATGGGTCTGAATGGCCTGTTCATTGCATTCATTTGTTTAATGGCATCGTTAAACTTGCTTGTGTTTCTTATGAGTCCTACTTGGGATAGGGTATGGAATTGGAACGTTTGCTGGTTAAAATCCCAGTCACGTACTGGAATTAATTGCTCCAGTAAATATCCTGACATTAAAGTGAATCAAATTTGAAATGTTTAGTATTAAGCATCCATTTAATGCAGTGGACCCTTGAGCAAGGTTTTTTCTCATATACAAATTCACCTGAATATACATTTTGTGAATCCTGTAGTCAGTCAATATTTGTCTTTGAAAGAAAAATAAATGCAAGTGTTTGTCAAACGCTTTGTGATGCGGAAATGAGTAAGATGGTAAATTATTCCAGAGACCCCTCTGAATACTCTTTAAATACTTCACGCCTTGTGATCAGAAATGTGTCTAGGCCTATGCTTAGCAGGTAGTATAAAACCTATTATCTATGTCTATTTTTTAATGACACCAGTGCTGACTATCGGATGTGTCCAATATATACAGTACCTAGATACTGAGGTACTTAACATGAGGTCTGGCCTATGTGTGATAAATGTTTAATGTGAGACCATGATATATGTGTGGTCAGTTGTGATGATGTGAAAATGATTTAATATCCTTGAAAGCCTTGAAATAGTGTGAAGCTCACAATGTCAGACTATGATAATAATAATTAGTTTTTTAGCTGACGCTTACAGTTGATTAGACTTAGCAGGGGACAATTCCCCATCAAGCAATGTGGGGTTAAGGGCCTTGCTCAAGGGCCTTAACCCCTGTGAGGATCTTATCATGGTCCGGGTCCCAGTCATGTACCTTAGCCAATAGGTTACAGGCTACAGGCTTTGAAGAAGACACGGACACTTCATGTCTTCTTTATAGTCCGACATTGCGAGCTAAAGAAGTTCCTATATTGTCTTGGCACAATTCTACTAAATAAAGTTCACAGCTGGCTAACAGTTTAATGTTTTGATGTGCAAGCCAAGCGTAGGCGGCTAAAACACTTGACACTTTGCCCCTGAATAATGATGTGCTTCAGCGGAAACTTCCGCTTGCGTGGACACAGTTGGCAAGTTCCCTTGTTCGAAGGAATAATTATAATTCTTGCTCTGTTGATGTTCATGAGTAACAGATTCATTACCAGAAAAAAGTGTTCATATAGGTCCATTATATCACAGCGAACAGCATCTAAAAAATCTATTTGTGTACTAGCATAGCTTTGTTCATATTTAAGGCTCATCTGACGGAATGGTGTACTAGCATAGCTTTGTTCATATTTAAGGCTCGTCTGACAGAATAGTGTACTAGCATAGCTTTGTTCATATTTAAGGCTCGTCTGACGGAATGGTGTACTAGCATAGCTTTGTTCATATTTAAGGCTCGTCTGACGGAATAGTGTACTAGCATAGCTTTGTTCATATTTAAGGCTCGTCTGACGGAATGGTGTACTAGCATAGCTTTGTTCATATTTAAGGCTCGTCTGACGGAATGGTGTATTAGAATAGCTTTGTTCATATTTAAGTCTGACATGCTCTGAGTCACAGGTGGCCCATGCTGCCCACAGTGAGTGAAGGTTTCATTAGAACCCTGGACACATCCACACACCCCAGGGCCCGGCAGTGCCAGTCTTCCACAATAATCGCTCTGCAACTTTGAGAATTCTGTCAGAAGGAAAGGGGAACTGATTAAGGGGTTTCCCCTCCGAGGGTTCTTTCAGAGCCCTTGATATGGTGGAAAATCAGCGGCAAATCACAAGGAGAAAAACAAGACCATGCACGTGGGCAAAAGGAACTTGCACAAGTGAGTATTCTCTCCATGGGAGCCAAATGGCCTCATGTTGACGAGTAATATACCCTTAACATTGAATCAGAGTACCAGCCAATCACTACATAGTTTAGTGGACATGGGCAGTAGGCAATGAATTGTCGCAATTCAATTTAAATGGATGTACTACCCACACTGTAGCAAGGTGTGGTCCACCCTTTGCCTTCAAACCAGCATCAATTCTTCTAGGTACACTTGCACAAAGTCAGGGATTTTGTAGGCATATAGTCAGGTGTGTGATTAACCAATTATACCAAACAGGTGATGATCATCAATTTAATATGTAGGTTGAAACACAATCATTAACTGAAACAGAAACAGCTGTGTAGGAGGGTTAAAACTGGGTGAGGAACAGCCTATATATATATATATATATATCAGTGGAGGCTGGTGACTTCCAGAATTGAGGAGGCCATTTTTTTCCGCTTGCTCACTTCACTCGCGATGGAATGTTCCCTGTTCTCTTATCTGTCTTTGTGCTGGCCAAAGGCATACTATTTGGAGTGTAAGCTACAGTCAGAAAGTTCTGGCTGATGAAATTCATTGTGCAGAGCTTAGCCTTGTGCCTTCCTGAAGAAATGACATTGCTGTAAGTCTATGAGCCTGCCTGATAATTAAGCTGAGAAATGACATTTGGATGTAATATAAATGCCAAGTGAACATGTGTAAAAGGCAGGAATTTTAATTATGTAGTTAAAAACAATTTTGTTTAGCTTACATTTTTCATTCTTCTACAGCTTCAACATGTAATCACCAATTTAATCAAGTTTAGCATATAAAAAAGATAAGATAACACTTTCTTTATCATATGTAGTTTTATTCAATATATTTAATATAAAATATGTAAAAATATGGTTCCAGTTGGCTTTATCTAACGTTAACGTTATCCACTAGGGGGCAGCACTCTATTCGTATTTAGAGTGAATTTCCTCACAGAGCAACAATTCGGTAATTTGATATGGAAGATTATTAAATTGACTTGTAATAAAACGAAATGGACTACATTAAAAATAAAACTGTTCAATAAATCCCAAATGGTGTCTAACATGACCTATTGAATGTCATTCTCACTCCCTAGTATCTGGAATCTGCATATCTCCAGCCCAAGATCTCAAATTGCGCTAGAATCTCGCCGACTTCCGAGGTAGTTTTAAGCAAAAGTGTTTGGCCAAATGAGCTATAAACTCCAGGGATGATAGCCAGGGGTGTTCTCTAAATTTCCTGAAAAGCACAAGTTGATAGGACACTCGTAGCCACTATGGCGAGTGTTTGTTTGACTGAAGTGACTAGCAAATTCTCAAAATGGCTTCTGTGTTGAATAGAAAGGAAAGGATAGTTGATTTCAAATGAACCAGTAGCATGTGATTGGACGAACAAAATGTCAATCTTTGCCCTGGACACAATGCATGGTGAGGCCAGGCCTCCGTTGCCCACCCATTTTCAGTGATCTGGCCAATCACATATTGGCATGAAAAAAAATGCATTACATTGACTTCTATGAGATTCTCATTTCCTAGGGGAGGCCTGGCCTGGCCTGGCCTCCCTTAATACAAACTGATAGGGAAATCTGGCCTGTTGCTTTACAATTGCAATATTGGGTTTTAGCCATGGGAAAATTTAGATTTATGAACAAAACTAAAATAATATGAATATAAAAAATAAAAAATATGTTTTTTGTTAAAATAAATAAATAAAATAAATATATTTATTGTTTTTTTTAAATCTCTCTCTTCTCTCAAATTATTGGGGAGGCCAGGCCTCCTCCACCTCTATGGAGGAGCCTCCACTGATATATATAATATATATAAATACAAAATTTATGAGTGGAGATCACAGAAATGCGCCATAATATGGGTACAGAGTGAACTTCAAATGCTATTGATTGGATAGCGTGGCTGCCGAATAGCTTGTCACTCAGAATCAGAGTGTTTACTGTACATCTTACATGATTTTGTATCATTTGATTTCCACCACACACTCAAGTAGACACCTACGCTTCACTTGAGCCTATCCAGAAACATATGTCCCATGTCCATATCACAAGCTCACTCATTTGTCAAAACCAACACCAGAAATGGGGTTATAAAATATTTTAATAATTTAGGCATTTAAATAGAAAGTGTTTAATCACCTCATGATTTTCCTAAACATGTAACATTTTTGTGGATATTAGTCTGTGTGTGCGCGTCTGTGTGAGGGGTTGTGTGTGCATCTTTTTTTCAGTGGGAATGGGTGTATGTGTACCTCTGTGAGGTGTGAGGGTTGGTGGTGGGGTGAATGGATATGTGTGCATCTGTTGGGGATGGGAACGTGTGTGTGTGTGTGTCTGTGGGAGGAGGGGGGTGATTGTGGGTGTATGTGGTTGTGCGTGCATTTTTCGGTGGAAATGGATGTGTGTGTCTGATGGTGATGGTGATGGTTGGCCTTTATCCAAAGTGCTGTACAATTGATGCTTCTCACCCATTCATACACACACTCACACACCAACGGCGGTTGGCTGCCATGCAAGGTACCAACCAGCTCGTCAGGAGCATTTGGGGGTTAGGTGTCTTGCTCAAGAACACTTCGACACACCCAGGGTGGGATTCGAACCGGCAACCATCCAACTGCCAGGCGACTTCTCTTACCACCTGAGCCATTGTCGTCTGTGGGAGGAGGGGGGTGATTGTGGGTGTGTGTGGTTGTATGTGCATCTTTCAGTGGGAATGGGTGTGTGTGCGTCTGTTGGGGGTGGGTATGGGTGTGTGTGTGTCTGTGGGAGGAGGGGGGTGATTGTGGGTGTGTGTGGTTGTATGTGCATCTTTCAGTGGGAATGGGTGTGTGTGCGTCTGTTGGGGGTGGGTATGGGTGTGTGTGTCTGTGGGAGGAGGGGGGTGATTGTGGGTGGTTGTATGTGGATCTTTTTTCAGTAGGAATGTGTGTGTTTGTGTGTGTGTGTGTGTGTATCTGTGGGGTGTGTGGGTTGGTGGTTGTGTGTATGGAGTGGGGGGGTTGTGGGTTGGTGGTTGTGTGTATGGATGTGTGTCTGTGGGGTGTATGGGTTGGTAGTTATGTGTATGGATGTGTGTCTGTGGGATGTGTTGTCATGGTGGGAGGTAATTCTCACTGGTGCCACTAGTTGGCCGAGGATAATTGTTTCCACCTGTTCCTCGTTTACGCCAGGGGAATTACCTCTCGGGAGAGTATTTAAGACCAGCAGGGACTAGTTTCTGTGCTTTTGTGTTCAACCGTTCGCCCTTGGCACAAAGCCGGTAAAGCGCCCGGTAGACTCTAACCCTATACGAGTCAGGTACGGTGCTGGTGGATAATTCTCTCATTGCAAAAAAAGGAGAAATATCTAAAAGGTAAGGAAGGCGTACAGCTGGAAGTGTTGTGTGTGCTGGCGCCTTCCTCAAGGGTTTTGTTTTTCTTTTGGACTCGTGTGAGTCGATGGTAGAGGGACGTTGTCCCCGGTGTTGTATTTTGGTTTGCATTTTTGTCCCGAGCTGCGCCTCGAGGTTTTTATTTTCGTGCCTAGCTTTTCTCGCTAGGTTGTATTTTCTTTTGGTTCTCACTCAGTGCCCAGCTATTTGGCACGGTACCAAAGTATTGGTTCGCCCTAGTTATTTAAGGGTTGCTTTACGTTCTCTAGCCGTTTTTGAGCTACTTCTCTGTTTATGATTTCTAAGTTTGGTTTGTTTAATTTCCTTTCCTCCCATTGTTCCGGGAGAAGTCCTGTTCCTAGCTGGGTATCCCTTTTTCGGTTCTCCCTGGGATTTAGTGACTGACACGTTTGCGTGTCGGTTAAAAAAAGGTTCTACCTTTGGTCGCCCCTGGCTCTCCGCTTAGCTTCCAACGCTACATGTGTGGGTTGGTGGTTGTGTGTATGGATGTGTGTGTCTCTGTGGGGGGGTTGTGGGTTGGTGGTTGTGTGTATGGACGCGTGTGTGTAGGGGGTTGTGGGTTGGTGGTTGTGTGTATGGACGTGTGTCTGTAGGGGGTTGTGGGTTGGTGGTTGTGTGTATGGACGTGTGTGTGTAGGGGGTTGTGGGTTGGTGGTTGTGTGTATGGACGTGTGTGTCTGTAGGAGGTTGTGGGTTGGTGCTGGGGTGTATAGACGTGTGTGTCAGTAGGGGGTTTTGGGTTGGTGGTTGTGTGTATGGATGTGTGTGTCAGTAGGGGGTTGTGGGTTGGTGGTTGTGTGTATGGATGTGTGTGTCTGTAGGGGGTTGTGGGTATGGATGTGTGTGTCTGTAGGGGTTTGTGGGTTAGTGGTGGGGCGTATGGACGTGTGTGTTTAGGGGGTTGTGGGTTGGTGGTTGTGTGTATGGATGTGTGTGTCTGTAGGGGTTTGTGGGTTGGTGGTGGGGCGTATGGACGTGTGTGTGTAGGGGGTTGTGGGTTGGTGGTTGTGTGTATGGACGCGTGTGTGTAGGGGGTTGTGGCTAAGGGCGTGCATGGGTCAGTGATTGATGTGTGATGCCTCCTCATTTCTGCTACCTCCAGCCATGTCATCATCCGAGCGCAAACTTGCTCAGGCAGAACAGCCTCCATCAAACCCGTCTCTGGCTAGCCCGTAGTTTAGCGCTTCTGTTGGGAAAACATCATCATGAATGGACAGGGGCTCGACTTCAGGGTCATACGCTAATGTCGTTTTAACTTGTGTGGCTCACAATATTGCCTTTTCAGTGCAGTATAATAAAACCAACTGATGTGTACAGAATTTCCACAATGTTTGAATGCGCCATTGACATTTTGCCAGTCAACCTGTGAACATACCTTCCCAACGAATATAATTAAGGTCTTAAAAGTCTTGAGTCCACTTTGTGTGGGAACTGCCTGGCTGTCCCCCCTGTGGAAAAAATTTGCATTGTTCAACTTCAAGGGAAATTATTACTGTATGTATTCTGTGCTGTCTATTATTTTTATATTTATCCAAATCAGAGACTTGACCGTAATTCATCCAACCAATCAATAAAACATATATTTTTAGCACACACAGCACTTCTGGTGTTTCCCCTCTTTCCTGTGCCTCAGTAGCATTTTCACATCTCCTCCAGAGTCTGCGCTGATATCACAGGGAGAACGAGCAGGCCTGTAATCATTCACTTCATTGTGCATACCCTGCTGTGAGATGGCCATAAAACATATGCTACTGTTGCTGTGTAGCGCAGTGCCCAGTGTGTGTGTGTGTTTGTGTCAGTACAGGCAGTGTTCATTATATGTGTGAGTACAGACAGTGTTCAGTTTATGTGTAAGTACAGGCAGTGTTCATTATGTGTGTGAGTACAGGCAGTGTTCATTATATGTGTGAGTACAGCCAGTGTTCAGTTTATGTGTGAGTACAGGCAGTGTTCATTATGTGTGTGAGTACAGGCAGTGTTCATTATATGTGTGAGTACAGGCAGTGTTCATTATACGTGTGAGTACAGGCAGTGTTCAGTCTATGTTTGAGTACAGGCAGTGTTCAGTCTATGTGTGAGTACAGGCAGTGTTCATTATGTGTGTGAGTACAGGCAGTGTTCATTATGTGTCAGTACAGCCAGTGTTCAGTCTGTGTGTGAGTACAGCCAGTGTTCAGTCTGTGTGTGAGTACAGGCAGTGTTCATTATATGTGTCAGTACAGGCAGTGTTCAGTCTGTGTGTGAGTACAGGCAGTGTTCATTATGTGTGTGAGTACAGGCAGTGTTCAGTCTATGTGTGAGTACAGGCAGTGTTCATTATATGTGTGAGTACAGGCAGTGTTCAGTCTATGTGTGAGTACAGGCAGTGTTCATTATATGTGTCAGTACAGCCAGTGTTCAGTCTGTGTGTGAGTACAGGCAGTGTTCAGTCTATGTGTGAGTACAGGCAGTGTTCATTATGTGTGTGAGTACAGGCAGTGTTCATTATATGTGTCAGTACAGGCAGTGCTCATTATATGTGTGAGTACAGGCAGTGTTCAGTCTATGTGTGAGTACAGGCAGTGTTCAGTCTATGTGTGAGTACAGGCAGTGTTCATTATGTGTGTGAGTACAGGCAGTGTTCATTATATGTGTCAGTACAGGCAGTGCTCAATATATGTGTGAGTACAGGCAGTGTTCAGTCTATGTGTCAGTACAGCCAGTGTTCAGTCTGTGTGTGAGTACAGGCAGTGTTCAGTCTATGTGTGAGTACAGGCAGTGTTCATTATGTGTGTGAGTACAGGCAGTGTTCATTATATTTGTGAGTGCAGACAGTGTTCATTACGTGTGCAGTGTTCATTACATGTGAGAGTGCAGCCAGTGATCAGTCTGTGTGAGAGTACAGGCAGTATTCATTGTGTGTGTGAACACATGCAGTGTTCACTATTTGTGTGAGTACAAGTAGTGTTCAGCCTGTGTTTTTAAGTTTAGACTTCCACATACAGCATAAGCATACAGGAAACTTTGAGTTGGGTGTGTACAGATGTCAGTATACAGTCCGCATTTGTGGGGTGAGGACATATTTATTTCAGTATGCTTTTACTGTCTCTGTGCGTATGTGAGACGACTCCTGAGCAGTGACTGTCTGTGCAAAGGCTTCAGTATATATCCCCTGTCTGTGTCTGTACAAATGGCCCCGTTTAGAACTATGTCCATGCCTTGCATCCAAAACAGGACTGAATGAGTGTGCCTCAGAGTTCTGACAGACAGGAATCACCGATTGTGACTGCAGGCACAAACAAAAGTTACGACGTACTGGGCCTCTGGTTAAAATGAGCTTTTCCAGAAAATACCACGGCCAGACATTATCTTTGAAAGCAATTGTTGTGACATTTAAAAAATCCCCAGTACAAAGTAAGTTAACTGCAGGTGGATTAAAGCAAAGTCAAAAAGGGGAAAGCACATGTGTACGAGCGGTACTTAATGGGGTGTTTTGTGCCCGTTTGACAGTGATGGAAGCTGTGCTTCGGTGTTTGACAGGGGCTGGCGGGCGGCAGGCGTGTGTGGATGTGAAGGCACCGTGAAGGCACCGTGACGGCAAGCAGGGTGACGTGTCAGTGGAACAGGGGCGCTGACGAAACCCCCTCTCGGCCTCCCTGCTCTCCGCGGCTGCACGCGTCCGTGTGGGTTCAGGAGGTCGCCCGCCGCCCTATCGGACCACTTCTGCAGAATCCCAGAGGTTAATTAAAATTCTCCGATCGCCCACCCTGAATGACTCAGTCATAGGGGAAATGGGAAAGGGAGCCAGGGAGAGGGAATGAGAGCGAGAAAGAAAAAGAGAAAGGTAGAGAGAGAGGGAAAGAGAAATAAAGGGATATTGAGCGAGAGAGGGTAATGGAGTTATATCATTTGAGAAATTGAGTGATACAGCATCCAGAGTATGAGAGATTAATTATAAATTATAAATGCTTTTTTATATTATTGGTTATTTGTTTCCTCATCTGTGCATTATTATTAATGGATTAATGGATTGTTTTCTTCTTCTGAAGTGACATTGAATTGAAGTGACCCAATGGGAAATAAAGAGAGAAAGTGACCGAAAGAGAGAGACGAGCTCTTTGCCAGGAGAGCAGGTCCAGGACGAGGCTGCGGTCGCCCTGCGTTCAGCTGTCAATCAAAGCGCGCCGGCAACCGTAAACATCGCCATTCCTGACAGGCAGCTGCTCAGACCTGGCAGGGAGAGAAACGCCACACGCCACTCACAGCAGTGCTGTGTGTTTCTGAGACAGGCAGAGGTCACTCTGTCACTCAGTGTCTGGAAGCTCTACATGACTGCTTACATCTGCTTGTACAAGCATCCATTTGCCTGGTTGACAAGACTCCGTGTTTCCTTTGTGGTGCAAAACAATATAATAGGGTAGTACTTCATGAAAGGGATAGTTCCCTTGCTGGGATTTTTTCATTTTAAGCCTTAGTGCATACGTATTTGCAATACAAGCTACTTTGGAGTTTGGACCATTAACCTCCATATTACCCTACAGTAGCCATTGCAAAGCCAGCAGGTTGTCAGAAACTTTTCAAAACATCTAAAATATACTTAATAGTCCACAAAAACTCCCTGGGTCAATCATTTGTAACATTTTTAGGGAAAAATGGAAGAGGGTATTATTCATTATATTCTGCTTTAATGCCTAAATATGTTTTGCCATTGGTAAATATATATAGTTACCTATAGCTGTCAATAGCGATAATTGAAAAGACATACACTGTATATTACTGAAATAGAGATGTATAAGATGCTTGGTAAAGCAGACTAATATGGACGGCTAACTTGAACATGTAATTGTATGACACCACAATGCAGAGCTGTACTTCCTGTGTCATTCCTCTCGCCATGCTCCTTGGTAATCAGGCAGTGTCTCTGAGGGGTTTGCTAAGCGTGTCCCTAACCAACCTGGCCAAGACCAATAAACGTTTCTACGTTTTCTGAATGTGCCCCTGAAGCCTTCACAAGCCATTGACAGTCCCCCCATTAGCACAGAATAACTCCTTTATCACTAAAATCTGCAGAACTCTAGGTCAGAGGCTTGACCTTAAGTTAAGTGAGGCGATGTTATGTCACATTTGATATTAACATATTGAAAAAATGTTCTCTTTTAAAATCAGAACAGATCACCCGGAATAAAGCATTGCAGATACATACTTTATAAATGTGCTATAATATGTTCATGGTATCATATAGATTTCTAAAGGAATATATATGTATCTTAAGTAGAGGCCGCAAACTCGGATTGTACATGATACAAGTGGAAGCTACTCACACACCAAAATGGATCCGGTCAACCACACATTTATTTCCGAACAGAACCCTATTTGGAGCTATAGATATAGACGTTGAAATATTCTGCCTCTTTTATAACTAATAAGAACACCCCCTGCCACTTTTAGCACATTTGTTTCCATGAAATAATCATTCTTTTCCATCGGTGAAAGGTAATCTCTAAATTTCCCTGCATGTTGATCTGATTCATACTGGTAGAAATTGGATTCTGTTGTCTCATTACTGCGAGTGTGAACCTTATTGGCTCAGTGTGAAGAAAACGTTTAGCACCATTAATTGGTTTGTTCCATCGAGGTGCTAGTCCCAGCAGGTCCAGATGACTTTCGTTTGAGCTTCATTTGATCATCTACTGCCTATGAACGTATTCAGCACTTTAAAAGGCTGCTGTATACTGCAGGTTCTCAGATGGACCTTTTTCTGTGCAGCATTGTCAGTGTTCAAACTCTATTTGATGTATGAATTCTTCATTAAACTCAATTTTCAGTCATCATCCCGAGTTGTTTCAGTTTGTCAGAATGACAGTATACTCTAAAGAAATATATATATATATATATATACACACACTGTTTCTCAACCAGTTTTACTTATATACCATCATTAAAACAATCATATACTTTGTACCGCTGAAAAGAAACCCTGCTTAGCAGAAACTGTAGGCTACCTCTCCTGACAAGAATACAAATAGTATTTTATCACAATGGATGTCTTGTGGAAAAACAAAAACTTCTGATATTTTCTCACTAAAATATCTTGCTACACAGCAGATCAAGTACCCCGTTAATTAGTTTCTAGGACCTGTAACAGAACTGATCATCTGTTTTTATGATTTATGCATTTGACAGCTGTCCTTATTCAGGTCAGAAACAGTGCAGAATACCAATACGAAACAGGTATGTAGAAGCAATGCATCCTTTAGTATTTAATGCTGTCCAAGTCATCCAAGACATTACAGCAGAAATCCTTGAGCATAACGGCTCCATTATAGAAAAGTGATTGGTAGTCGCTAGCTAACAGCATGCCTATGGAGGGATTAAAGCAGCCCAAGTCGATGCCCTGCTAGTGTCAGGTTGTAGCACAATGTCACAGGGAGACAGCGTGTATTGCAGCTTTTAGCATTTTTGAAGCGGTGACATGGACAGGAGTAGTGCTTCACAGCCTCAGCTCAGAGTTAGACATGCATTCAGCTCTTCTTACTGCCTCATCTGTCTCCTGTCAGGGATGACTCATTCTCCCCCAAGACCCGTACACCTTCCTTCTCAATGCCGCAGTTTCTACCAAAGTACTTATGCACTTTGTGGAAATGTAAAGGTGCCATTTATCCGCTGGACTTCACTATGCTGACAGTAGCTCTCCTTATTCCCACATTAAGATTGCGATTTCTCCTCAACATACACGGTTTAGGTTGCCGTTTACAGAGGCGAAACATCTCCACTGTCCCACGTTTGTGGAGATTAGGCACGTACACACTACCTTCTGCCTTCTATTACCCACAGATTTTTGGCACCCTCATTTTAAATGCTTGTGTTGGTGAGCATGATTTGTACCATCATTACCATCGCCATGGAAGGAGCTGAAATCTATAAAAGCTATGCATTTGCTCCAAATCATTATGCCTGTCCATCCTTTGTGATTCATTTCAGCTTCTTGTGTCCCAGGAGTTCCACACGATGAAAGCCAACAGCAGGTATGTATGTCAATGTTGCCAACTGTCTTTCATGCTGTCTTTAGTTCCCTAAACATTTGCTGTATGAGACTTGTATATGCTCTACAACAGTACAACAGTGAACTCTTCCATTACAAAAGCACAATTACTGTAGTTTTTCTGGAGCCAGTTATAGTGCCAGTGTCTGAACAATTTCTGTCCACAATATTAGCGCTGAATGCATTTTGACTGTGCATTGTGTTATAGTTTTAGAGTAGTACTCTAGTTGGCTCTGTGTTTGGCGGTATCCTCAGTCATCTGAGAGTGAAAGGCGTAAGAGGTAATCCAACCCTGGCACCATACTGTATGTTATTCCACATTGCACCAAGTGTCAAAATGGCAGACCATCAGCAAGGCCTCGCTGTCTGGACCCATCAGTGTTCCAAACTCTCCCTGCCCTGCACCAAGTTCTACGTGGACCTTTAGCTGCGTGTTTGTGTGCTTGTGAGAGAGTTTTCCTGTGAGAGAGAGCAAGACCGAGGCAACCATACACAAGCACACTGCAATGCCTCCCTTCGGATCAGGCTTTTCAGGTGATATGAATCAAACTTACATTACAAAGTGAAATTAATGCTTTTTACCTTGTAGCTCTCATGAACTCAGTATGTGGTGCCAGGAGGCTGGAGGCCACAAAAAGAGAATAACAGAAAAAGAAAATAGAAAAAGTTATTGTTCATTGACCACACAGAGTATTTCTAAAATGTGTAATAAATGCCAAATATACCGACTTGGAGAAGGAAACCATTATTTTAACCACAGACCAGTTCTCTACTGCCTCTACTGCCCAAAATTAAGATGAAGATGCTGCTGATGATGACAATAATAACGATGATGATGTTTAAATATATAATCATAGTCGTAGCACTATTTGTATTATTGGTGTTTTTAATGCAGATATCTTCCTAGTGATTGTTGGTACTTATGAATACTTAACAGAATCCATAATTGCACACAAATATGAGCAGTTTCAGCATCACTGTGGGGTAAGGTATAGTCCCATTCATTTGCTGTGTCTCATGTACAGTGGTACTGCTGGAATGACTGCCCTGAGAAGGCGAAGGTGGCTATGGTGGGATGAGTGTGGGGGTTTTCCATTAAGAGGGCTTTAAAAATGTCTCATTCCTGTGATGATATGTTTTTAGGAGCTTTTTCTGAATAGTGCCTGTATATTTGATATTCAGTATTGTTCGGGGTCATATTTGGGAGCTTTAGCCGGATTTATCCCTCATAAGGATTAGTCTGTCAGTCAGTCTGGAAACTGCCCCCTTCCTAGCTGGGTAGCTGGCAGGCTACAACAGTGTCAGAAAAAAAGAGGGAGGAATTGAAGGGGAGGGTAGGGTGTGATCTGGGACTCAAAGCACTGAAACACACAGATGTATGAATCATGAATGCAACGGGGAGCTGATAGGTGCCTGCCCAGCCAATGGAATCACCGGACACCTTTAATCTGCAGGAAACAGGGTCCATCTTAATTCCCACAAGCCAGTGCCCCTGAAATAGCATCGGTGTATTGCACACCACTGTTCAATCTCTGTCTCAAGTGTGGTAGGATGTCCGTGTCCTGTATGAAAGACACTATACCTCACATTCCAGCCTCCTCAGCCCTGTGCAGAGAGAGAGAGAGAGAGAGAGAGAGAGAGAGAGAGAGAGAGAGAGAGAGAAGAGAGAGAGAGAGAGGTGGCTGGGGTCTCCGGCATTGCAGGTGACAGACCGCGATATCTTTTCATTACGCAGTAAGAGCACACTGTCGGCAGACAAATACCTCTCTTTATTAGCTGTCAGCCCTCTAACGAAGAGACATGTTGAGCCTCCGCGATCGGCCTGTGATTGCTCTGCTGTAGAGAAGGGACTGGGGGAGCCTCCATGGGTAACTAGCTTTAAAGGACACCAAAGGTGGCTGGCTCTCATATATTCAGTCCACAACACCCACTTGTTGTGTATTACAGTGTGTCCTATCTAACATTTAAACTCAATTTCATTTTTCTTAAAGAGTACATTTATAATTGATTGATACCCTGGCATACCTTGCTTGTGTACTTGTATTTGTTATTCGAACAACTGTTCGGGCCACTTCTGGGCGCGGGCCTTTTTTATTTCTGTAATGTATCTGAAAAGCATGTGTCCAACACACTGAACTCATACGTTCTATGATCCAATAGAAGGAAGAGGAGGGCAAGAGGAGACGATTGGCTATGACAGTGGTGAGCTGGATTTGTGAGAGATTAGCCTTAGTGGCTAGCCAGCTTTCTGTAACATTAGATAGCTGCCGCATTAATAGCTAACTAAATTCAGTTTTGTACATCAGCTTGTGGCGTGATAGCTGGATCCCACTACTACGTTATTGCTTGTATGGCATATTTCCTCTCCTGGGCAGGGTGCTCATACCTAAATCCAAAAGACTCCCAGACTTTCAGAAGACTAGAGATGTCTGATAAAAATTAAAGCGACAATGAATTGAAGTGTTTGTGAGTATGCATGCTTGTTACAGACTTGTCCGGTGTTTCCTTCCAGGCAGGCTGGAAATCCACTGGTTTTAACGGAAGTCACTGCAGCTGTATCATTCCATGCTAACGTTTAGCAAAAGTTAGCTAACTAAATACAAACATGAGTAATGCCAGTTAAATAGCTAGCTAAAAGGCTCGAGTGGAAAGCAACTACTAAAGCAGATGTTCTACAAATCATATGAGACCGCAGTTCCTTAGCACATTGCTATCACTGCACACAGCTGTCTGCAACGGAGAAGCAGGGTTGAGAATGAGATGTATTAATTTGTGTACAAACAGAGGAGCAAAGCAAGGGAAAAACTCCCAACTATATGCACTATTACTTTAACATGTTTCTTTAGTGAATAGTATTAATTTTTAAAAGAGAATCTACGTATATATTCTACTTTAAGATTATTGTAAAATCAAAAAGCTGATTACTTGCAGATTAGACCAATTCTGACTATATTTGAAGTCCAGGGGCACATTTTTCCAAATGGGTTTAAAATGGAAAGCCTGCTTTCCTGGCTAATTCAATTCATTAATGGTTTGTGTGATTACTCAGTGCAGCGGGGAAGAATGCAGAATTCACATGTGAAAATGTAGCCAACGCAGCCGTTCGCTAGCCATGGTCTGAAACCCCATCTGCGTGTCCCGAAAGGGTCGTACCACAAACCACGCTTGTGTACCTGTCAAAACGCGTCACGCTGAGGCTTATTTGAATGGACACCCGTCGGCCAGCGTGGCTTTTCACGCGACTGAAGCAATAACAGACCTCTGTCAGGGACATGAGGACACACGTCACAGCCGATCTGTCAGCTCCGCCGTGTTATTCTGACGGAAACAGAGGTGTCACGGCCTTCTGGAAAAAAAACAAAACCGCTCAAGCTAGGTTTTGAAACAGCTAGTGGCTGGTTGACCAGTTAAGACCAGCTCCATGCTTAACATGTTTTGAAACAGCTGGTAGCTGGTCATTTCAAGTTGGTCATAGCTGGATTTGACATCAGGGATGTTTGACAACAATGACATCAGAGCCAAGGGTGTTATCCTTTTGTGCTGACCCCAGGCTGGTGCCTCTGCTGCATTACTCATTTGCTTTGTGGGCGACTCTTGTCCGTGCGACTCGTCCTTTTGTTTAAATCTTGAATTTTGTGAAACAGATGTTAAGGTGTGGATGAGGTGACCTGCTTCAGACCTACATGCCCCCTGGAATTGTGCCTTTCTCCCCCTGTACACAAGTTCATTGTCAGAGTAATTAATGCCTGAAATGGCCGTAAGTGATTTGGGTCTCCTGAAGTGCCGGGTGTGACAGCAGCATATTAGAAAGAAAGCAGGTTGCTTGTCTGTGTCCTGCTCGCGATAACCTTTATTTTTCCCCTGTAGCCTTTTGGTGTGAACCAGCCTGGTCCCTCCATCCTGTACACCTCTGTGGACTCCAACGGCTAACTGAAGAACTTGTCTGTTGAGCTTGAGCAGTGCGCTGTGTTTTGGGGAAGTTTGGGGTGCATTCCACATGGGCCACGCACAGCCTAGTCACGCTGTCAGAAAGAGACAATGAGTGGCACAGCACCAGTATGAGAGGAGAGCTGTGGTAAGTGGGCATTATCAGTGCTCTTTTCTCAGTCAATACCCATACCTCCCATCTCTGCTAGAGAGAGGCAGGACACAGGGGTACAGTTCTCCGTTCACTCAGAGAGTCACGTAAACGAATGTACAGAGAAGGCCATTCCCTGCGATACAGCCAGTTTGTTGCTCTGGCAACTGCGGAGGCTTTCCACACAAGGACAGCCAGTTCAAGGGGCGACATGGCTCAGGCAGTAAGAGCAGTCGTCTGGCAGTCGGAGGGTTGCCGGTTCGATCCTCCGCCCGGGCTGTGTCGAAGTGTCCCTGAGCAAGACACCTAACCCCCAAATGCTCCTGACGAGCTGGTCGGCGCCTTGCATGGCAGCCAATCGCTGTCGGTGTGTGAGTGTGTGTGAGATGGGTGAATGAGAAGCACCAATTGTACAGCACTTTGGATAAAGGCGCTATATAAATTCCGACCATTTACCATTCAATTGGGACACAGTGGAAGGGATTGTTGTTGAAGGAGGGCTCGGTGAATGCACTCTTTACCTCTACCTGTAGCACTGTAGTGGGACGTAGCCCCAGGTGCGATGGCCATCTCAATGTCATTGACCATTGTCACTTAGCTTCTGCTCCGTGCACTCCGTACGTAAGAGCCTCACAGTGCCTAGAGCCAAGCAGAGCGCACATCACTAATACAGCTCTTACTGGTGACAGCCTCATTTCAAAGATTAATTGCAACAACGGCCCTTAAAGCTAGAAATTATTTTTGGACAATGGAAAATAATGAATTCTGCCTCACTGTAGTTAGCGGAGTAAAAAAGTTTGGGATTTTTTAAAGACGAATGACTCGGGTTTCAAAGGGCCAGACTAACCAGCACGTGCTTTAGTGTCTGTGTCCTCACGTGTGGAGGCTGTAACTGCGGGAGTATGAGAATGTGCGGTTCTGTGTTTCTGGTGCTGAATCTTAAACTCTAATCTATTGTGTCATCACAATTCCTTTAACCTCGTCTGAGCAATCCATTTGTGTGAACATGTTCTATGTATTGCTTACTGTCATGTGCAAAAATGTTAATTTTACAATTAATATCTTGGTAAACAGAAGCGAACCTGACCTCTAAATGGCTAAAAGAGCTTACAAACGCATCCTGTAGCTAAGAATCTTTCAAGTCTCGCTTTTGAATTTTCCCCCATTCTTCCTGCCCCTAAACCTCTAGCACAGAAATATTCTTTGGCCTCACAGATTTTCAATAATATATGGACTGTGGTGGCATAAAACCTGTCTTCCTTGGAGGTACTTCATGGTTGATTTCGAGGTATGCTTGGGATCATTGTCTTGATGGAATACCCAACCTCTCAACTTTCATGTCTGGACTGACCTTTGAACATTGGCCTTTAGAATTTCTTCATATTTGGTGGAATCCATTATTCCTTCCACACGCCCAATATTTCCTGTGCCCCCAGCTGCCACACAACCCCAAAGCATAAAGGATCCACTTCCATGGTTAACAGTTCACAAGGTATTCTTCTTTACAAAGGCTTCACCCTTTTTTCTCCAAAAGATGGTTGGTGGTGGCCAAAAAGTCAATGTCTTTTGTCAGTCCAAAGCACATTGTTCCAAAAGGCTTCTCGATGTTTTCTTTTGTATACTTGAGAAAATTAACTTGGTGTTGAAGTCGTAGGAAAGGCTTCCTTCTGGCAACTCTGCCACGTAGGTCTTTGTTATTTAAGGTACGTTGTATTAGTCCTATGCCTGCTAATATTGTTTGCAGCTCTTTTGCAGTCATGTGTTGGTTCTTCAGTGCATTTCTCACCAGGTCTCAGATCTTAAATCCTTCTTCCAGACCTTGCCTTGACTTCAACTGTTCCATTTATCTTCCATTTTCTAATAATGCTTCTGACAATGGAAATAGGTTGTTTGAAACATTGAGTTTCTGTAGCATTCTCCTTTTTGGTGGAAATGAACCATCTTCATTGTGATATCCTTGGACAACTGTTTACTTTAGTTACTTTAGAATAAAAAGTTCAGCCCTGGAATTATATTCACCTGACTCATTTACGAGTAAATCACCTGGGTCTGGCCCTTAGTAATAATCTTTTAAAAAAGTAACAAAGAATAATCCAAAAGGGCTCCCAAACTTTTGCACAGGGCCCTTTCCTTTTTTATCATTTATAAACAGAATTTTTTTTTATAAAAGCAATCGTGTTTTAAAATTTCCAGAAATGTCTCATGTTTAACTAACATTTACAGTTCAGGTTTGCTTCTGTGCACCAAGATCTTTCACTAGGGGTGCCCGAATATATGCATATGACTGTGTATAACAATTTATTCCATTTTCAGCAATCACTCATTGCTCAATTTTCCTCTCCAACTTATTTATTAAGAGCCCATTTGTGTCAGACACTCATTTGGGCTCTTATTTATTAAGAGCCCATTTGTGTCATTCTGACCGCGTGCAACATCACGCTTTGCCATTCTGCACTCAAACACAATGCTTTTAGTTTTTATTTTGTTGAAAGTGGTTGTTATTTGGATTAAAACAGCAGGCAGCCTCACCTAAAAACGCCAGCATTGCTAACCGCTAACCTGCACTCTTTGTTGAGGAACTTTACAGATTTCATCAAAATGCTGCAAGGCCCTCCGTCCACACAGCAGTAGCAGGGCTTGAAAAATATTGCTTGAAGCTTTTCTTGATTTGAGAGGGAGAATTTGTTTATTTACTGTGGCATCTGGAATGTCTTCCAGAAATAATTTAATAATAAAGCCGACAGATATAATTTACTTTGTTTAGTTTGTGGCTCTTCCTTTGTACCGTGATAAGCTTCGCTCAACATAGGAGGAACTGACACCAAAGGTGCAACAACAAAATTACAAGAAAGAGAAAAATGAGTGGAGCCGACCCTGGGGAGGTGGAAATGGAGAGTCTACTCTTAGGGAATCCCTTTCATTTCTGCAGTCAGATGGGCAGCATTAGTATTCACACTGGGTGCAGTTTGGCTTGCTGTCAGTCCGGGGAAATCGCACACCCCAGCTCTGGTATTGCAGCGGTGTTCAGAGCATCGACTGCCGACCCATCCACAACAATGAAAAATAATTTAATTCAGCAGTGTCCTCCCACAATGGTGTCCACTGCCCCAAATCCTGCATATCTTAGAGCCTCTCATCCTTTAATACGATCTTAATATAGACATGTGACTAAAAACCTTGCAATCCATCCATCAAACCTCGCTATCCTTCATTTTCGCCAGCTCGCTCACACGTATGGCCGAGGGGAGCATCAGTCACTTAAAATCGAACGACCTTCAATTGCTAAAATAAAGTCTAGATTCTCTCCATAAAAGGACAAAAGTTACGTGCAGTCTGGCAATATCAGCAGCCTGGGAGAAACGCTGAGGTTCCCTGGTGTTATTTAGTGAAATGTGTTCTGACACAGAAACCTATAGTGATATTTAAAGCGTGTCAGTCCTCAGAGCCGGGCCCGGTGCTGGTGGATGAATTGCAGTGGATGAGCGATGGGGCTTGGGCATGCTGTGCTCTCTGGAGGGCTGGGCGCTCTTCATTTCTCCTTGAAATTCTGGAGGAAAAATGGAGGAGTAGGGGATGAAGGGAAGAAAGCTGCCGGGTCGTCGTGGCGACAGTGCTGGAGCCACCCAGTCCATTCCTGCTTGAGAAGGGAGTAATGTCCCATTTTACACTGCGGATCCCTCTGGACTGTTGCCTTGGAGATAACCCTCAAACCTAGGGTTACCTACAGTCTAACCCTAGGAGTACACCAAATCATTCACTTATATACTTTATCATCTGGTAAAATACATTTAGTGAGCACTCTATTAGGTATTTATTAGTCTTATTTTTCTGACTTAAGTCTTCTGCTGCTCTAGCCTATCCACTTAGAGGTTTGATGCGTTGTGTGTTTAGAGATGTTCTTCTGCATACCACTGTGGTAATGGGTGGTTATTTGTGTTACCGTCACCTTCCTGTCAGCTTCTGTGAGGGAGTGGGGGCAGAGGAGCAGGAGCGAGCGTGTAGGGGTTCCATAAGTCATCCAGGAACTGTGGAAAAACCACTAGTGAGGCGGGGGGAAAGAAAAGGAAGAGCACTTCCCGGCTAAGCTTGCCAAACAAAAACAAACCTCAATAAAAGCGGGCGAAAAGTCCTACCGACTCAATACCGTATTCTCCACAAGAAAAATAATTAGAATTAGATTTCCAGAGAAACAAAGGCAAAATAAGATATTTAAAAAAAGACACTCAACCTCCGGAATACCAGGAGGTGTTTTAGGGGAGAGGTGAGCTAGAAACCAAGTAGACAGACGGCAGCCCAAGGGGCAAGGAAAATAAGGCAGGGCAGAGAAACCTTTTCTATTTTCTATTTTCTATTTTCTATTTTCTATTTTCTATTTTCTATTTTCTATTTTCTATTTTCTATTTTCTATTTTCTATTTTCTAAAATGGACCAGTCTTCAGACTACCTCTTTAGCAGTTTGTAACCATGTCAGAATGTAACAACAAAGCCCTGAGCACAGAGCACACCAACCTTAAATAGGGTAGCCACACCTGTAATTAATAACAGCTAATTAGATCTGCCTGCCACACGAGGAAGACATCGTGAACCAGCGGAGCCCCCTCTGGGGGCCGTGAGACGCAACACCCAGAACCGGCTGAAGCAGGCAGAAATCCATGACAGCTTCGACCAGTCTGGCCTTCTCCTCTGACCTCTCTCCTCACTGGATGTTTTTTGTTTTTCGCACTATTCTCTGCAAACTCTCGAGACTGTTGTGTGTGAAAACCCCAGGAGATCAGCGGTTTCTGAGATACTAAATCCACCCTGTCTGGCACCAATATCATTCCACGGTCAAGATCACATTTATTCCCCCATTCTGACATTTGGTCTGAAAAAGAACTGAACCTCTTGACCACGTCTTCATGCTTTTATGCATTTAGTTGCAACCACATTATTAAATATTAAATATATTTAATAATGTAGCTGAGATTAAATATTTGCATTATCATGCTGTTGTACAGGTCTGCCTAAAAAGGGCTCACTGAATGTATGTACATATGTGTGAGAAATTACCCGATTTGGTGGAGCTTTTGGTAAGATGGAAAAAAATGTTTGATCTCTTTTCAGCTACATAAAGTATCAGACAGCGGTGTAGTGTGTAGTATCAGACAGGAGAGTGGAGGTCTACCATGTCAGATAGTGGTGTAGTGTGTAGTATCAGACAGGAGAGTGGAGGTCTACCGTATCAGACAGTGCTGTAGTGTGTAGTATCAGACAGGAGGGTGGAGGTCTACCGTATCAGACAGTGCTGTAGTGTGTAGTATCAGACAGGAGGGTGGAGGTCTACCGTATCAGACAGTGGTGTAGTGTGTAGTATCAGACAGGAGAGTGGAGGTCTACCGTATCAGACAGTGCTGTAGTGTGTAGTATCAGACAGGAGAGTGGAGGTCTACCGTATCAGACAGTGCTGTAGTGTGTAGTATCAGACAGGAGGGTGGAGGTCTACCGTATCAGACAGTGCTGTAGTGTGTAGTATCAGACAGGAGGGTGGAGGTCTACCGTATCAGACAGTGCTGTAGTACACAGTATCAGACAGGAAGTCTGACAACTTGTGGTCAGAGCAGGGGAGATTGCTGACCAGTCTCTGTGGTCAAGCTGACATTCCCCTGACAATGGGCAGTGCATCAACCCACTGCTGGTCAGCCAGTCAGCAGTCAGAATATAAGAGTTCATATCATATCATATCATAGGAGATGAAGCTCTCCTTAACCCCTGAGCCCATATGCTTTTTCCAAGGTTCTCCCCAAGCATATACACTGTGTATTTCATGAACATTTATTCTCTCTACCTTTATTGCTGAAGGAGAGTGAGGAGTGTTTATGCATGGCCACGATCGCCACACTGATAAATAGCTTTATTCGAGTCTGCAAGGTCGCTGAAGGAATGAGTGTTTGACCGGCAGCTGCATTGTTAAGGCAGGAGTGTCACAGATTAATACAGGCTTTGTTTCCAGTCTCAGGCAAATGTAGTCCTCTGTGGGGCCGTAGCGTTTTATCGCTTGCGATTGATTCCCTGGGCTTTCTATTTGAGCTCTGGCAGACAGCCGTTCGTTATGATCCAAAACGAGCGGTGTGTTCACTGAGAGGGAGGGGAGGGGAGCAGATAGGGGGAGAGGTGGGTTGCAGGAGATGGATGCATGGTCAAGGGGAGCAGTAGGCCAAGGAGACAATAACGAAGGGTTGCAACTGATGAAATGGTAGCTCAGGAGGAAGTGAAAATGTAGGAGGAACAATACAGGATGGAGGAGTTGTACATGGACCCCTCCCTGCCACCCTCAAATCCATAAGCACACACACATATACACACACGCTCATGCTCTCTCTCTCACTCTCTCTCTCTGTCTCCCTCTCTAACACACACACATCCTCTCACTCTCTTTATTTCTCTCACACATGCACACCCATACATGTACACATATAGAACATAAGTGCTCACACGTACATCTATAATCATTCCCCTGCTGGCTACCCAGCCCCCAACACAGTCCCCTGGAGTTTTCCCGCTACAGGGTGAACTCAATTGAAACTCTTTAAGCGTCTTTGCCAGGGAAAAGCTAACCAGCTGTAGCGAAGAGGAGGATTATTATTGATCAGCGTTTTGTCCGCAGAGTAATTTTCTCTTTTTGGGGGTTTCTGCAGTCAGCCCATTAAACTGTGGTTGTTTGAAATGCAGAGGGAAGCTGCCACACTCTGTAGGTCTAATCTCCCCACACACACACACACACACACACACACAAGCACCTATGCGCATACACTCATACTCAGAGCACTCTCGCCTGGCACACACACACACACACACACACACACACACACAGTACTCTGTTCGTCCTGCCTTTCATCAATGACAGGCATGTAGATGTGTACACATTTACATATTGTTTTCCCTCTCATGTTAAGGCTCGTTCTCTGCTGCAGCCGGCTCTGTCTCTCCTTTGTCCTGTAACGAGCCAGACTTAACAAAGGCTTATCACTCCTTCTCTTAAAGGATTTTGAATGCAGACAGTTAGTCTGTCACTGCTGATGTCTGTCAGGTACATCAGAGCTGCAATGCAATATCCAGTTATGGAAAACAGCTGTGAATTGAAGAAATCGACATTTGTTTACTGAATTATCTGTCTTATTGTGTCTTATATAATCAATCCAAGGGTCTGTTAAAATGTTCCCAAAATTATCTGTCCCCACCCCAACCCCCCAAAAACAAAAAAGTAAAGTTTATATGACTATTATTCACTGTTATTGTTGCTCACAATCCCAGACTTTTTTCCATTCCGTTAATATTCCCCTGAGAGCTGTGCTGATAAGAGAAGTGAGTAAATCTCTCTGGATACGGCACTTATCTCTGCCCATCAAAAACTCAAACTTTGCCATGAATCGATGCATCAGTCTCCCTCCATTGTGCGAACACCAAAAACCCTGAATCTAAATACAGCTTCATTTCTCCTGCCCCCTTTGTCCCAAAGACCCTGAGTTTCAGTTTGGAATTTGTGTTTGTCACCACAACTTACCTGATTGGACCTGGACTGGTTTCTATGGAGACAGCCGCTGAACCTAGGTGGGTTTTTTCAGCACATCTGGGACGATTGAATGTAACAGGACAGAATGCGGCCTGCACACATCCGGAGTAAAGCAGGCACCGGGCCTTTCCACTCCCGTGCTCTGGTTCAGCCGAAGCGGCAGGGGTCACGCTGCGTTTCCCACAGGAAGGGCGGTGGAGAGCTGTTTTACCTCGGCCGTGCTCTCAGTCCAATCCTGCCTCTTTACCCAGAGCGAGCCGTGCTCAGAGCAATTCGCTTTCTCTCACTGGACCGTGGAAACCTAGGGCTGAGGTTCACCACTCTCCAACATCCAGAATGCCTCAGAAAGGGAGGGGTGTGTGTGTGTGTGTGTGTGTGTGTGTTTGTGCTTGTGTGTGCGCGTGTGCCTGTCAGTGTGCATGTGTGCGTTTGTGCCTGTCTTTCTGCATATGTGGGTGTGTGTACAAGACTGCCGTGCACGTGTGTGTATGTTGTGTGTGCGTGTGTTTGTGTATGAATGCCTGTGTGTGTCTGTGCGTGTATGTGTGCCTGTCTGTGTGCATGTGTGTGTGTGTGTGCGTGCATGTGTGCATCTGTGTATTGAGTGCATGTGTATTTGTGTTTTCCTTTTTGGCTCAGTAATACAGGCTTTGTGTTTGAATAGTGTTTGTGCTGTTTGGCTTGGAAGCAGACTGCAGGCTGTGCAGTACAGAAGCATGCAGGGAAGCATGTAAAAGAGTGGCACCATGTGGCGTTAATGCAGCAGAATGTGAGAGAACCATATGGTGCAGCATATAGTAGGGTATGATATGAGTGCAGTGTATAATGAAACAAAACATGACAACACCCAGTGTATACTGATGCAAAACATGACACAACATGCAGTGTATAATGATTCAAAACATGACAGATCAGTGCAGTGTATAATGATTCAAAACATGACAGATCAGTGCAGTGTATAATGATTCAAAACATGACAGATCAGTGCAGTGTGTAATGAAGCAAAACATGACAGATCAGTGCAGTGTGTAATGAAGCAAAACATGACAGATCAGTGCAGTGTGTAATGATGCAAAACATGACAGATCACTGCAGTGTGTAATGATGCAAAACATGACACAACATGCATGTATACTAAAGCAAAACACAATAGATCAGTGCAGTGTGTAATGATGCAAAACATGACACAACATGCATGTATACTAAAGCAAAACACAATAGATCAGTGCAGTGTTCAATGAAGTAGAAACTGGCAACATTTTTCAGAGGTGTAGGTGAAACTGTTAAATTTTTACAAGACATGAAGTAGTGTTCTGTTTTTTAATGTCATAGATTATTAACTTTACTAGATGATGGTGACCTTTTGGAGCTGCTGTTGTGGTGGTTTATGTGCTTGGAAAGACTCACAGAGGTTCAGAGGGCCTCTTCGGGTTATGGTTATTTGAATGAAATGTAAGTGTTCAAGTAAAGCACGTTTACATGAACAGTAAATGTCATTAATTTCTATAATGTAACCAACGGCAATGGTACAGTCTGATTCAGATGCATGTTTATACAGTAGAGAGGGTAGGACTAACGTTGCATGTGTAGAGAGTCCCATTGTTGCTTCAAGAATAGAATCTATTTTCTCAGCAGGATATATTTGTGTGTCCCTTGAAGAAGTATTTAAAGTTTGAAGTTGGATTTTTTTTCCTCGTGTAGTCTTTCGTTTTTCTGCCCAACACAAGAGAAATGTCTCCAAGTGATGAAATTACAGTGTATTTTACACAAAGTGCTCTCTCCAAGGGGGCTATTACAATCAGTGGAAGAGATACAGAACACAAATTTGTGAGTTCTCCGGGTCTTTTCTCAAGTGTTCGCAATCACAGGTGATCACTATACAGAGAAAGGCTCCAGCGGGTTCATATTTTTGGGTTTTTTTTTGCTGGTCTACAGCAGTTGATTTACATTTGCTGTGCTCACCAGGGTGAGGGTGATGTCTCCAGGCTGTTGTGCCTTCACCCCAATGGTGACTTTGTCTGTTTCAGGAGGCCCAGCTGACCCAGACAGCCCAACTCTCCGTGCAGCTGCCCTACTCCGTGCTGGGCCTGAGCTGGCGTGCCAACATCCTGGGCCACCTTCACGTGGGCATTCTCTACCCTCCAGGAAGCAAGGTCCTGTAGGGCTGATTCACAGTCACCACAGATTATCTGCACTTACCGAAAGGTCAGCTCCTATGTTTATACTTTAGGGGCTTCCAGTTGTGACAGTATCTTCCAGTGCTGTGCAGCAGTTCTTGAATATTCATGAAGCCGGTATTGTCAATGCTAAAGACTATCTTTTCAGTCTATTGAATCTGTGGCCATACACAGGAACAGATTGAATTCAAAACACATCATGTAATTTTAATTATGAATGTTGAGGACATCTTTGTGGAGTGATAATGAAAACTGGACTGGTAGATAATGAAATCCACTCTCTTGCTAAATGTAGAAAATGTAAATAACAGTATGGTTTAAGTTCATTTTCATGGCATTGTGACAATACATTTGCATCATAATATTTTGTTATTGATTTATCAGTGTTATGCCTGTAGCCACAGGGCAAATGTGCAATAAAAACATGCAAGTGCATTACTTTTTATTGCCCATCTATTGCTAACTGCAGGTCTTCAAATTGATTCCAAAACTAGATCCTAACTTGAATGTGCTTTTGATGATTCTACTTGGAATAAACAACACGGGTTTAAAATATCTGAAATTCTAATCATTTTCAGTTCTTCCATGAGTGTTGTTTAATCCACAAGTTATTTCATTGAAACTGACTCCAGGAATTCTTCAGCGTGTGTCAGCCTTTGTAGTGTGCATGGAGTGACAGATCTCTGTCTCTCCTCTGACCATATTCACATGGGCAGTCTCTGGGCCTGATTATCGCAGAGCTTGAAAGAACACAACCTTTTGAAAACTTCCTCCAGTCGCTCCTTTGAATTTAAAGCAGTGACAGCTTTTCCGGCAAAGGAAGAAAGTCTTTATTAAACATCATCGCAGTCGCTGAATCGCCTTGTTTCTCTACATTTAGCAAGCAAATCCCAGGGGGAATCTCAAGCTCACTGTTTCTCCAGGTGCCATTGCAACACATGAAATGTTTTACACAACTCAATTTATCAGTGTTAATAGAATATGAAGTACTGTATTTGAAAGCATTGTGTCACATGGAAATCGAGGCATTTTCTTGAATGCTTTTGTGAGGAATTTTAGCATATAGTTTTTGGGGGGGAGGGTTCAAAGGGAGAAAAGGAAATATTAACATTTCTTTATTATTGGAGACGTATTGGATCATTATTATGGGAGTGGCATTTGTTGAATGTTAGTCGTGTAGAGGCATTTTTTAGTTACCAATCTGAAGCTGTAACTTCAACACTGCCGTCAGCTGTAACTATGTCACTCATCTCAGCTATAAATACCGTACAACACTCCTCAACTATAAATATAATGCTCCTCTCAGCTATAAATACTGTACAACACCTATTGGCTACAAATACAACACTCTTCTCAGCTATAAATACAACAATCCCCTCTGCGGTAAATACAGCACTCCTCTGAACTAAGAATATGACACTCCTGTCAGCTGTATCTACAACTCTCCCCTCAGCAATAAATAAATACAACAAAATAAATACGACACTCCTCTCAGCTATAACTACAATACTCCCCTCAGCTATAAATAAATACAACAAATACAACAAAATAAATACAACAATCCTCTCAGCTATAAATACAACACCCTCTCAGGTGTAACTATAACACTCCTCAGCTAAATAGCCAACACTCCTCTCAGCTGTAACCACAACACACTTCCCAGCTGTAAAGACAACACTTTTCTCAGCTATAAATACAACTCTCCTCTCAGTTGTAATTACAACACACCCCTTGGCTATAAATACAACACACCTCTCAGCTGTAAATGCAACAACAATCTCATCGTTATTCTACACACTACTTAAAATAGCTTTGACGGACTACTCAATGACAGACATCTCATTAGGGACAAGAAAAAATTGCAATGGTAAGCTGCTACATATGTGTATTTGTCCACTTTTTCAGAATGTTCTTATGTGATGAATGAGCTATATGATATTAAAGTGTGTCTGGTCCCCTGAGGATTAACTTAGAAGAGTTTATGTTTTGTGCAAATTAGCAGCATGTGGAAACTCACAAGTGGGGAAGCATTGTGCTTGGGCTATATAGAACACTTGCTGTTTATGGCAGGAGTAGAGATTGGCTATGAGAGCACTTTATATTTCAGCTATATCACTTGCGGAAGCAAACTATTCAAGTAATTTATATTACTTTCTGGCCAAGGCTAGAAATGGACTGTGATTGTGGCTACATGATATTACTTTGGCTATTTCCTGCCAGGACAGTACGTGATATTACTATCGCTGCCCAGTTGGAAGAGAGGCATGACAGAATGTGATACTACTCTTAACCGTGGCTCTTTCTGTGCTCAGATATAATATTAAACACTTCTTAGGTGGTCTGTTTCATTTCTAAATTGCGTTCTTTTAGCTGGAGTTTCCCTCTGTCGCTCGGAGATAAGGAAGCTGGAGTGGACAGCCATCATCCCCAACTCTCAGCTTCTCGTTATCCCTTGCAGTCACGACGACCCTCACAGGTACTGTCCGCCGTGATTCCCACTGCTTCCCGGCTCACGACCCAGCCACTTTTTTTAAGGGATGGAATGGAGACCCCGGCTTGTCATGTCTTTCAGGATATGTACACCGCTCACTGGAGACGAGCCAGAGTGTGAGCGATTGGCACAGGCTTCCTGCCATGTTGCTGTTCTGGGGCCTCCTGTGTGGAGGTGCAGAGTGAGGAGGTTCATTGCTCCTATCTTCTGGAGCTGGGTTTGGGCGGATAGTCTCTCTTCTCCTCTGTCTTCTCCTTGTACGGTCAGGGAGATTAGCGCTTCACCCATAGCAGTTGCTATGGTTTTTGCTGCTGTTGTGAGACCAACCCATTTATTTATTTATTTTATTCTTTTACATTTATTTTATGTTCTTATTTTTGGAGCCAGTGCTTTTTTTTCTCCCTCATTTGTTTTCATTTTCTGTTAAAAGCATTGATTGCAATTGATGCATATAATGTTGCTGAATCTGCATCCATAAACCTGTTAGTTTAGCCTGCTTAAGTAATTAATCCAGGAATTCCACCCACTCACAAACAAACTGCAGTATATTAATGCGTTTCACACGGTAAAGCTTGGTGTGTGTTGCGTTGATACAGCAGTGGGGATGTTATCTGGCAGCGCCATTCTGTTCATTCTGCATATGAAGCTGCACCCAGAGTCACTCAGGTGGAATAACTGACAAAAACCAGGGTCATATTTGTTACTAGTCGAGTATTTCAGTTTTTATCCCTGGTCTGGGAGCAGCAGTTCCTGTGAATGCATATTCAGTAGCTATTGCTCATAGCAATATTCGTCAATAAGCCTTTGAAATTTGCCCTTGGATGATACACAAGTTAAGATGGCAGCTATCCGTTTGAATGCCTGTATGCCTTATCTTTGGGGGAACTCTTTTACTCAACAGTGAAGAGTGATCTACTTAATTAATATTTAATCTGTTTACTTCTACCTGAGATGATACATGCGTGATAATGAAGTCCTAACATAATTAATATTTCACCAGCTGGACTCGTAATCATCATTTTACAGTTTTGTTGTTTTCTGCACATTTCACGGCATCTGTTGAACACAGAACTAGAAATGTGTTCTGACGGACAGAGAAAAACACTTGCTTGCCGAATATTTGTGATGCAGTTTACCCATCTCTATAGGGTTGATTCACACTCAATCAATTAAGTGAAAAATGAATTATATATCTACCCACTAATGCTTGAATGTGGGCACAATATAACAGTCACTGATGTGAGAGAATTTTCCTAGTTACCTCAAGAGTTTTTCAGAGTGTATTCTGAAAATACTCCTATTTCTTTTATTTTTCTTACATATTGCAGCTTTGTGAAATTGATGAGATGTTTTATAGCTTCCATTTTGAAAATGAATCAATTTAAAAAAGCAAGTGGAAATTCTTGTCTTGAGTGCACCTATCACATGGCTTTTTGAGACAGCAGTATTGTTAATCCATACTGGTCAACATCGGCATACCTACTGTATAGGTGAGAAAAGGTAAGAGAGCTGCATTTCAGACAACAAAACTCCAATTCTTTACAATTTGTCAGCCATTTTCTTACAGAGGAACTCCAGGCAGCCTTTAAGGGTAGCTGCACATGGGAGCTCTGTACCCCCCCTGTTACAATACTAGGTCATTACTGTTTTGATGGAGAGCGCAACCTATCACTTGGTAAGAATGCCACAGGGAATATTAGCAGTCACTTAACAATGTTGTTAGGGATTTCTGCTAGGGGTAAACTTTCTTCTGTGAACCATGTCTACTGTGTATAAGGTACAGGGAAGTAATTTTAACTGTGTGACTGTAGTGTAATGGATAGAGAAGCCTTTTTTAACTACAAGGCCACGGGTTTGATTCCCACATAAAGCACTGCTTGTCTGCCCTTGTGCAAAGCGCTTATCCTGAAGCAGCTTTTTTAGCTCTGTTTTTCTCCTCTCTCTTTGGGGGTCACGGGGACTGTGCAGTGGTGAATGAGATCACACAGGGAACCTGATGGAGTGGGAAAACTGCAGTATTGCTGCCTTTTATTGTTATACTTTTGGGGGAAATAAAAGGAAAAAAGATTATAAAAAAGAAATATGTGCAAGTTGCTAAATATGAGTGTCAAGACTTTCAGAAATGGTATTTAATTTAATTTCCCATGAAACAATTGTGAAGTGCTAAATCTTCCAGTACATAATGAATGATGATAATAAAAAATATTTAATTATTATTATTATTATTATTATTATTATTATTATTATTATTATTATTATTATTAGTATTATTATTTGATTACCATTCCAAGGGGAGACGGAGGCGAAAATGCGTCTGTTAAATTACATTTATTGATATAATATGTGCATAATGGAAAGTAGGAAGTAGGAAGTAGAACCAGTAAGACCAGTTTACTTCATACACGCATGCATCTTCTGCACTACAATTGGTACAATTCCTGTTAATTTCATTCCATTTCAGTTTTCCATTGTGATTAGCCATTTCTGACAACTGAAAGAAACAAGCAACATTTAAATCACTTGTCGGCAGCACATTGTAATTGTGTGGCATTGTATCTGCTGTGTATGATGTTTATAGAGACGCTCCCACTGCATGTATACCTCCTGGGTCTTGCTTATTGTTCCCACATCCAATAAAAGGACAGCAGCACTGGTGCCGTTTCAGAGCCAGCTGCCATTGGTACGCAATTACACACACAGGAAGGTGTAATTGCAGCCTGTTAAGGGAGATTGTTTTGGGCAGAATGCGTATTGGAGACGACACGGAATTAAAATAACATGTTGGCACCATATCTGAGGACTTTCAGCTCCTCATTATATTTTTGGAGAAAAAAAAAAAAACCTTGCTCTCTGTCTTGTCCTGATTAGAATTTGATGGAATAATTACTCTCTTGATAGATGAGTTTGGCTGCGGAATTAGCCTCGTGCATCTTCTGAGGCTGCGTTTTTTTCTCTCTTTCGCCCTCTAACCCCCGAGAGTTTTCCGCGCAAGCGCTTGTTTTTCACCAGTTCTGTGGCAGCTGTCCCCAATTGAAGAACTCGCAGTACTCCTACCGCAGCACCAGTAATTGAAGCTGCTGTCTAGAGATTAGAGAGTAAGCTTTCACGCAAGGGAAAATGGCATTTTCAGAAAGGCCACCCAATCTTTATTATCTCCGTGGAATTCATTTTCCCATTCGCTTTGCCCCATGTAGCTGACTTGTTCTCGCTGGGTGTATACTTGGGATGCGATGTGTTGCTAGTGGTGTAGATTCTCTGATTATATTTAAATGTAAAATATGTGTGTTGGTGAGATTAATGCATGTTTTGCTATTTTTATAAACTTCAGATGCCAGTATTGGTTATAAGAGCACTTTGTAAGACAGTTTTTTGGTGCCAACAGTGTCTGATCAGTGCTTTAATGGGCCATTATAATACATTTCTGGGGGGACAAAATAGTAAATTAAATTCTGAAGAGTTTGAGGGCTTGGAGCATTAACAAATGTTTTTTTGCAGTACACTCAGCACATCATCTAGTAAGCTAAGCATTTCACATAAGGCTGTAAGCCCATGGTAGCAATGTGCAACTTGAGAAGTTACACTATATTTGCCTCAAGCAAGTAGTGTAAGTGTTATCTACAGATATAGTGCTTTAGTAGTAGTACTTAAACCTGATGTCAGAAACCACATGAACCATTATCATTAAATAAAGCACAAAGCTCTCCTTTGCTCTCTGTTTCTCTGTCTCTCACGCTCACTCTAACACACATGCGCTTGCACACATACCTTGTTTGCTCACAAATGTACGCTCACCGAGCACTTTATTAGGAAAAGTTTACTTTATTACACCTACTTATTCATATAATTACCTAATCAGCCAATTGTGTGGCAGCAGTGTAGATGGGGGTCAGGAGCTTCAGTTAATGATCACATCAACCATCAGAATGGGGAAAAAATGTGATCTAAGTGACTGAGTGTGGAATGATTGTTGGTGGCAGACAGGGTGGTTTCAGTATCTCAGAAACTGCTGATCTCCTTGGGGTTTCATGCTCACTAGACTCTAGAGTTTGCAAAGAATGGTGCAAAGAAAAACAAAAAACAAAAAACAGGCAGTTTCTGCAGACAGAAATGCCTTGTTAATGAGAGACGTCAGAGGAGAATGTCCAGACTGGTCAAAGCTGACAGGAAGGTGACAGTAATGCAAATAACCACGTATTACAACATTGGTATGCAGAACAGCATCTCTGAACACACCACGCATCAGAACTCTTGGCTACAGCAGTAGAAGTAAAACAAATTGCCCACAGCAGTAGAAGTAAAAGAAATAAGTCTAATAAATACCTAATAAAGTGATTGGTGAGTACCTTACATTGCTGTACAAAGATCTGAAGTCTGACCATATAGTGCTGGTCATTCATGAAACCCAAAGATCAGGCCCTCCGAAGGAGTCCTATACTTTTCTCCAGTCACTTGGACAGAGGACAGCCCAGGTTAAGGTAAGGGAGAGCCCTAGAGTCAGCCCGGGAACTGGGGCAGAAGAGGTCGGGATCTTTGCTTGGGGACAACAGGGACAGAATGCAATTTAGATTCCTTTAATCCTGACGAAATTTGCTCATTGCCATGGAAACCCTGTGATCCTCATTTAAATAGCCACGCCTCTAGAGAGGATTGGAGCTGGCTCTGCCCCTGGAGTGCCGTACCTCAAAGCAGCTGTGGCACAGCACATCTGTGTGCGGCAGGCCTTCTGCGCAGACCAGACCCAGCTTCACTGCAGACCCAGACAGCCTCCCCCATGACAGAGCCTGCTAGGAGAAGCAGCTTCCACCTGTCAGGTCCCTGCTCAAACCTCACACCCCCCAACGACCAGGTCCCTGCTCAAACCTAACACCCCCCAACCGTCAGGTCCCTGCTCAAACCTAACAGCCCCCAACCGTCAGGTCCCTGCTCAAACCTAACAGCCCCCAACCGTCAGGTCCCTGCTCAAACCTAACACCCCCCAACCGTCAGGTCCCTGCTCAAACCTCACACCCCCCAATCGTCAGGTCCCTGCTCAAACCTAACACCCCCCAACCGTCAGGTCCCTGCTCAAACCTAACAGCCCCCAACCGTCAGGTCCCTGCTCAAACCTAACAGCCCCCAACCGTCAGGTCCCTGCTCAAACCTAACACCCCCCAATCGTCAGGTCCCTGCTCAAACCTCACACCCCCCAATCGTCAGGTCCCTGCTCAAACCTAACACCCCCCAACCGTCAGGTCCCTGCTCAAACCTAACACCCCCCAACCGTCAGGTCCCTGCTCAAACCTAACAGCCCCCAACCGTCAGGTCCCTGCTCAAACCTAACACCCCCCAACCGTCAGGTCCCTGCTCAAACCTCACCCCCCCCCCCCCAAACCGTCAGGTCCCTGCTCAAACCTAACAGCCCCCAATCATCAGGTCCCTGCTCAAACCTCACCCCCCCCCAACCGTCAAGTCCCTGCTCAAGCCTAACACCCCCCAATCATCAGGTCCCTGCTCAAACCTCACACCCCCCAATCGTCAGGTCCCTGCTCAAACCTCACACCCCCCAATCGTCAGGTCCCTGCTCAAACCTAACAGCCCCCAACCGTCAGGTCCCTGCTCAAACCTAACACCCCCCAACCGTCAGGTCCCTGCTCAAACCTAACACCCCCCAACCGTCAGGTCCCTGCTCAAACCTCACCCCCCCCCCCCAAACCGTCAGGTCCCTGCTCAAACCTAACACCCCCCAATCATCAGGTCCCTGCTCAAACCTAACACCCCCCAACCGTCAGGTCCCTGCTCAAACCTAACACCCCCCAACCGTCAGGTCCCTGCTCAAACCTCACCCCCCCCCCCCCAAACCGTCAGGTCCCTGCTCAAACCTAACAGCCCCCAATCATCAGGTCCCTGCTCAAACCTCACCCCCCCCAACCGTCAAGTCCCTGCTCAAGCCTAACACCCCCCAATCATCAGGTCCCTGCTCAAACCTCACACCCCCCAATCGTCAGGTCCCTGCTCAAACCTCACACCCCCCAATCGTCAGGTCCCTGCTCAAACCTAACAGCCCCCAACCGTCAGGTCCCTGCTCAAACCTAACACCCCCCAACCGTCAGGTCCCTGCTCAAACCTAACACCCCCCAACCGTCAGGTCCCTGCTCAAACCTCACCCCCCCCCCCCAAACCGTCAGGTCCCTGCTCAAACCTAACACCCCCCAATCATCAGGTCCCTGCTCAAACCTAACACCCCCCAACTGTCAGGTCCCTGCTCAAACCTAACACCCCCCAACCGTCAGGTCCCTACTCAAACCTCACCCCCCCCCAACCGTCAAGTCCCTGCTCAAACCTAACAGCCCCCAATAGTCAGGTCCCTGCTCAAACCTCACCCCCCCCCCAACTGTCAAGTCCCTGCTCAAACCTAACACCCCCCAATCATCAGGTCCCTGCTCAAACCTCACACCCCCCAATCGTCAGGTCCCTGCTCAAACCTCACACCCCCCAATCGTCAGGTCCCTGCTCAAACCTAACAGCCCCCAACCGTCAGGTCCCTGCTCAAACCTAACACCCCCCAACCATCAGGTCCCTGCTCAAACCTCACAGCCCCCAACCGTCAGGTCCCTGCTCAAACCTAACACCCCCCAACTGTCAGGTCCCTGCTCAAACCTAACACCCCCCAACCGTCATGTCCCTGCTCAAACCTAACACCCCCCAACCGTCAGGTTCCAGCCCGTACCCCCCAACCGTCAGGTTCCTGGCCATACCTCACACCCCCCAACCTCACACCAGGTTCCTTCCCAAAATGTCAGGTTCACCCCCCTACCTCCTTCCACTGTGAACATCCTTTTGCCACATGCACTTCCTTTATGTGCTGTGTTTATAGGTTTAAAACCTGTACTGGGTGTCATTGGCTCAGGATGTAAGAACAGTCTTTTGGCAGTCTGGCAGGTTGCCGGTTCGATCCTCTGGGTATATCGGAGTGTCTCTGACACCGAAGCCCCAATTGCTCTGAATGGGTGAATGAGTTGCGTTACTTGTGAAGTGCTTTGGATAAAAGCGCTACATGCAGTCCATTTACCATTACCACTTAGTAAAAATGTATCTGTCTAGCCAAGCGCTGTAGCACTAGCATGAGGCTAGTTCAATGCCATGCTAATTATAGGCGCTAGCACCGTCCACCCGCCTACACGCCGTGTTTTCCAGCCCGAGCAGTCAGGAGATAATCAGCATGCGTGCGTTCAGCAGCTTGATCGATACAAGGCCAGGCCTCCTGCTCTCCGCTCACCCGCCATTACGCCTATGATCTGTCTGCGCGGAGGCGCTGAAAGGCTGATAAATCAGCCGCTCTGAGCAGATACGCCGCGTTAGCGGGAGCGCATGGAGGGGGACATGCCACAGACTCTGATTAACCCCCTCATCCGCCCCCCCCTGAAAGCCTTTCCGGAAAATATATTACCGTCAAAGACCCGCATCTTTCCGCCCGCTGTCTCGTTCGCCATCCTTTATGGAAACGGCCCTTAAACCAACAGCACATCCCCGTTATTTTATCAACACGATTACTCTCGTGGCCTGCCACCCGCCGAGGCAGGGGCGGATGGTGGGAGGTAGGTATACGGGGCTGGGGTGGTGATCTGCGGGCTTAACTCCGTCTGCTGCACCGTCTGAGAGCTGTGAGGAGAACGCAGACGCCACAACATCACGTAATGCGCCTTCCCCTCGAAGCTAGGGAGCGGTTAAGTACGAACCTGGTGAAAACAGTGACGGAATAAAAAAAGATTTGTGCGCTCCTGTTCTTTCAAAAGCGTTCACCTCTGTCCCCTTGTTATACACTGTCCACGTTGGGAGCACACACACACAGGTTCTTGCATCCTTCATCTGCTTGTTTATTGAATTAGAGCAGGGAAATCCAAACTGCGCTACGAGCAGTGCATATTCCTATAAATCGCATTCAGCTGCCTTTCTTTCAGCTCTTAGCCGGGCCTCCCTGACCCGTTATGAGCGCAGCCTGCTGTTGCAGAAATCGAATGAGCAGAAGAAGAGTCAGGAAGCATCCAGCTTCCACTGTGATGCCATGTGACATCTTCAGAGCCCGAGGACACAGCTGACCATGGAGGTTCCATCACTCGGGTATCTTGGGAAATGGGTTCGATTCCGCCCTGGGTGTGCCGAAGTGTCCCTGAGCAAGACGCCTAACCCCCAAATGCTCCCGACGAGCTGGTTGGTGCCTGTGTGTATTAATGGGGGTATGAGAAGCATCAATTGCACAACGCTTTGGATAAAGGCGCTATATAAATGCCAACCATAACAAATGATTCTGGTCAAATTGACATTTGTCACCGTTGTTTCTGTGTACACTGGCACAATGACCATGCTGTCTGTTACTGTGACGTGTGCTGTAATGTTTGAGTGACTCCAGCATTAGGCTCCTGTCTGTGACCAGCAAAGCCAAACCAGCCATCAGCATTTTTTTCTATCTCCAGTCCCCCCTGGCAGTGTTCACACAGACTCATAGAACTGCTGTCCATCATTGCCTCTCAGTGAGACCCTCATGCTGCTGGGAACTGCACTGAAGAACACCCTGCAAAGCTTTTTGTTGCTGTTGTTTGTTATTGCCAATTATTTCTGACTTTAAACTATTTTCTGGAGTGATCAGGATTCTTTACATTATTTGGACATTAAAAAAGCTTTTTCTGTTCATTTTTAAACTTCAATATGTGGTACTTTGACTGACATTGTTATATTGCTGTTAGTCCCATCTGTGCACAGAGAATATGTTGTTCTCCACAACTTTTGTTATTTGTTTTGTTATTCATTGTACACTTCCAAACATGCTTTGGTCTTAATTTCCAACATTTGTGTGTTCAAGTGAATGCAGGAAATTGTTGCAAAATGTAAACTTGTAAGATGTTACATTTGATCTGATGCTGAAATTGATTGTCTGAAAATAAAGTTTCAAAACTTGTTGGGGTGACCTTGAGTCTGTTGAAAACGTGACACTCTAAACATAGGTAGACTCTATTTTTACTTTACACGACAGTCTTACATTCAAATAATTTTGAATTGACTCCCAACTTTAAATGAGATCAGGATATAAAATAAATGTTCCGCTATCAAGTTGCAACAGTAAAACGCATGATTATTGCGTCTTGTCTCCATTCAAATGGTTATACTCAATTAATATAGCTACACTCATTATTATTATTATTATTATTATTATTATTATTATTATTAAGTTGTTGTTGTAGTAGTGTTGTTGTTGCGTGAACATAATAATAATATTATATCAAAATTATAAAATGTACATTCCGAAGTGTGCTCTGATGTCTGTAGAGCACGTTTTCACTCGGTCTTATTTATGCTCTGAGACCTGAAGCTTTCTTCCGAGTTGATTGTGTAATTATGTTTAGCCTATAAACTAAATGTATAAGCTCAAAAAACTGCATCCATTTTGGTGAGCGTGCTCATTTACACGCTGTATGACAGCACGCATCAGTGCATCAGCAGTGCTGCGATCGGCGATTTACACATTTCGTGTGTGTGTGTGTGTACAAAGGAGAGAATTATTTCTTCTCACGCTTGTGCGGCTCCAGTTCATTACTCCTCGTCTGCGTCTAGTGGTATGCTACAGCGGGTGAACTTGCCATAGGAATTGTTCGCTTGGTGAGGAGGGTGCATGCGTACAAGCTGCTCATTCAAGCAAACAGTGCCCAGAGCTTAAAAGAGCCTCGTTTGGACCCGGCGGTTCAGTTCAGCTTGATAACTCACTGAGCTCACCCAACATATGTCGCTGTCTCATATGTTGTTGGATTACACGAACTGCCATCATGAATGCATACGTTACACTTGGAATTATATTGCATCTTTCTTAATGGGATTAAAAACCGTGGACAATACATTTCCGGAGGGACTGAAGCTCTTGGCTTTCTCCTGGGAATTTCCGAGTGGGTTTTATCCTGCATAAAGGATGGAATTAAAGCGATTGAAGAAAGTTTGCATTTTTTAAGAGCAGCTCTTGGTTTTGGAGTCACAACATGGAAAGATAAAGCAAGTCCAACCGATAAAGAAGGCTAACGTATTCGGAATTATAAAGGGCGAGGAAATGCACGGAGGTGAGTTTGAATCGAAGAGCTGGCTTGGGGTTGTAGTCAGAAGGTATTGGAATGGATGTGGAGATGTCTGTGAATAATTTAAACTCAAGTGTTTTCAAACCGTACGTGACGGTAGCTGTTATTTGTAAGGAGTAATGCGCAATTTAAATACATCGAAATGACATATTTATTTAGCAACATATTTTCCCCTCTCCCTTTCGTGAGTTATTTTACTCACGATTCCGCCTTTTGCACCAAGTTGCTCACACTTTTTTGGCAGAGCAAATCCAGAATAAGATCGCCACCTGCAGGGGATTTTAATTTGGATTGGGAGGGAGAAAATCAACCATTTTAAAGACATAATTTATGAGGCTGAGTGAAGGTGGCGGAATTAATTAAAATATGTTCAGGCACAGATTATCGTCTGTAGTTTCTGGACATTTGAAACCGTATGCAGAGATCTGTTTGGATCTGAAATTGGGGGGGGGGGGAAAGAAAAAAAAAAGACTCGCTACAGCACAAAAAACATTGCTCAAAGGTATGTTTTTGAGAATACACAGGACCCCCGTTGATTTGATCCAATATAGGTCGGCTGTGCATACACAATAATACCAAAGTATGAAGCAACAAATGAACATTCGATGATGTCTGCTAATAGGAAAACTGCGATCAGCAATGCGTTCATTTCGGTTCATCCGTTTTGGGCATATGCGTTGATAACTTTACATTTTGTTGAACAATAATAATAATTTTCTTAAACTGTGAGGTCAACTCACAGATTTTGATGAACATGCCTTTCTTGAACTCATCGAGTCCTCGCTCAAACGTTGCATATGGAATGCAGGCAGAGCAGAGCCAGCGCACGGTGCTGAAGTGACAGCTCCCGCTGATTGTCTGCGGAGAAAGCCACAGTTGGGATTTATGCTTCCAGAAAATCTGGATTCAGAAGTCTTTGAAGTTAAACCTTTCAGAACTGTGACACAAGTTAGGAATACAAGTGTTTCGTGTCTCGGTGAAAGTAAAGACTGCATATAAATGTCTGAATAGTCTATTTTCTTTCATTTTGTTCAAATATTATTCCGATTTCTTGCACACATAGCCAATCGTTATGTACAGGCTGTTCAAAATTAACTACTCGAGGTACTTAAAAAAATAAAAATAATAATAATAATAATAAAATCAACTGCTAGAGAAAGAAGAGGCCTGAAGAATATTGTCGAAGAAATGTCTCAACGGAGACAAGTTAAATACACACACATTGTATCCGTGTCTACATTTAAAGCTGTTGATATCAATAGCCCTGCAACTGAACGTGTTCATCCTTACAAGATATAGGCTACGTCATGTAGCATAGTACTGAAATTTTACATCGGCTTCTTGACATGAACAGTTTGGCGGAAAAAACCTGTAACCTTCCTCTTACAAGTCCAGTTTGGTGCAACTGCAAGACCCTAAGTGACGCATTAATGTAAAACTGAATATATAAAATTTGGATGGACCACCTGCTTATTGTCATGTGTTTAAATAGGGTTAATATATCCTGACTGATTTACAACACAGTTTATTTGTTTTGTGTGGTTATTTAAATAGCTGGGAATCATATGATGAATTAAATATTAACCATATTAACCATTAACCAATGTCAGTAAATACTTGTGTGCACTCATATGAAGGAATATTTTATTCCTGCTTTTGTGTTTGGTATTTTATTGTATTTTCCACCCTGTTATTTCCACGTAAACACAGATCTAAATCAACCTTCCTTTCTCCCGGAAAGGGTAATGGATTTGTCACAAAATGTCCAGTGATATACATCACCGTATTGCTATCCATCAATTGGATCAATCGTGTTCTGGGTTTACCGGTAGTTGTTGTTTGCCAATGCCAATTTTCTCCGAGTTACTCAAGGAATTCATCAATCAGGTTTGAGTTTGCCCCATCCATCTCCCTGTCCAAGACCAGGTGCTCAGGGGGAGAAGCGACCCCTTGAACATTTCCCGATACGGAGTGATTTTATGCAGAGAGAACGAGACCTCAAATGGCCTTTAATCGTGCTTATTTAATTCCCCCTGACCTCATCAAGCTCTTACTTAGCCGCGGTCGCCGGAGGCTTCGTTCGGTTGGTCTTCCGTTAAACCCCGATTGAGACCGGGCCATTTGATTTCATGTTCGCAACACATGGCGTTCCTGCTCGTTCTGTGTAATGCTGTTTCATAATGCAATCTGTCAGACTCGTCCTCGCTGTTGGGCTTGATATAAAAGATACAGCCTGTTTAATTCCGGTTGGGGTACACTAAACATTGACTTCTATGATGAATGCAGTGTCTCAACTAGGAATGCACACACAGGTGGCATGGACTGGGGCTGTCTGTGCGTTTATAATAGTCTGCTGCAGTGCTCTCTGTCTTTCTCAGGTATCTCTGTCCTGCATGCCTTATCCAATGCGTTACAGTGTTATTATCACAGAGTGATCCGTTTGAGTGCTGACAAGCAACAGTCAACCCTTCCACATCATAACATAACATAACATTCCATAACATAATCAGTTTGGCCAAATATTCTGCATAAACACTGGAAATGCAATACCATCTGCCACAATATGCCAGGCAAAATGGGATATTTTATCTTTTATGGTTGATAGTCATTCTGAATCAATTCTGTCTCCAGCTCAATTAACAATTGGATTATTGCTGAAGGCATAAATATAGCACAGAGCACAGAGAAAGTTTTGCCTGTGTTCCCCTGACATGTATGTCTTTTTTGATCAGTCTCTCTGGGAGCACTCTTCATGGATGCATGCAGTGTTCTCTGTTCTTCCCTTAAACATTGACTGGGGTCATTTGCTTATTGATCCGTGCTGTTTAAGTTAAGCACATTGATGTGGAGAAAGCCAGGTGCCTCTCCCCCCTTTGAGCTGCCAATGGCATGCCATGAATTACTGCGGATTAGAGGGATTTCCACAGATTCCCATCGATCTGTTTGGAGTGGGAATAGCACACAGAGATGGGAATCCCCACCTCAGACTGAGTATACCCAGACCAGAGAGCTGCCTGGCCAATGGTGGAACAACAAATGATGGATCCACCAATGGAGGATTCAGATAGAGCTTCTGGCCACTCTCCTGTCACAGCGACATGTCTGGAAATGTCAAAATGTATGATTTATAGTTTGCACTATGCTTGTTTAGATGAAGGTTCCTTGCCATTTATTTTCCATTAACATTATAATCATGACATTTCCTTAATTAGACTTCAGAACTGAAAGCATATAATAATTTGTTTTCATACATTCATACATTTTGTGCTTGTTCTTCAGTGGAAAAGTTGCATGAAAACATGAACTTTCATGAGGTTTGTCTTAAACGAACATAATTAAAATGAACACAGTTATAAAAAGATGTATTTTACAGGTGCTGGTAGCTAATGTTTTTTCATGGTAGTGGGAGTTGAGGAGCAGTGCTGTCAAATAGTTTACTGTTTTATTCAAATAGTTTATTGTTTTGAGGTCACTATAAAATAACTACACGTATGTGTAGGAGATTGTCTATATGAAACATTTTTGTTTTTCATATTGATGCATATTCTATTGTGTTTAATATTCAGCTGACAGCTTTTTGACACATTTTTCACATAGTTTATATAGCCCAATTATATTCCGTGATTAATCTCGTCACTGTAGATAGATAGATAGATAGATAGATAGATAGATAGATAGATAGAAACCTTTATTTCGACAGGGAAGAACATACTGAGACCAGGTCTCTTTCACAGATGTGCCCTGCTTACAAACAACATATACAGAGAATACAGTAGTAAAAACATACAAAAGTGCAAAATACAGTGATAAAGTACACTCATTGTCAAAATACAGTAAGCAAATGAAACACATGTAAAGCGATTAGATAATCACTAACAATTACAAACTACAGTCCCATAGGTGTCAGCGAATAATTCTTTAAGTGTTCACAGGGGAATAAGGGAGTATTGAGCGATGCGATGATCTCACTTCATCTCAGTACATTTCAGCATTTAGCCTACATGCCTGACCAGAATGATTTATACAGATTACACTTTTACATACAGTCCATGTATACAGCTGGATATTTCTTTACTGAAGCTTTCTTTACCGAAGCTATATTTATAAGTATATATATATATATGTTACCTTGCTCAAAGATATTGGGCAGGGCTACCCAATCCTATTCCTGGAGATCTACTGTCCTGTGCATTTTCCTTTCAACCCTAATTCAGCACATCTAATTTTACTAATAAGCAGCTCAGCTTTGTTAGAGTAAGACTGAAAGAGTAAAAACCTACAAGGCAATAGATCTCCAGGAACAGGGTTGGGCAGTCCTGGTATAAGCCCTGGTATACCAGCTGTGAATAAACTCCACAATGTTTGACTTAAAAGCCCAGTTCCCAAACCAGGATGAGCCCTCTTGTGCACTGAGACAGAGTGCAAGGTGCCAAGTGAGACCCTCCCACCGTCCCTGGGAAATACTCTAGCCCAACGCTACTCAACTCCACGTCTTGCAGGCCGCAGTGTCTGCAGGTATTTGCTCCTACCATGCACTACACCACCTGATTTCACTCATTATTTTACCTGCTTGGTTCAGATAATAAGCTAATTGGTGAAATCAGGTGACGTAGCACATGATAGGAGCAAATACCTGCATACACTGTGGCCCGCAGGACATGGAGTTGAGAAGCGCTGCTCTAGCCAGTTTTGTGTCATCCTGTGGGAGTGAGGCTTTAGCTGTATATCCATGGAACATTTAGCAGACACTATTTACTGCAACTTACAGATTTGCCCCAAAAATATATATGATGTGAACAGCAGTATAGAAACAGAAATAGTTTGCAATCCAAACAAAAGTGTGAATTTATGAACCCGTGCCACAGTGAATGTGAGACGAACGACAGGATGAAAGGGAATGCGTTTTATCATGCTCTGAAAATGCCCTGGATATGAAGCCGTTTCATCATTTGTGTTGCAGCCTGGGTTCTCCTGATCCTGATAGAAGAAGGCTTTGCACTGGCACAGAAAACTAAAGGTTTGCTTCTTCTATCGTCATATCAAACAGTTATATTGTCCTATAATGTGATTTGTGGTTATACTGTAAGTTCTGAAATTATGTTTTCCTACATAAAACTGCATATAACTTTTGATTTGTATATCGAAATATTATGTCATTTAAATTATAACATTTACTTTACAAGAGGAAGATATGGTAATTCGTAAGTACAAGGCCCTGTGTTCTCTTTCGACATTGAATTTAGAAAGGGAAAGAAATGCGCTGCATTGTATTAAATCCGCACGTCTTTAGCTAATCTCTTCATCTCCATGAACTGATGTTTGTGCCTGTCCCTCAGATGTAGCATTCACCAGAGTCTCTGTCCCCAGGGTCTCAGAATGCAGGTCAGACGACGAAGACCTCGGCTCAATGCGGCACCTGGATCCGAGAAACCAACGGAGGCATGTTCACCTCCCCCAACTACCCCAACACCTACCCGCCCAACAAGGAGTGCGTTTACATCCTGGAGGGTAGGAGCTTCTGGAGGCTGCTGGCGCCTCTGCTTCTGTCCGTCATAACCGCTGTGTGCCAATTCCCCGCAGCGACGGCGCTTTTGAAGTCCCCGCTCAACATTTTCAACAGTTTTCTTTGTGCTCTGCTTCTGTCTGGCCCTGCAGAACTCGCCATGTAGAACTGAAATCAATGTTAACACTCCTTTTCGAGTCGTGTAATTCAGAAAACAAGCGCTGTAAGCGCTGGGGAAGTTACATGTGCTGAGAGAGGAGTCTCTTTGGGTGGGAATAATGAATTGTATACAGCGCAAGGGCCCGACAAGGCAAATAAGTGTGTCTGAGAATGTTGGATGCCCTTGTGCTTAAGTCAGCCAGCACAGACTAAATTGACATGACAATAGAAGGGAGGATCAGGAACAAGTTTTTATGAAAACAAGCCTAAGAGGAAAAAAACAAAACATGGAGTCAGTATTGATTTTACTGTGATCATTTTATTATGACTTGAAAATGATTCATCCGGTTATTATGTACAGTACTAGTCCTGATGTCCTCCTGTGAATTAATTGGAATTGCTATCTTTCTGGGCTTCAGTAAATTGGCTCTGTAGTTGTGAGTAATTGTGTTAAACCTTGTGATGTGCATTCCGAGGGATTAGAATGTTTCTTTACAGTGTACATATTTATTCCTTAGTGTTGTTTCTCTTGCACTTCTTCCATGGCCTCCATCTTGTTGTTTGCAACACCTGCAGCTAATCTGTCATAGCAGTCATTTCCTGGCTCCCACTGTTTGACCTGCATTTAGAGACCTGAGGTTTTTCTTAAGGGCCATATTTATTTATATGACAGTGATCTAGGTTTTTTTTTGTAATCATATTCAGGTGTTGACTGCTCTTTTTAGCTGATAAACACACTTAGTGCTTCATTTATATATCATTAAGGTGTCACTTATTCTGTGTTCTGAAGTCCTAGTGACAGGCAGAGAAAAGAGACTGTGTCTATGTATGTATGTGTGTGTGTGTGTGTGTGTTTGTGTGTGTGTGTGTGTGACAGGTCCCCCTTTCTGTACAGAGCAGGCATAGTACTCATAGTACTCATAGCAGGCAAATCAGTGCTTTTATCTGAAAATAAATACCTCCCTTCACTTTGTTATTCGCCCACCTTGCCCTGCCCTGCACTGCAGCACGCCCCCGTCAGAGAATCCAGCTGGCCTTTGACAACACCTACTACATCGAGCCGTCCTTCGAGTGCCGCTTCGACCACATCGAGGTGCGCGACGGCCCGTTCGGCTTCTCGCCCCTCATCGACCGCTTCTGCGGCCCCAAGAGCCCGGGCGTGGTCACCTCCACCGGACGCTTCATGTGGATCAAGTTCACCACCGACGAGGAGCTGGAGGGCCTGGGCTTCCGTGTCAAATACGCCTTCATCGCAGGTTCGGCGCCCCCTGGGGACTGCCTTTGTCCCTTCAGCTCTGACCCTGGAGAATTCCAGCTCAGGAAACCTCAAACGTTACCACAGATAGGGATGCAATCGTATGCTGGAACGCTTGGCGTCTGTTCGGTGGCTAATGGGTTCATTTCAATACCCAAGAGCTTCACGTAGCTCCCGTAGCACTTAATTAAACCATTATATGATTAGCATGTCCTCGTCCTTTTAAATGTATTGCTGATGGTGACCAACGGGACTTTTAATCAGTTCTCCTGGGCCTAAGCTGGGGATCAGTTGTCTATACCTGCATATTTTATTGGTATATTGCTGCTCTGAGGGCTTTGTCTTTTCTCATATGTTCAGACCCAGATTTTCGTCTCCACATGGGAGGAATATTAAATCCAATTCCAGGTGAGCAAGCGACTCAATATTTCAGCGGCTGGGTTGATTGGATTTGAAGTCTTCTTTAGCTGACTGGAGGCGATTTTCTCTTTCTCTCTCCCTCTCGTCTCTCTTTGTATCTCGCCACCCTCTCTTCAGACTGTCAGTTTGAGCTCGGAGGAGCGGATGGCATTATCCAATCCAGTCAGGTAGAGGAGGAAGAGAAGATCGGCACCACTGATGCAGTGGACTGCATCTGGACGATACGTGCTCCACCTCAATCCAAGGTCTGCATCAATTCCTGCCGTCGTCTTTCTGGCTGTGGGCTATGTGAACAGCCAGCTTCTAATCCTTTTCCAGTGCAATGCACAGTGATTCAAATCGATCCTTCTGGCAGTTTCTACTGGGAAGAATAACAAAAGCTGGAAAATTATACAAATGGTTGATAATAATATTAAAAATGGGTCGTATACATTTTTTTACGTTATTCACATCACTCTCAGAATTTTATAACACATCTGAATCTCAAAATATATCCGGCCCACATGTCTGCATCAACAGAAAATGCACATTTTGATTGACAGGTTTTCAAAATTTCCCCAATTTGGAGCCGGGAATTCTGCTCCTGAAATGACCACTATGCCAGCCACTGCCACACGAGAAGCCCCTGCTATATTCACTAATGAGACCATGACTGTGTAGCGTCCTGCCTGCTCCTCAGTGCTACAGAAATGATTGCACCAATTGGGTGCGAGAACTGAGTCCCTCATGGGTTCCCAGACTGTTACATGGGAGAGTTGATAATTAGCCAATGACACACAGTCCAGGTTTAAAACAGCCATAGGCTGCAGCCTGCTGTAGTGACATCTACAGTAGTAGTAGTAGTAGTAGTCATAGTGTAGTACCAACTTAGCCAGTACTTCCACCAGGTGAGAAACCACTGATGGAGTCTGATTCTGCAACTGTCTGATTCAGCACCACTGGGTACAAATCCCAGAGCAGTATTCCAGCCATTGGATTTCAATAATAAATCCAGCAATTCAATGTATCCCATGTCATACAAAACTACACAGGCTTACAGACTATAGAATGAGGGCTTTAGTTATTTAGTGAGGTCGTATAAATGAATGTAGATGTTTAAACTGCAGCCAGAAAGGCAGATGCAGTTAAGGAAGAAGCAGTGTAAACACTATACTGATTTGTACTGTTTGCTCTCTGCTAAGCAATTTGCAGAGCTTATATTAGAGCCATTCCACGGTGATATCCTCCTCTGGTCTGTTAGGCTGTAAAAATAACACTTCTGTTCTGTTTGAGCGTACAAAATCAATAGATTTGAAGTGAACTGTAAGCAGACAAATTAAACTGCAGCCTGAATGAAAAAAACATGTTAATGGAGCTTCCGCTTCTGTGTAGTATACATGATTGCTTGACTGCTCAGGGAGTAGTGTGTTATCTGAGACATTGCATTCCTGCTGGAGAGAAGTGGGCCACTAACATGCTGCTACACATAGGCCCATGTAGCCCTGGGGGTCACGGTTGAGGCCTGAATCTGACTCAGGTTTCTTTAGAGAAGAGATGGTAGGTGAACAGGATAAGCCAAGTGACAGGCGATAGGGTGAGGTAGGAGCAGGTGGAGGAGATACTTCCTGTACTGATGCGTGGTGCAGCCCTGCTGTACAGGGTTCCATCCACAAGACCGACTCAGGTCACAGCTCGGTCTGAATTCGTTTTGGTTTATATTACTTGAGATTCCATTACGATAACTTTTCAGAATTAACTTAGTGTGACATTGGACACAAGACACAGTGCAAGGACACAGCACACAACCCAAAACAGGCTATGAAGAAAGTTGATGAAAACATGGACATGATAGTACAAAGGGTTATAAAACATATGCAAGTCCTCACTGTGCTTGTCTGCTTAACAAGATAGGCCTGAATCTAGCATTCACCATGAAAGTGTGACGTGTATCTCCGAGAAGGCTTCTGCTGTGCTCTGACGTGGCCTGTCTCCCCCCTGCAGATCTATCTGCGCTTCCTGGAGTACCAGATGGAGAACTCCAACGAGTGCAAGAAGAACTTTGTGGCGGTCTATGACGGGAGCAGTGCCATAGAGAACCTGAAGGCCAAGTTCTGCAGCACCGTGGCCAATGACATCATGCTGGAGAGCGAGGTGGGCGTGGTCCGGATGTGGGCGGACGAGAGCAGTCGACTGAGCCGCTTCCGCATGCTCTTCACCTCCTTTGTTGACCGTAAGTCGACCACAACGACCTCAACGCTCGGTGGTCCTTATCTCTTCTGACCAGGCAAAATAGACATGTTCAGCTGCGCCTTGGCATTGCATAGATTTTGCTGATTGTCTCATTGGGAGCAACTTACATAACAGTGAATATAATAAAGTATGGTGTACATATAAACTCATTTATACTTCCCACCTTAAAAATATTCAAGTGTGCTTTTAAAGGGGCAAATGAATACAGGTATTAATCACATTGCACATTCACCACAATGCTTACAAAAAGTGGTACATTTATGCAACCCCTTGAAAATGGAGGAAAGGTGGGATAAAAAGTTATGCGAAATCAATCAAGTTATTAACATTTCAGAAGTTTAACATTTATGTTATAAATATAGAAATTATATTTATCATGCGGGAAACAAAGGTATCCCATGTGGCTGGGTCAGTCAGAACTTAATTGATTTCCTTAATACATATATAATATATTCAGGAAAACTAGGGCACATTGGCTTAAAGCTTAACTTCTTCCCTCTCGTTGGGCTGTATATCTTTAGGAACTGGGTTAGTTACACTGGGGGCAGTTAAACTCAATAAATCAAAGAATATACGTTTATATTTTTTAGTTTTTTTATCTGATTTTAATATGCGTTCTTAATAACATTTGTTGATGTATGTCTTCCAAAACATTTTCTTAAAACTGATGCCTGGCCAAGGTCAAGGGAGATCAGGGATATTGGAATTTTATTGATGAAAACTAATTTATCAAGACATAGAGTACAAGTATTTAATCATTTAACGGGTGTCGAGGTATGAAGCTGTTGAAATGAAAAACTGTGAAGAACTTTGCCACAGAGGAAGAAGCTCTTATGTCTGTCCAGTAAAATTTTTAATGAAAAGCCTAAATACATATCCAAATTAACAGCTCTATTTATAACAGACTGAAAATATTACATCTTGGAAGTGGAAAAACCCTGATCGCATTAGTCATGTTACAGTTTTTCAAGATGCCGGTCTCCCCCTAATGGCTGAGGCTTGAAACTGCAGTTGTTAAAGTGGTGTATTGACTTTGTCTTCTTCAGAATATAGATTTTCTTATTTCAAGTCTGTGTGGTGAAGCCTTTCAATCCAATTTGAAGCCTAATTTGCTTGTGCCAATTGATTTGATTCAGTCTCAACAGGCTTCACACAGAGCACAGTAGTGGTGTTGGTTATTAAATATTTCTTCTCCCATTTGAGCTGTCTTCCAGTAACAGCACCATCTATTGCTATCACAGAACCACCAACACCTTTAATTTTGGTATGTTTCATCAGTTGAGCCAAGTTATTAGAATCAACAGATAAAATAATTTATATCTCACACTCCCCTCAAAATGACTCCCGATACCTACAGTCTACCCACACCTAAGTCTGCAAAGAACCAGACAGCAGGGATAACAGGAATCATGCTCCACGCCGAAGTAAGCAGTTCCTTATGCCTCCCTAACACACAGATGGACAGCAGGCATTGTGCTCTCCATCCTCTTCACCTGGGAGCCCCATGAGGGGCAGAGGACCAGGCTGAAGAGGAGATCTCTAATCCGTTTGGAGAGATCCAGGAGGAGCGTGAGCCCTGCTCACTTAGCGGGAGACGGGCAGGGGGCTCCGGCCTTTCATTCAGCTGTCAGGGCCGCTTAGCGGACAGCGGGCAGGGCCGCACCGGGCCTGCTCTTAGTGCCATCTCCGCGAGGCGGCAGCGTGGGATTGATGGGGCAGGCAGGCAGCTCCAGGCAGGCAGGCTGCTCCAGGAGAGCCCAGGCCGGGGGCCAGAGGGGAGAGGAGGGAGGTGTCTCTCAGGGCCCGTGAAGACCAGCTGCTGGAGTTCATCTCCTGACCAGAGCAGTCAGGTTTAATTACCGATCGAACGGTCCGCTCTCCCTGAGCCAGTTTAGTCATGATTCACCTCCTATACGTGATGGGCATCCCAACCGAAATACCGCACTGGCTAACGTTCAGCATCCTACTGCAGCATGTTACAGGCTGAAGGATGTATATAGATATACAGATAATGACATGTTTTATTGCTTTGGAGAGTGTTGTTTCTGATATCTCTGTTGTCTCCCGTAGCTCCTTGTTCCAGCCACACCTTCTTCTGCCATAGCAACATGTGCATCAACGACACTCTGGTGTGCAATGGGGTTCAGAACTGCGTTTACCCCTGGGATGAGAATAACTGCAAGGGTGAGTGACCGCTGACCCTCCGGCTTTCACTGGAGCTGCAGGAGTGTTTGGGCTGGGTAGCTTAGTCCATTTTATGCTTTATTTCTTTAGAATTTACCTTTTTTTTTTTCTCCTTTTCATTGACTCATTTAATTGAGTTTTGGTATTTCTTAATGTGCCTCTTCAATCACCACTCCTGCGCATGGATGACTGCAGACAGTGCATAGTGTTCTATTTCAATAGACATTTCAATACACATTGTATTACTGTACTGTAATTTAGTCAAATATCTTGTTTTAATATTGCCTCCTTTGATTTCTTTGCTAAAAAGCTGGTTTTCTATTAACTGGTGATAAGAAAAACCCTCAGAAATATTATCTCTCCCTTGCCATGCATGGGTTGCTGGTTTTTGTACTTTGCACTTGTCTGAGCGTAATGTTCTTCTCCCACAGAGAGGAAGTCCAACGGGCTTTTCCACCAAATCACCAAGACGCACGGCACGGTCATCGGCGTGTCCGCCGGCGTGGTCCTGGTCCTGCTGATCATCTCCATCCTGGTCCAGATGAAGCAGCCGCGCAAGAAGGTGGTGGCCCGCAAGCCCGTCTTCAACAAGTCGGGCTTCCAGGAGGTCTTCGACCCTCCGCACTACGAGCTCTTCTCCTTGCGCGACAAGGAGGTCTCCTCCGACATGGCCGAGCTCTCCGAGGAGCTGGAGAGCTACCACAAGCTCCGCCGCTCCTCCACCGCCTCCCGCTGCGTCCACGAGCACCACTGCGGCTCCCTGAGCTCCGCGGGCAAGCAGAGCCGCACCACGCTGGGCTCCATGGAGCTGCCCTACCGCAACGACTTCTCCCAGCCACCGCCCATGAAGACCTTCAACAGCACCTACAAGAAGAGCTGCTACGGCTACAAGCAGGGGCGCGACTGCGCGGAGCAGGTGATCGAGGACCGCGTGATGGAGGAGGCGCCCTGCGAGATCTACGCCCGCGGCAGCGCCCGGAGCAACGGCAGCGACGGAGTCCAGCAGCGATCCATGTCCATGGACTTTTGAGCGGGAGGAGGAGGAGGACTGGAAGGAGGAGGAGGTGGCAGAGCGAGAGGGGATGGCTCCACGTCCTCCTTTCCCCCTCGTGACTCCCACCTGTTCCTGTACAGGACGCGTGGCGGGGAGGCCTGTCCACCGAAGGCCTCCGACGCGTAAACCTTCCGGAAAAAACCGAGACGATGGTGTTGCAAACCCACGCGCCTTCTCCGTTCATTTCAATCACATGGTGCTTGCGTGCGACGCAGTTAGGCTCGTCATGATTCATTTCTGTCAATTCGGTTTTAATCCTGCAAAAATAAAAGTCGCATTGCTTCTTGGCTTTCACTTCAGGACTTGTAAATTGGGTAATTTGATGAACTGAATACGCTTCTGCGGTAATGGTTTTATTAAGGATTCTGATACTGTTTTCAGGAGTTTCTGCACTGGGGCTCTTACATTGGAAGAAAGGGTGTGCACAGCCTGCTATATACACTCAGTGAGCACTTTATTAGGTATTTATTCAACTTATTTTTTAGACTTATTAAGTCTACTGCTGCTGTAGCCTATCCACTTTGAGGTTTGATGTGTTGTATGTTCAGAGATGCTGTTCTGCATACCACTGTTGTAATGCATACTTTTTTGGGTAACTGTCACCTTCCTGGCAGATTTGACAGATCTGGCCATTCTCTCATTAACAATGCATGTTTTTGGATGTTTTTGGTTTTTCACACCATTCTCTGCAAACTCTATAAACTGCTGTGTGTGAAAACTCCAGGCGATCAGCAATTTCTGAGATTCTCAAACCTCCTGGCACCAACAATCATTCCATGGTCAAAGTCACTTAGATCACATTTCTTCTTTATTTTGACATTTGGTCTGGAAAACAGTGGAACATCTTCATCATGTCTGCAAGCTGTTCTGCATTTAGTTGCTGCCACATGATTGGCTAAATTTTTTTTTTTTAACAAGCTGGTGTACAGGTCTACTTAATAAATGCTCACTGAGTGTATATCCTGGACAGACATCCTCCTTGTTCCTGACTGACACGGATGGATATGCTCTCTCTGCTCTTGTTTTCATTTTGATTAAAAAATATGTGCTCACTTACCTGTCTGTGCTCATTAGTCCATTATTACCATAGTATTACCATAGTTACTATGCCCCACCTTCCTGTCTACATAAGTGACTTTCCCCAAACCTTCTATTTGAACAATATGGCTCTAGTATGTATGGGAATTGTAAATGAGGCTACTCTACAAATGAAAATATATTTGTAAATATCTATTAAAACATGAACAAAGGATTAATGGGAATATATGTATGTGGAAATATGTGGCTTATATGGGATTTTATCATGTCCATATATGTAATTTTATGTGTAGATGGTGGAATGTATTTTTATATATGTGTAATTTAACAATATACAGTATCCTGCAATGCATTAATAAAATTACATATATGGAAAGGGAAATAAACTGAATTTATACTGCAGAATTGAGTCCTACTGTACCCTAAGGTACCTTCACGGGGTGCCATTGAACAGTTCACGAGAGAGTTATGCTCAGCTTTGCTTTTATGAAGCTCTGCTCCTTTGATCAGTACATTCGCGCATTTCAGTCTGGTTCATACTTTTGCAGAAGTTAGGTTCCACAAAATACGGCAGGAGCTCTAAACCTTCCCGAAAGAAAACGTCTTTGCACTGAACACACACTCCAAGTTGAATAAAGCTCCTATGCCTTCACCACTCAAATTTGAGAACCTTTGGATTAGCTTCCACGGTGCGCTAATTTACACCACTTTAAATCAATTAAACGCTCGCCTCCCGCCATCACTGTCGGGAGCGGTTATGTAAATTCAGAGGCACAAATCACTCACTGCCGTCCTGGTTTCCTGTGTTTTCCGTGAGCTGTCATGTCTCATTAGACATCACAAGGGTGCTTCTGGGTTGGAGCATCTTAAAAAGACAGATAGGACTGTCACAGAGAGCTACAGTCCCTGCGAGAACCCCGGAGCACAATTGAGTTATACCACAGATGTCATTTTATACATTCTTAAACATGGCTCAAAATATAAAGAATAGAAACCCTCAGAGGAATTTATTTTGTCCTAACTTTTCCTCTCGAATTCAGTTTTAATATTGATACCTAAAGGCTGAATTGGCCAACTGGTCTTTTATTTCAAATGTACTTTTACTGGAGGTAAACGTACTATTCTGCATCCTCACTTCGACTCTTTATTGCAACTAATGACGTTAGTGTTACACAATTCTACTGTATGGTGAGGCCAGTAATAAATATGCATGCCAATTTCAAGGGAAGTACAATCTTAAATTCATCTCTCTCTTTTTTTTCTTCTAATTTCAAATAAATTTGGGGACAAATGTGGGGCTGAATAAGTCCAATTTCGACCCTAATAATGTCTAATTGTCTGCGACCGCAGCCACGTACATGCACAAACCCGATTTCTGGGAGACTGTAGACACCCGCAGTTCTCCTCCCAAACACATTGTGTCACCAGCTGCTTCTTTCACTTCATAGACTACAGCTGAGCATGCATGCGGTGGAGCTGGTGGAGCATTCATACGTAGCTTTGATATGTAGTCCGCAGCCATCTGGTGAAACAGGGCTCACTATTCCACTGAACCCTCCAATACCCTGATGAAGCACGACCCACTATCTGACTGAACCCTCCAATACCCTGATGAAACAGGGCCCACTATCTGACTGAACCCTCCAATACCCTGATGAAACAGGGCCCACTATCTGACTGAACCCTCCAATACCCTGATGAAACAGGGCCCACTATCTGACTGAACCCTCCAATACCCTGATGAAACAGGGCCTGCTATCCGACTGAACCCTTCAATACCCTGATGAAACAGGGCCTGTTATTCGAATGAACCCTCCAATAACCTGATGAAACAGGGCCCATTATCTGACTGAACCCTCCAATACCCTGATGAAACAGGGCCTGCTATCTGACTGAACCCTCCAATACCCTGATGAAACACGGCCCTCTATCCGACTGAACCCTCCAATACCCTGGGTGAAGCAATTGCCAATTTTATGTTGCCCCATGGAGCTACCAGCCGGAGTTGGCACAAGTACGGGCCAGATTGAATCTGAGGGGCTCATCCATCCACCACAGTGTGATCTACCAGCAGCCCTGACACACATGACAGTAAAACTATTTAAAATGGCAACAATTCAACACCAAAATAACAAATCCTGAACTTTGTGAAAGTTAATTTCTTATTTGATGTTTCATTGTCATATGTGAGTGCAATGCCTACTTGAGTTCAACAAAAAATACTTTTGAATAAGGCTCACACTGACAGAAAATGCAAAGTCTACTTCAATCAAAAAGCTCCTGCCCAACTGAAGAGTCTGTAATTTAATTCAGTTATAAAGTATTCCATTTTCACATTTAGGTCACAGCAAATGACAACAGCCTATGTGTTGAAAGAACAATGGTAACCTGAATGGTAAAATAAAATACAAATGATTTCTGCAACTCATTACAGTGGGAAGAAATTGATCGTGTTGCTTCATGTGCAAGAGAAATGTTATTGAAATGCAAATGTGCGGCTTCAGCTTTTGGGCTGTGACACATCGTGTGCGTTCAGACATCAGCTCTGTCAAATTGAGTTCTGATGATATATCCCTCCAGGGTATCAACAAACAAAAAAATAAAATAAAAAAACTCTTAGCAAAGAGCGTTTTGAAGGATGAAAGTGACAGCCATGTCTGACTATTGTAGCTGTCAGCGCTGTGGGCCCAAAGAGACGTCAGATGTATTTATCATATCACCACCACAGTAGTCTCAACAGTTGTATTTTGCTCAATACACCTCCGAAATAGGAGGTCCTATTTTTAGAAGTACATACTGTATGTCAGGGGCGTTCTAATGAAATGAAAAATGTAATCAGTTGTATTTGTGCAGACGTGTGTAGCATGTATTCCGCAGAAGTGTAAAAAGAGTGAATGGTTTGTGGCCTACTGGGTGGCACATCCTGTTCTCACCTTGGGCTCCAGTGTAAAGATCACCCCATCGTAACAGCACTGAATCCTGGCTGTGCCACTGCGGGTGGGGGGTTGTCCTAGTCTCATCCAGCACGGGCGACTCAGCCACATGCAGTTCACCTGAGGCCGCTCTGTGTGAAGTGTACTCTTCCAGGGAACAGCCAGGGAAGGACCATACAGCTCAGTGACTGGGCCAGGGACTGAACATTACATTACATTATTGGCATTTGGCAGACGCTCTTATCCAGAGCGACGTACAACAAAGTGAACAGGAGTGATGGCTGCCAACATGGATGAGAGGGCCTGCTAGCCTGCACTCTCCACAACTGACAGAGACTGTGACTCTAAGAACAGGCTTAAAAAATATATTTGAAATCTCCAAGAGTTCATTTCACTCTGAAAGAGTGTATTTGATCCCTCAGTGATCAATCTTTATAAGAGTTGTGGTTTGGACACTCAATATGTACCTTTTTTGTTTTTAAGGAAGAAATGACACACACAACTTTGAGTACAAGGAAATATTTTTGAAAATAATTCTTATTCCCCTTTTCTCCTCCAATTTGGAAAGCACAATCATAATTATGGGACCAGATCATCATTTGAATGTGAATAATCCACATGCTGGCATATGAAATTCATTACATGTGTGCAGTCAGCTGTTACATTTCACCCACTGCGTAGTCACTGCTGCAGGCAGATCACTGGCACTAATAAAAACTCTTTAGAGAACAATGTGTTGCAAATGGAAAGTTGCAGATATCTTTCTCCAGCGATACGTTATGAAATGGTATGTTTTTGCAATACTCAGGGGTGCTAAGTAGGTAAAAAAGGAAACCTTGCACTGATGCGCTGACTGCTGCAGTAATCTCATTCTGCTGTATGTAAACAGCACAGCCTTGCCACTTTCCTTTTAGACATTTGTAACACAGTTATGTGTTTTTTTACTGTTTTTTACTTCTTAGAGCACTAATTCCTTGAAGAAAAAACATGCATTTAGGACAAAGATATAGCCTTATTACCATCAATACAGTAAAGTTAAGGTCAATGAGTAAAATACCCTAGAAATATAAGTAACCTCAACATTAATCTTCAAAGGCCTTTAAATCTGTACTACAGATTTTTTTATCAATATTATATCAACATTTTAGGAGACGAGATAAACATTACTGTGACAATGTTTTCATCAAGAGTTCAGGTTGAGCTGCTCTCAGTGCTACAATGATCATTTTCGACTACAGTACATCAAAAACTCAAGCTGACGGCTGAAATTAGCTGAGTGCTTACCCAGTGGTAACCATTCCTGCAAACAAATACATGCTGGTATGTGTTGTTTTAAGGATGCTAGATTGCTTTTCGGAGAGCCATCTGTGTCCAAGGACCTTTGAAAACCCACACAGTTGGAAAAATGACTCATTATGTGTCTGAAGAGATGTCACTTTGGAGAACTGGCAGTTGAAGAGACTGTTCACTATACTATTGACTAAAAGGATTAGTCAACAAGGAGACAAAATGTAGCCCATAAAATGCCATGTTTCTTTTAACATTGTATCACACTTCAGACAATTGCTAGTTTTAGCTTTCTAACCAGCTTTTACCGTTGAGTAAGTGTGGTACAAGAAAATCTGTTAGTTTTGGCTTGTGACTATTTAGAATGCCATTTATAACTGAAATAATATGTGGTCTTCACTCGTTTCATCAGCATATTCAATTTCATGGCAATGCGGATGGAGTTAGCCAAACTTTTTAAAAATGTATGTGTATTTTACTAGTTATGGATGTGATGCTTTAACTTGTGGAAGAACCGATGCACTTAGAAGCCACTTTGGATTAAAAGTGTCTGCCAAATGACTAAAATGTAAAATGTAAATTTAAAATGCTTCAGGTGTGACCTGTTATAAACATTGTTTTGTGAAATGTAGGTCCTAAGATTCCAGTCAATTGTAAAAAAAAAAAAAAAAAAAAAAAAGTATTCAGCCTCGTTTGCAAATCCAACACAGAAACAACATATAGCATCTTCTGTTCACATTATCAGATGCCATTTATCTGTTCTTGGCCAGAAAAAGTATATAGTGCATCTGGAAGCATTTTGATAAAATCTTTGTGTCCAACTTGACCTTCAGCACTCAAGCAGTCAGATCTTCCAATTGTTTATTTATTTATTATTCTTTCCCAAGGGGAAATTCAGGAGATGTGGCCAAAATACAAGAAATAAACAATTTATATGAATTAAATAAAGAAATAAAACTACAGACATTCCATTTAGAGATTCCTAAATTGCATTACTATTATTACAAATTAGAAATTAAGAATTATATTAAGGAAATGATTGTAAGAACTTCCATTCATACAGTAAATTACAAAAAAATAATTATAAAAACAATTAAACAAAACGCTGAAATACATTTTGAACAATGTTTAATCAGAAAATGAAATGCTAAAATTAAAGTGTGCTGTATCATTGACAAGGTGAGTAATTGTGGGCACAATGCTGTTGAGCGCTCTCCTCCTTTTATCATAATAATAAAAAAATGTTTTAATGAATAACATCTGTCAACAGTTTTGCAACGATTTCAACAGAGCATAACATTCCTGAACATTTTTGTTCAAATTCCTTCTAGATGTTTGCTGCCATCTTGTGGAGTACCAGACAGTGGCCGCAAATGGCAGTTATTATTATGCGACTTATACTTTCTGGCATTGTATAAGTAATGTAGCTCTTGGGCGCGCGCACCCACATACACGCACACACACAGTATAATTTGTTATATTATAATTCAGATATAATAATGCAACCTATGTCATGAAAAAAACTTTAGAGCAATTCTTCTCAATCTCAAAATATGTGTCACAAAAAGGACATTTTATACTGATTTCCATTTAACAAGAAAATCGTTGACAGGAGCACAAGGACCAGCACTTATAGTACCTTCCTGAAACAACGCAACAACTTTGTTGTTATTCTGTGACAAAAGAAAAGCTGATTTTACCTACTGAATTATTGTCAACTAAGATGCAGTACCAGTCAAGAGTTTGGATAGAATATTTTAGTTTCACCATGTCGCAATTCCAGCATGGTTTATATATAGGCCCCATTTCAATGTTTGGGACATATCAACACAAACTCTGGAAGTCATGGCATGCAAAGGATATGCAACCAAATATAAAACATGACTATTTTACTAGACATGTTAATTTGTATGAAATATTGAAATGGGGACAATGCTGCAATTATTCCATGGTGAAACCAAGATGTATAAAAATATACTTAAATAAAAGCTGAGAGACTGTACTTTGACTACATGTGAATTGTTTGATGTTTTATTTCCTGTTTGTCATCAAACATCTGATACTGTAAGTATGGCAGGTCAAGTTGCCTAATGTAATCTAATGTAATCTTTTTACATTTTGAGTCCAGAATGAATTGCATCCATATCCAACTCCCTTGGAGACACTGATACGTTAAAAGAATTGAGAAAGTCAAGTAGCCTACAAGTGAGAAGGCTAATTTAGCAATACAATATCATAAAAAAAGCCATTTTCTAAAAACAAATATTTTGTGCTTGTAAATTAAGGACCAAGCCAATAGCGGGGTATTTTTTTATTTTTTTTTACTGAACTTACATAATTGTAAGGGACGTTTTTTATGGTATAATAAACAACAATAGACATTGCAGACCACCCAGATAAAACCAACAGCCTGAACGCCACAGCGGTTGTGACGCAGACGATTCAACGGCGGGTTAAAGTTGACGCAGACGCAGTGCGTGTGGTGCTTCCGCCTGCCTCCTCTTTCAGTTCTTCGCTTACTGTGCAGAAGGTCCTTCTCTGAGCTCCATCATGGCGAACGTTGCCGATACAAAACTATACGACATTCTCGGGGTATCCCCGACTGCCTCAGAGAACGAGCTGAAAAAGGTAACATTTCAATTAATTTCGTGTTATCAGATCGATAACTTGTCGGTTATGTTAAAAATACGAAATACCTTGCCGTGATGTTCGACTCGAATCAGGAAGCGATGGAGATTAGTTAGCACCGTAGCTAGGCAGGCTATGTGGCCTAACGTTAGCTAGCTAACTAGGGACGGGGCTAATGTTAGCTAGATTCCGAGCTGTGGCAACAGGGCCCTGTTTTTGAAAAAAAAAAAAGGTGATACGGCGAGATCTATCAGAATTCATTTTCATTCTTTGATCGTAGAGCTAGCAAGCAATCTATGTTGGCTCGTATATTGGCCTACTTTGTCTTTGTACGTTTAGGACGTTGGGTTTCACTCCGCAATGACTCCCAACTTAACTGACTTCGCTCCTAGACAACAGTTCCCAGTCTTTGGCTAGCTAGTTAACGTTAACATTGGCGAGTCGGTTTACTTGTGTAACGTTACACTTCCATATTCCATAAGCCTTCCATAAGTGTTAACTAGCTAACGTACAGGCAAATTAGCTGTAGTTAACTTATTGTACTATGAAAGCTAGCAGATGTAACGTTAGAAATGCCCAGAAAGGGGTCAGCAGAAGGTTGATTTTAAGGTAAGTTAAGTTAGCTAACGAAGGTAACTTGCCTAGACTTAGACCGGCGTTCGCGTTGTCGTTTAATTCGTTTAGCCAAGTTCGTTATTTTCATAAAACTAACTTTGCAAGATTCATAGCTAGGTAGTTTTGTTTTTGTTTTTTTTAAAGCAAAGCGTGGAGCAGACTTAGTTACTTGGCTGTCGATCGACAAAATTGATAAAATAACGTTGCGCTAGTTAATGTTAACTAGTTGGCTTAGAATGTTTATTATTGGGTAGTTGCAACTTGGTCAGCTAATAGTTGCTAAATGCTCTCTGAGTTGGGAACCAACATTATTGTTCACATAGCTCCGTATTGCGGCAACGTGGGGAGAGCTATGTATGCATATATGACGTTGTGGGAATATTGCTGCATTTTAGCTAGCCAACATTGCGGCCATTGTGAGTTGGCTTGTAAGCTACTCTGGTCTGCATGTAAACATTGTCACCAGCAAATCACTAGCACCGTGGTTAGACCCAAGTAACGCTGTGTAATTTCAGTTAGCCGATTTGAGGGAGACACATTGGGTCCTTAATTTGAAATTAAATTGCTGTTTTGTTGACGGCAATCATGAACCAATGCCTGATCAATTGTTCAGCGTGAAATTATTTTGAACTGTCCAAGAAAGGATTATGGACGGCGTGGTCTTAGGTTTATTGATGGTCACATGAATCCAAAGGCAAAAGAATGCCACCCACATAAGAATCCAAAGTAGCTACGGTTTCTATGGGGATTTCTTACACACTGATGTAAACACTCCAGAGTATAAAACGTAGTAGAAATTTAAACGGAAGATATTATTATTAGTTGTAGGTGTCATAGTAGTAGTACTAGTATTCCTAATCTTTTTTGTATATTTATTTCAGGCATACCGCAAACTAGCAAAAGAATACCACCCAGATAAGAATCCAAATGCTGGAGACAAGGTAAGGAGCTTGATTTGGATACATGGTAAATGCCATTTTGCACTACGTATTACATCCGGTTGCTGATTTAGGGCCGTGTTTAATTATTAAAATAATTATTCTCGTAACCCGTCCTCCTAAATTCAGTTCAAAGAAATCAGCTTTGCCTATGAAGTGTTGACCAATCCAGAGAAGAAGGAGTTGTACGACCGTTATGGGGAGCAAGGCCTGCGGGAAGGTGGTGGAGGTGGGGCCGGGATGGACGACATCTTCTCGCACATCTTCGGCGGGGGCCTCTTCGGGTTCATGGGCGGACAGGGCAGGAGCCGGAATGGCGGCAGGCGAAGAGGAGAAGACATGGTCCATCCACTCAAGTTAGTCAACACTTGACTGATAGTAACGTCTCAGCAGTTTGGTCATATGTTGTATTATTTCCATGTTTATAGCAGAGCCCTTACGGAAGGAAGTATGCTTATGGGTACATTTGTTACCTATGTATCGGGTTGCGTACAGCTTTTCAATGTGGTTTTTCAGCCAGGCAAACGGATGTTCTGGCAGGTGTAGGAGCCGTGGACTAATAAGCTGTTGTATTTGTATTTCAATTTTAGTCATCAGTCCAACCATTAAAAAGCTGTCCTCAAAGGAGGTAGCGTTCATTGTACACAATGGGTTAAGATTAGTAATGGGATCTCAGGAGGGTTGGGAGACCTAATTAAGTTGCTCCTCATTTGCACATGATCAAATTGACATGACGTACTAGCACCGTTCTGCATTTGCTGAAAACTCTTAATCTTTGCTTCAAATAGGGTGTCTCTTGAAGACCTGTACAATGGAAAAACAACCAAGTTACAACTCAGCAAGAATGTACTGTGTAGTACCTGTAATGGGTAAGTGAACATGTCATGGCTTATAGTTCTTTTTGTGGTGATTCTCCAGCATGGAAGCAGTATTGGTTGAATGTTTTTGTATGTTGAGGAACGGAAGTTCATGGCTAAGCATGCTTGTGCAACTCTCTTCTACCACGTTTGTCGCCTTCATTGAAAATAATCTCTAGCGTGAACCGGCATGGCTTCTGTGGTATGAAGCATCCGCCTTATATTAATACTGTGATGACCTGAATAGTTTTGAGCTTCCCTATAAATTGTCTGTTGGATTTTTTATATATTTTTTTATTATAATTTCTTTCATTTTAGGAGACCTCTAGCTTAGTTTGTGAAAGGAACAAAAACCATGGTTGTTTCAAGTTAAGATGTAGGCACATTGTATTTAAATCGATTTAATTAGATTTTTTCCTGTAAATGACAGCCAACTGATGGTGAACATTTTTGGAACATTTGGCAAGCCATTCTGTTTTAATCACTACCCTGAACACCTTTTCCAAAAGTTGCTGTCATTGACATATCTGAATCCTAGTGATGCTGCTAATGAGGTGAAATAGTTTTTCCCCATTCCTGTGGCTAAGCCATTGTATCTTTGTGAAATGTATCCAGTCGAATCTCGGAAAGACCAACAGACCCTCGGTTATGGACCACGTAGTTGACTGTTAATATTAAACTTGAAGTAGAATTTTAATAAATGCGTATAGTTTACATTATTTAAGCTATTTGGCTCAGTCCTATTGCCTTAAGAGGAATGTATGGGCAAGAGATGATGCAGATATAGGGTTTTAGCTTTTTTTTTTTTTTTTTATTCAGCATCATTTACACATAATGTAATCTGGAGAGTTTTGCTTGGTGACTAGGGATGGTTCGTGTTTTTCGGACCCATGTCCACTGAGTTTCTCATCACAAATTCATGCAATATTTTGGGGACATGTAGGAGTGTATTGAACGCGACATCGAGTTTGCGTAGATCACTCTGTTAGCTTACTTAGCCAAAAACTAGCCAAATAACATTGATTTAATGGGGGCTAAACCCCCCCCCCCCCCCCCCCCCCACCTGCCAGCTATCTAAAAGACACTATCAATAAACCAAACTCAAATAAACGTTGTCATGTTTATTTACTTCCATAAATGAATATCCTGTAAACAAAATGTGCCAGTATAGCCAAAAAACAGTTAAGTTTGTTTTGGACCACTTGCTTAAACCAACCGAAAAGATACGTTGCTTAGCTACTCTTGCTGAACGCACTTGCGGCTGACTTCTCAAGGTTGCCTATGGTGACAGGTGCACCAGTTTTCGTTTACCCTTTACCTTGTGTCACTCAGCTGATATAACTTCAAAATGCTTTAACCACAGTTTACAGCCAGAGTAACAATAGAGAGGTCTAACCTAGAGGCTAAATCAGTCCGCGCTTAAATCTGCTTATACAGACACTCCGATAAATTTTTACAATTTATCAACCTGGCAATTTAGTTAACAGAATGCTTGTCAGGGTGTTTTACAGGGACAACAGAAGCAGGAGGTTTAAAAAAAAAAAAAAAAAAATTTTAAAATTAAAAATTAAAAAATAAAAACCTTTCCCAGTGCCACAGCGCCCACACCCTCAGAGTTTGTCCTAGAAGTCACTTTGAATTGAAATCCCAATATTCATAATATTTTGTGTACCTGTTGTCATGCATGAACTGTCCCTCTGCACTGTAGCCAGGGTGGGAAGTCTGGAGCTGTTCAGAAGTGTACCGCCTGCAGGGGGCGTGGCATGCGCATCATGATCAGACAGCTGGCCCCAGGAATGGTCCAACAGATGCAGTCAGTTTGTACTGACTGTAATGGGGAAGGTAAGCCTGTCCGCTCATCCCTCCCCAGTTAACATGGAACAGACTATTGAGTTTCTTTTCAGTAGTCTTCTTCAGAACTGTATTTATTCCTAGTAACCTCACCCTACATTAACTATTGATCGGTCAAGCTGTTACTGAAAAACATACATTATGCCTCAAGTCATAATGGGGGGCGTCTTGTCGACTGTCCGAATTCTTCTTTAGATTTACTCATTTGGCGTCTACATAATTGCCCACTAATGATAATTTCTTACTGTGCTTTTAGGTGAACTAATTAATGAAAAGGACCGCTGCAAAAAGTGCGAGGGTAAGAAGGTGGTTAAAGAGGTAAAAATCCTGGAGGTTCATGTGGACAAAGGCATGAAACACGGTCAGAAGATCACCTTCGGAGGGGAAGCGGACCAAGCGCCCGGGGTGGAGCCAGGGGACATTGTCCTAGTCCTGCAGGAGAAGGAGCATGAGGTATGCAGGCAGGCAGGCAGGCAGGCAGGCTGGCTGGCTGGCTGACTGGCTCTATCCTAACATGGTAGTTGAATGTGATACTTGCCTGTTGCCTGTAGGTAACAACAAAACAAATGTGCATAATTGTTTTATTATTCAGTCATTTAAATGTATATTAAAATGTCTTTTTCTAAGCCTTTATTTTATTGTACAAATTTTGTAAGCCTATATTTCCCACTGCAAAAGTTAATTACCAAACCGAAACTGTCTTGGTGTGGTAATGAGAACTGTCAATTAGCAATGATGCTTTCCACACGTTGTTTCTTACCATAGCTACTTCCCATGAAATGCGCTCATCTTGGGAGACATAATTTTCTAGCTAACTTAGTATATCAACTATCGATAGTTAAGGTAAGGACACTGACTTATCCAGTGATAATTTTTGCTGGCTAAGTTAAGCACAACTATGAACGCAAACTAGCTAGCTAACGTTATCGATAACATCATCTTATGAAAGCAATCTAGATAGCTAGCTCAGTGAATATAACCAGAAATAGTCCAATAGTCCTCAAATATTTGCGTTGTCTTGGCTGGAGGCCTGCAGTGCAAACTATGGGTCACGAGTTAAAGGGCAGTGGTTATCCTCGTGTGACACGCTTCGAGAAGAACATTATCAATTCTCAGTTGAAAATTGGATGATGCATTTAAAAATAAAACGTTTACTTCGAAACTAAAGAACTGACATATTTCATACTTTCATTTCATGTTCCAGTAATGGAACAGATTGTACAAATTGCATATAAAAACCCAACCACCACTTAAAGGTTCCTCCTTTAAATTTAAGTGTGTAATGAAACATTTATTTTATGCAGGCTTGTTTTTGAAACCTCCTGTTCTATATTGATATTGTCCAGTTGTTAAATGTGCTGATCAGAACTCCTTACAGGGAAAATGGGATGGCTTTAGCAGCTTTTGGTGCTAGATGGTGGTTTTGCCTGCTCTACTGCAGTCTTTTTGCAAGATGAAACAGATTGCAGTGTCAGCCTTGTCACTGACAGATACAAATGGGATTTAGTCCTCTTGCAGTGTTAATGCTTTGTATTGCCCAGAATTTCTTACTTTGTAGGGCTACACAGCAATTTTCCACTACAGTGTCACCTCCAGACTGTCAGTCCTGTCCATCTTCCTTAAAATAACATGGAAACACATGCTGGTGACACTTGGGAGTGTGAATGGGTTTGAAGGGCATTTGGAATCTTTGACTTAATGCTTCAACCAACTTGTTTTACTTGATTTCCTGTGCTAAATTAGCATTCATTTGCATAGTAGTTTGAAGTCATTGAAGTTTACGGGCATTTTGAAGGCACTTTCTTGTTACGGAAAGTACTGGTGTCCCTACAGCAGCGCAGTATTCCGCAATTACTTTGACTTGCATTTATATCTAAGGTTGAGCGATTGTATGGAGCAACACTAGTTTTGTCATGCCTAGCACCGTTCAGTAAGGGTAGTGCTTGGTTGTCCATCAACAGGTTACCCACCTCCCATATTCATTTAGCATATTTTGTCTATTCCGCTTCACCATTTAGTCTGTAAATAAGTATACCATTAATAAAATTACTGGTTGACACTGTCCTGCATTTTTGTAGTGTAAATGCTAATGCTGTGTCTTTCTTTTAGACATACAGAAGAGATGGCCATGATCTGCACATGACCCACAAAATCGGCCTGGTGGAAGCACTCTGTGGGTTCCAGTTCACATTGAAACACTTGGACGCAAGACAGATCATGGTGAAATACCCGCCTGGCAAAGTCATTGAGCCAGGTAGGCGTGATGGTTGGCTCGTATCGCTTAGCTTGGTTTGTTTTTGTTGGTGCATGGTAATCTTTGTCGCGTTTCCTTGGTAAGTTTGGTTCTCTCATTGCTGCCTTTGTCTTCCGCAGGTTCCATCAGGGTGGTGCGGGGCGAGGGAATGCCACAGTATCGTAACCCCTTTGAAAAGGGCGATTTGTTTATCAAATTCGATGTGCAGTTCCCCAGCAGCAACTGGATTAGTCCTGAGAAACTCGCCGTAAGTAATAAGACTCGGTATATATTCTTCTTAAGGAAATGAGCATCAGTCCATGGTCCAATTAAAAAAAAATCTTCTAATGTAGTTTTTACAGTGGTCATTGCTGCTTTAGTTTGAGTGTGGAACTAGATGTAAAGGGAAGTGACTGTTTGAAATTAAGAGTCAAAATGTACAGCTACTCTTAGAAATGTACAGGTACTCTTGTGATTTGAAGCCAAAGACATTTCAGTGGCATTCAGCAGGTTACCGGTGTCTATACCTGTAAGAGGCTGTACAGACATTAGGAGTGTATGTGTTTGAAGACCTGTGCTAGCTGAAGCTGGGTGACTGGGACACCCCTGACCGCACGGCGTGGTTCTGTCTCCAGGAGCTGGAGGACCTGCTGCCGGCCCGGGCGGAGCCGCCCATCGTGTCGGGCGATGCGGAGGAGGTGGACCTGCAGGACTACGTCAGCCAGAGTTCGTCCGGCGGGCACAGGCGCGAGGCATACAACGACAGCTCGGACGACGAGGGCGGCCACCACGGGCCCGGCGTCCAGTGCGCGCACCAGTAGTCCCGCCGCAGGGGGAAAAACCAGCCGCACGGGGGAAGCGTGGGTGTGCCCCCCATTTTATCTGCTCTGGATTCGCCCAGAGAAGGCCCCCCCCCCCCCCCCCCCCCCCGTCTCCATACACTGCACCGCTACCATCGGCAACCCCGATCAGATTAAATGAACAGGTCACAACCCACCGCTCATTGTGTAAACTTGATGTTTTTCACTTTATTTTATTTTTCGGTCGTAGTATTTACAGTTAATTTAAACTAACCATACGTGAGGAAGCTTTGCCTCAGAACTCGACGGAGTGGCGTGAGATTGGTGAGATCCTGGTCGGAGAAAGACGCGGTCAACATCACTTTTTTTTTTTTTTTTTTTTTTAGTTGTTTGTATCTGTGCTTCATTTATACAAATTTATTTACTTTTTACTTTTTCCTTGCTATATATTTTAAAATGGGGGGAAAAAAATACTACAACATTGTGTATAAATTGAAAGTGATTGTCCATTAAGCTTTATATCTGCTGCCATCACAAAAGCTGCTGTGAATACTTTAGAAGAAATAATTCCATAGCCTGTATCTGTCCTCAGTCCAGGTGCATGTTAGAAAGTATTGATTCCTGCACTGAAGAAACATCACATTTAAACGAGTGACAGTGTGGAGACAAAATAACTATATTACTTCTGTGAAAGGTTTCTGAAGTTAAATAAAGTGTTCTTGAAAATCTGAACCATACAGCATGTCATTTTTGTAGTCTGTCCCATTGAATTGGATTGCCTTAGCGGGACTTCTGCAGGCTTATTAAACCTGTGATCTGAGCCACATGTACTGGCTAATTCTCATTTCAACTTGAATATCTTGGTTTCTTCCCCATCCAAAGCGGGCAGCGGCACTTTGTAAATTAAAACATGACCTTGTTTTCAGGTTTGTGTGCACCTTCTAAGTCTACCTGTATATAACAAAGGTAGTGTCTAAATATTGTATTACCCTGGAAAAAATTAAACTTGTACATCTTCGGCGTGGAGTGGGATTCATTTTGAGATGTTTTGAACATCATTATCGCAGTGCTTTGTCATGTATAATTTGAATGTTAACTGAATCTGAAAAGCTTTCGTTGAGAAATGCTGCCTTAGGTTTTGTTATGGTTGCTATCAAGGGCAAGCTATCATTCCAGAGAAGTGTAATAAGAAAAAGCTTTTGGCTGTACATTGAACTATTAGTCGCCAGAATATAGTTAAACACTCTTTGCCATAAAGTTGTGTTGGATGTGTGTGTTGCCTGAATTATAGATCACTGAGAAATCATAAAATTAAGCATAAAAATGTTTGTTTTTTTTCCTAGTAGGCTATAACTTGGTGAGTTTAATTTGCTTGTCACATGTTGATCCCAAAATATAGATATTCAAATTATTTTGTTGTAACATTGGAGAAGGATTGTTAAACCTGAATAGTGTCATGTGACTTGCCCCATAGCCCTCCACCATAACGGGCAGTCTTAAAACACTGCAGAAATGGGAGAGGGCTGATCGGGAATCTGCACTCGGGGGTTAAACGTATAACTGGATTGTCTGGCGAAAGTACAACAACCTTGCAAGCTTCTACATTTGTCCAAATTTTGGAAGCCTGTGCTTGAAAAACATGACCTTGTAATTTATTGAAGTGTTGATGCACATGTTTGTTCATGTTTGTTTGTACAATAAATTGTCACATGTCAGTGCCTTATGTAGGAATTTTATTACAGTAGAGCGCTGGTTTGGAGGTTGATGAATTGATTTGGATCCACCTCTGTGTGCTCTGAGCCTAGGGACTTCACCACAACGTTATTGTTCTTATGTACTAAAGACATCCTAAAGTCAAAGCCCCACATTATTAACCAGTTGAAATGAATAGGAAAGTAAGCCTGCATCCATTCTGTTTTAAGAAATGGCGAGTGGATTAACAGGCAAATAAATTGGTGGATGCACATTTTATTTTAAAATTCCAGAGTGGTCGGGAAACTGAATTACCAAACAGACCATGCAATAACCCTCTGCCCCCCATACATGGGTTTCATATTTACCATCTGCTCATACATCTGACCAACTATTAGCTCTGCCAGACAGTATCTGTTTCATCTTTAATGGTGTCTTGGCAGGAGCAGGTCACTTGACTGTCCATGTATAAATGCAAGCTTTGAACTCTTTGAGTGCTATAAATACAACGGGTAATGTGTTGTATCATAGGTCTTGGATCTCGGGCTTCTCAGAATGGTGCCCTTGTCCAGCTGGTCAGATTATAAATGCATTGCCATGGTTACTCCATTAGAAATGTGTCAGTCTAGCTGTTCCCGTTACAATTTTGTAGCCAGCAGTCTTACCCAGTCATTGGCTGGCCGACCAAGTAGAACTTGTGGTTCTGCTTGTCGGGAAAATTAAGGCCGCCTTCTTAGTGTGAAAACATTTTTCAGACTCAATTGCTGAGGGCATTCTTCTTACTGTTTAACCATTATTCCAGAAATATCTGCGCTGAAGAGAGGAAGACGTGCATAGAATTCCAGTATTGCATTCCTTCCATAATTTGAAGTTGTTTTAAGTTAATTTAAAGTCATATAGTGCCCATCATTTAATTATTTGCCTCTACTCCACAATTTGAGATTTGTAATAATACAAACTTAAAAAGGTGTGGAAATCTCGGTTGTCACTATTATTAGCATTGTATCTTATACAATTAGAAAGCCTGCTCATTTCCCTTTACAATGGTGTCCCATTTGTAAGGATCATGCATTTGTGGGATGAGCAGCACAGCTGATTATGTGGGTGGGTTCCCAAGTGAAATGTGCCAAATTTCCCTGCCAATGTCAAACAGTGTATTCTCCTGTTGGTATTGACTCTATTGTTTTGAGTTGTTTGGTGGATTGGATGATTGAACAGTAACAAGGAACAAACGGGGCATATTGGTCATTTTACGCTGTATTGATTGAACACACAGTCAGGAGCATCAGTAGCCGATGGAAAATTGGGAAATTGCACTCAATTATAATATAGCATGATGTACAGCTATATTATAATTGTAAATGTACAGGAAAAACAAAGCCCGAGTCAATCAACCTGTAAGAATGTGACAGAACTGGCCAAAAAAGATGGTTTATTTTCCAAAGCAATGAATAAAAACAAATGTTAAATCTGCTTTTCTGTACAAATCACATTTGAATAAATACTTATTCCTTTTAAGAGCCACTATAAACAAAGTAGAAAAACATGAATAAACGCAAGTATTAAAACAGTTTCAGATAAATGTAAAAAAAAACCACATCCATTATTTAAAGGTACATTTAAAATTTTAATTCTCCGATTTAAAAAACGCAAAACATGACCATGGTTTGAAATGGAATATATTTCAAATTGTAATTGCTTTTCCAAAGATTAAAGATGGCTCAATATAAATAAATAGCTGCGACTCATGAAGGGGCGGCACGGATGGTGCAGTGGGTAGCACTGCCGCCTCACAGCAAGGAGGTCCTGGGTTCGAATCCCCGTTGGCCGGGGCCTTTCTGTGCGGAGTTGCATGTTCTCCCCGTGTCTGCGTGGATTTCCTCCGGGTACTCCGGTTTCCTCCCACAGTCCAAAGACATGCAGGTTAGGCTGATTGGAGAGTCTAAATTGCCCATAGGTGTGTGTGTGTGTGTGTGTGTGTGTGTGTGTGTGTGTGTGTGTGTGTGTGTGTGTGTGTGTGTGTGTGTGTGTGTGTGTGTGTGTGTGTGTGTGTGTGTGTGTGTGTGTGTGTGTGTGTGTGTGTGTGTGTGTGTGTGTGTGTGTCCGCGTCCGCGCGCCCTGCGATGGACTGGCGACCTGTCCAGGGTGTATTCCTGCCTTTCGCCCAATGTATGCTGGGATATCCTGTTCAGGATAAGCAGGTTCAGATAATGGATGGATGGATGGACTCATGAAGGCACCTCATTACACTAAATGTAAATTCATAATTACTTTATTAAATTGTCAGTGTATGCAAAGGTTACTCAAACAAATTTGCTGTTTTTTGAGATAATTGATTTTGTTGTTTATTGAGATAATTCATATTTGAGCCTCTGGTACAGATTAAACAGCTTACCAAACTGTAACATATAATAGCTTAGCACCTAACTGTAATGTGTACAACAGTCAAAAATAAATAGCAATTTCCCTGCATTCAAATAAAATGATATGGCATAGTAAGTTCTCTCCTCCTGTTTTCAATAAAGTGAAAAATGAAGGTCAGATGTTCAAGGAGAAGCAAGACATTCACTCAATAAGAAGCTTTCTAGCTGAAAAACGTGCCCTTCATTGCACCAGAACCACTATTTTTGCATGGCACAAGCTCCTACTATGAGGCAGTTGTAGTAAGCGTAACTGATACTTTGGTATTAGATTGGAAATATAGATGCTGCACTTACTGCTTAAGAGTGAGATATACCATTTCAATTCCCCTGGTAGTGGATTGGTCTTGAATAGTTCATGCATACATATTTAATAAAAAGATAAAAATAGCTTGACTAAAAACTCATTCACATCTCGGTTACCCGCCATCTGCTCTTACTACAATTATGTAGTAATAAACATATCAATGTATACCTTGGTGTATCTAACTGGGTTCCTACAGAAATCAGATTTGTTTTCCCACATACAGTTATGTGTATGATTTCCAAGAACAGAATTAAGGGCTGAAATGAGTGATGCCTACTTCAAGGTAAATGGCTACTACGCAGTAATGTTTTTTCACATAACTGTAAACAACACATTTGCTTCTGAAAAAGCAGCAATATGATTCTGAGAAACAAGCTTGACAAATGAGTGAAATATAAAGTTGTGGAGCGCAGTAAATGAAAGTTAATTCAAAAGCTTATTTCTTTAGTGGCTGGTTGTGCATGTTTTGCTGCAAAATAATGTGATATCTTCAGTTTGAAGCACACTTTGTGCTTGCTTGTAAACCATGCATTCAGTCTTCCAGGCTACAGTTTCCTGCTGAAGAACAACCATTACTTCTTGCTTAAATTTAAGTTTACATTTGTCTTTCAAACTGAGGGTAAGCACTTTCTGGCTGAGACTGAGTGTTCTGTAAAATGTTAGTGTATTCATGGTGTTCATCTCAAAGGCTCTTCGATGGCAGAGTATTCCTGGAGAAACCTGATATGGAAGGACTGTACTTTCTCTAGGAGTAGCTTCAACTTCTCAGTAGGGGGCAGAATCGTCATCCTGAAGAGAAAAGCACACACAAGGCAGACTTACAAACAGTGGTCACAGGAGAAGGAAAAAAATGGATTCACTATCTGGAAATGCACTGTCAGCCACTTGAGAAACCCACAGCAGTTAAAAGCTCTCCTCAAGCAAATGCAATGTGTGCTTTTCCCACTGTCCCACAAACCAGGGATTTTGGAACCATGAACTGTTAAATGTGCAAATATGCTACCATAAATATCAAGCTGCGTAGATGCTGGACTGTTTTCTGTGTGGGCAGATGCAGTGGCAGTATGGAGTAAACAGCAATGATGCAGTCAGACAACACTCATGGCACTGTGTAAGCCTAAAGCCTGAAGGTCACAGAAACAAAACCACAAAAAAATATTTGTGAAAACAGATAATTAAAAAGAAAATGTCCGAATTGGACAGTTGACCTGAAATGGTAGGTGCCCTCCTTCTGTCCGAATCCACTCCCGGGAACGATGCAAATCCCCGTCTCCTCCAACAGCCTCAGACAGTACAGCATGTCTGGAGTCATCCCCAGAGCCTGCAAGTCCAGTCCAGTGCCACGTCAACCGCTGTGCTCATAAAGATTTGCTCATATGCCTGTCCATACTGTATGTGTGTACGTGGGTCATCAATATCATCTCTTCACCATGGGAAGGTGTTCATTTACTGATCTCTTATGGCATTGAATCCCACACGTTTTTCATGCATCCGAATGCATCTTGACCCAGTTTTTAATAGCTCACTGTGAGAGGTTTCATTCGGCTGAATGTGGCTGAATGCGGACCTTGGCCTCCTCCACAGCTCTGGGAGGGATGAAGATCCGGGGGAAGGCGTACATGGCGCCCTGCACGGGGCTGCACTGGATGCCTGGGACAGCGTTCAGGGTCCGCTCGGCCAGCCGGGCCTTCTCCGCCAGGGCTCCAAGCACAGCGGTCTTCTCCTGAGGGAGAGCAGAGCAGGCATCGGCCATCAGCATGTCTCTCAAAACACACCGCAGATGGCAGACCACAAATCCCATCGCAATTCGCCACCAGCTCAGATGAGCTGGAGGACATTTTACAATTTTCTCTACACAATCACAAGCTGATTTGACCTTGATCACTCAAGCATTCTTTTCAGCCAGCTTTACAGCAGCAGACTCACTTAAAGGTGTCCCACAACATTTTCTCAAGCTTTACTTCGCAAAAAAGCTTATCTGTTCACTCAACTACACTTAAACTAAAATGGGAGTTTTATTAAGTATGACTGTTATAAGAAATACACAAGATGAAACATCCAATGAAGTGTTAATAGAACCCAGCTACAGCTCCTGAACTTGTCCTTCCTCTACTCCATTGCACAAGAATGACTTCAGTGCAGAGTCAGAAGGAATGTATTGAAACTATTTTGTTTAAATGGGAAGTGGACACACCAAATAAAGAAAAAAAAATAAAGTGACAGCACTTCACAGGCACTACACCCAGTGGTTGTAATTTCAACAGAATGACTCAGTTATGTTAACAAGATTGACTAAAATAACCAAAGAATCTCAAAGAATATTTATTTATTTATTTTATTTTGGCTGTGCCTTGTAGTTTTCATTACACAAAATACAATTTCCAATGAATTTGTTGAGATTAAGAACCTGCCTGCAAGTACTCATGTACTCAAGTAAGCAATCCCACTGACACAGACGTTGAGACAGCACTGCTGTTCCAGAACATGCGCACTACGCTGTGTAGGCCACTAGCACACACAAGTCTGAAATGGCACTGCAGTCTGCAGTTACACACACTTCATAGCTGCATCGATCTGACCACGGACCCCTGCATTTTACACAACATGCTCTGAAAGGCCATGTGAGGCACTCACAAAGTAGAGTGACAACCTCCCTCCACCCACCCCAGGGAGGGAACGTACCTCAAGGAACTTTGGAAAAGAGGGCTCTCCTGGTTGCGGAGGGTTGACAATGACATCCATAGCAGCTTGCCCTGCCACAGGGGGACACAGGCGTACTGACAGCAGCTTCACCAGCTGGGCCTTGACCTCTGGGTCCATGTTAACCACCTCCATGTAGCCGCCTCTGAAGCCACACCTGGAATACATCGGGGCGTCATTTTCAACAATGTAACTTACCGAAAAGACATACACAAGATGTGTGCCAGTCTTCGAATGCTGAATCCAACGTGCATAAGATGTTAGCGGAAAACTCACTCTCCTGTATAGCCTTTGGAGGTGGAGTGGAAGGACGCTAGCTCCACATTGTTGAAATACTCTGCACCCATCTCATATAGGACCTTCTTAAATGAATGGAAGCGGCAATCTGGAGAATAGACATTTTCTTGATACACCTGTCAAAACAATAATAAGATTCATTCAGTGTTCATTCTTGGAACATTTCTACAGCTGACTCCCCAAAATACCATAAATTAAATTATCCATCACTGGTATGTGGTCACCGCTCGCTAGAGACTGGTCGGGGAAGTGAATAACATTGAATATTCCTTGAATAAGCATAAAATGGAAAGAATACAGTCCATACCTCATCAGACAACACAAATAGCTTCTCCTCGTAGGCAAAGTGAAGGACTTCTTCGATGCACTTCTTGCTCTGAACCTGACCTGGAAAATGAGACCAAGAGCTAGCTGGATTGGATAGATTACAGAATTCATAAAACAATATACCCGGAACATCTGACTGCAGCCACTGATCCAGCCTTAAAACACACCTTTCACACCAAACGGGGCCTGTAATTTGGCCCTGCTTAGAACACCCACCCGTGGGGTTTCCAGGATTGATGATGCAAAGCACTCTGGGATTGCAGTACTGTTTGGCTGTGCGGAAGGCCCTGTGCAGCTCGTTGACATCCAGTGCCCAGCAGTTGTCCTCGTCCAGGTAATAGTTGACCTGCACGGCATTGAGTTCGGAGATGGCTGCTGAGTACAGGGGGTACTGAGGGATGGGGATCATCACGCCCGTCCGAGTCCGACCGTGTCCCGACACCAGCAGCTTCAGAATGGTCTGAAATTCAAACCAAATGAAAGCTCAGATGTCCTATTACATTACGTTACATTATTGGCATTTGGCAGACGCGCTTATTCAGAGCAATGTACAGTTGATTAGACTAAGCAGGAGACCATCCTCCCCTGGAGCAATGCAGGGTTAAGGGCCTTGCTGAAGGGTCCAATGGCTGTGCGGATTTTATTGTGGCTTCACTGGGATTAAACCAGTCCTGCTGATACCTCTGGTAACTGAACATGAGGCCAGACAAGAAGGGCCAGACTGGTCAAAGCTGACAGGAAGGTGACAGTAATGCAAATAACCACACATTACAACAGTGGTATGCAGAAGAGCATGTCTGAACACACAACACATCAGACCTCAAAGTGGATAGGCAACAGCAGCAGAAGACTGAAAAAGTCTAATCAATACCTAATAAAGTGCTTGCTGAGTGTATACTCTCCATCACAGCAACATATTTCAGATGGCTGTGTAAAAGCAAAAGCCAACTGGGTCTCACCAAAATGCCATCACTGGCCCCACTGGTGAGGTAAATGTCATCCCAGCTGGCAGGAACCCCATGGTCTCTCTTCTGTATGTAGGCAGCAATGTCCTTTCGGATGCATTCCACCCCCTGGCTTGCACTATAAGAACCTGAAATCATAGTGGAACTTCAAAGGAGAACACAAACAAGTTCTAATTATATACTTTTTATTTTTCTAGTCTTTTTATTTACCTAATAACACTTCAGTCAGTCATGGTTCAGATAAGAGATGCAAAGAGTGTATTTTCTCAGCAGTAATTATTATGCTCAGAGTTATTCTTTTGATTCTATATTATTCCTACACAGTTCTTTGAGGCCAAAAATAATTATCTTGAAAATTCATTGCAGTATTTTTGTGGTTGTGGGAACAGACTATGACAAAGAGCTAAGATGCAGTCAGGCGGTGTGTGCTGTATACACACATTTTCATTCAGGCCCACACACACACGCGCACACACACAAATATGCACCAAGACTGTTTCCGTCGCAGTCTTGCAGTATACGCCGAGCTCTCAGTTTGGCGTCTTCTGGAATGATGGGACTGTCTAGCAGTTCTGGGCATGTGCAGAGAGCCACCACCTGTATGCAGAAAGGGTCCAAATAATTAAAACACAATGATTCAATCTATCCAGCCTTCATTCAAGGAAAGGACTTTGGAACTAAGGGGAGATGTACAACTGGTTCTGTTACTTCAATAGGAGAAAATAGCTAAATAGGCAGATGGGAAAGGGGGTTGAGCATTTTTCCAAACATCTTTTATTCCACATATAGCAATTAAATGAAAAACTAACCTAAAAAACAAATAAAATAACCTTAAAAACAATTTTAATGTAAGCAGGCAGTCAAGATACAGATACGGAAACAAAACAGGTGTAATATGTGCTCTCTTTATGAACGAGAATGTATTTGGTGCAAATGTTTAGCTGGTCAGTTTAGCTGGTCAGGATTTTCAGTCAAGAGACTGATGCAGTGGCCTAACCTGTAATGAAGGCAAGTACTAGGCTAATTTATCTGTATCAGCACAACAAGCCTCACAGGTGACAACAAGAAATACGACCACTGCAGAACTCTGATGATGCCCCTCTAGCTTTCCACACACAAAGGGAAGCACAAAGGGAAACCTAAAACCACGAGTCCAACAACGTACCTTGAGGGCTAGACTGCGGCAAAGTCTGTCAGTCATTTTTGCAAAAAGTTATTTTTAAGAATTATGTATGGACATTTTTCATTTCAGTTTTCACCATGTGGCTATTTCATTGAGTTTATCTGATACTTTCTGACAGTAGCCACACAGACACTTTTCAGTCCAAGCCATCTAAGACCTTAGTGCTACTGATAATAGACAATCAGCCAACATTATTTCAGATAACCATGGCAACAGGACGAATCAACAGCACATTGTCATCCCAGGCATTCACAATGAAGGGAAATTGCCCCTTTCATGGAAGCTTTTAGTCCTACTGCATTACCACTGTTTCTAGAAGACCTAAAAGGGAGGTCAAACTGCCAAACTTCTCTTTCACAAGCTAAGATTACGCAACCTGTCGGCCTGCATTTTCCAGGTAACTGCCAAGCACTAAACATCTGTGTTGGATCATAGGACATATCAATAGACAAGGATCTTATCAAAATTTGTATGAATAATATCATATCAACTAAACAGAAGCCCAAGTCATCCAAGGTCAATTTTATGCCAAAGGAAATAAAGTGTATTCCCCATCTATACAGCTGGATATTTATAAAAGCAGTTCTGACAATGTCCTCTGCTCAAAAATACAGCAATCGGAGCTGAATCAGTCATTCAAACCTGCAACCCTTTGGTTTTATGTCACATTTCATAAGTACTGTTAGAATGAGATCTAAAGACCGGTTTATAGTCCAGCAACAGAGCCTAATGCAATGGTTATCGCAGGTTGCAGCCATATCTGGTTTATACTCTGGGCCAATGTAGTGCATTTATATATTTTGTAAGGACAATGACCACAGTCTATCTCGGTAACATTAGAACTTTCACGCACATTCTGCGATTTCAGTCGAGCGACACTCTGTCGCTGGACTATAAACTGACCTTAACAATGGGGTAAGCGTACAGTGCTGTCCTGGAGTTTCCAAAGGCATACAGTGATGACAGATGTATATATTTACCTGCCGGAGGAAAGTGATTGGCGGTTGACCCATGGCATGTGCATCTCCGATGTTGGCCTTAATTACCTCAGTGAATGGCTTCTTCACACCCTGAAAGATATGATCCACTTCAACACTGATGCTAACTGCACAGTTGCAAGCAAATGTAGAACAAACCTGACTCCTAGTTGGGGAGTCATACTGGAGTCAGTTGACTTCCCCCAGGTTCCTGACCTCTCCGTCGGAAATTATTGATTCTATCTGCTACATCACTTAGCCTTTCAAGGGCCACTTGCCTTAACTTAACGTAAACCATTTTACCTACAATACTGTAACTGCTAAACAAAAAATAGACAAGAAGAGAATTATTATTTTTCTTTACCTCAAAATAATTTGTATTTATTTTCTTTTTTTGCTTAAAACACCAAATATTTCAGTCATCACAATTCTCCTGTAAGCTCAAATATGGTTCTGAACAATTTATCACATTACGACAATTCACCCCTTATTAGTCAAATTGATGGCGTTACATCTAACCCACCGTTAGAACCATCCCCACGAATAAAAAATCTATTTAATTGTATTAATCTCTACCGCATAAGTGAATAGTATGCGGTAGAGATGATGCAACGATACAAGCCCATCGACACTCCCACGCCACCACGTCAAAACTGTCCCACGTGTGCATGGGCTGACAAGCTGTTAATTATGGCATATATATATATATATATATATATCGTTATCGTTATTGCACGCTTTATTAGTCGTTGGTAGATTTATACACCAATATACTGAAATAGCCACATGAAAATTCACTTTAGGCTACTTACCTGCTGTAACCCTTTTTCAATCTCCCCTGCCTTGATAACAATGGGTCCTCTGACAGCATATTCCACTGCTTTTACGTGCGGATTAAGCGTCTCCATCGTCAAGGTCCTCCCTCGTATCCTGCCATTTTCGCTCGTTGTTACAGTTGCCTCCGCTGTGCTAAATCTCTTCAAGCCGTAATTTTCAACGGACCCTTGTGTTTTTTGTCTTATTGACTGTATATGACATGGTTTACTCAAAGAATGCAAAGACAATAATTGATACTGATCAAGAGCACCTGCAATAGCAGACCGATATGCCATAAATTGAACTCGGTGCATTCTTACAGCCAGGTGAGGAGCCTAGTCTACACCGAACGTTTATAAAGACAGCACACGCTGCGAGTCAAATATTATTTCACTTTTTTTATTCTATCAATAATTTGTTGCACAGATTCCTTGACAAATGTCCCCGCAACAAATGACCAACAGCTTCGTAAAGACGCTGCAATTCGTATCCTTAAATCGTTTTAAAATTCATTTTAATAGCTGCAACAGTTTTGCTTTTAGAATTGCACGAAGACTAATAGGCTACGTCGACTCTCTTTTTGCCAGGGAAAGAGAAATCGCGGTTCCGATGATACAATCTGCCGTTTTTTTCCCCGTTTAAAGTGTAGGCCTACAACGAACTATGGTCATTGTAGTTGCTTTGTCCTTGTCTGCTGAATGATATCGCGTCTCTCTGAACTACAACACCCGAACCATTCTTGCGGGCGCATCATTCTTTGCTAGAATTGCACCAGCCAGTGTGACAGCATGAACAAGTTTCTCTGGTATGACAGAAATTGATCATTATCATCGTGCGCATCCCAATACTTGAAAAGTGCGCCCTCCTTTCACTGCTGGCCTCATCCCATTTTTTTCCAGATGTGTTAATCACAAAAGTGTTTACTGCTGAATTATTTTTTTTCAGGTGTATTCCTGTCAGCAGAACAATTGTCATACTGTAGATGAAAAGTAGTTTCATTTCTCACTGCTGCACATTTCACCGTCCAGTGTTAATTCAAGTCTTTACAGAGTAGCCTACATATGAGTCCAATCAGGACTATATGCATATAGGCTACTCTAAGAACTGAGTAACACTGAACATTTTACTGTGTATCAGGAATTGATATTTCACAGGAAACACTGTGCAGGAGGTGAGTAGCAGAAACCCCCTCGTGCAGAATGCACTGTTTTCATCTACTTTTATGCTTGTGGTGTTTCTAACTCAATAAAAAATGTGTGCTAAGGAATCTAGATTAGATAAAAGCCACAAGCCACAAAAAACATTGTTTTATCATCAAATAAACCTCTCTCATCTAATATGCATTTGACAAGAGATGCTGCACAAGAGATGTGGGACCCTTTCACACCACAGCGGGTGGTCTGTATTGATAGTGTAAAGATAAGTCTGTGATTTCTTGCCACTCTGTTGGATGACGGTTGTGGATACTGCATTATTTTCTCCCACAGATCCTAATACCGAGTTAGTCCAGAACTACAGTAAATTATTATAAATAGTGCAATAGCTCTACAAATTATAAGCTCCTTGAGATATGAATGCATGATGCAGGCATTTGTTGCGGATTACTCTCCACTGGGTTACACATTATCCTGTTAATGTCCCTAGGGCAGTGTTTCCCAACTCCAGTCCTCGGGACCCACATGCCAGAAGGTTTTTATTGTAACCAGTAACTCACACACCTGATTTAATGATTGAACCAATCAAACCACAAAAATGCCCTTGATTAGTTAAATCAGGTGTGTGAGCTACTGGTTACAACAAAAACCTTCTGGCAAGTGGGTCCCGAGGACTGGAATTGGGAAACACTGCCCTAGGGGAAAACAACAAAACATAAAAATGTTGATGTCCTCTGTTGAAGGTCCTGACAGTTATTTAGTGTGCTATTTCTCAGATAAGTGCTTTCACTTGCAAGTATGATTAAGTCATCTTCATTTATCTTCTATTGACTATTTTCATATGACCCCTGTATTGTCATTAATCTACACGAGACTACAGCATTCCATTGTCCTGGTATTATTGTGTCGGACAGGAAAGGACAACTGTATTTTTCTCACCCTCCCAGTTGATACCCATTGATTGCACAGGGCGTGTTTGTTTTTAACTGCAGTTAAAAACAATGGTGCTTTCTGGAACTTTCTACGACCTATAGATAATTTTTGGTACTTTTCGCAGCATAATAATCATTTTTGGTACTTTCCACTTCATATGAATTATTTTACTCAACTTTAGATTACACATGGGTCACTTATGCACTTCTAACATGAACCTATCAGCAGTAAATCATTGAAAATATACAGATATACTAAACATTTGATTTAATATTCTCTTCTAATATTATTTTCTAATATACAGACATACTAAACTTTTGATTAATATTCTCTTCTAAGTGAGTAAATGTACGTTGCATTCTTTGCATTCTTTGCTTTCATTTTCACTGTGGTTTCTTGCATTTTCATAAGCTCAGCTGTAATTTATGTTCTAGGTTCATTTGATTGGATAACAAGCAGCGTACATGTGATATATTGATTATAAGCCACTTACATATAGATACACTTCTGGCATTAATCATTAAGAGTTTTGGAGAAACCAGCTGTACAGGCATATCAGACCCAATGTCCTTGACTGTCTACGCAGTTGGCTGCTTTATTCAACTCCAGTTACATATGGGTTCACTGTGTAATTCTAGCACAATTTAGCATTGATACACTTTTAGCATAAGTCATCAAGAGTTTTGGAGGAACCAGCCTGCTCATCAAGGTTGAGTCTGATTTTGACTTGCTTTTAGGAGGGAGATCTTTTGTTCTGTGAATGCTCCCCTACAATAGCAGATATATAACATCCAGAAGTGAAAAAAATAACATGTATCATGTTATACAGAGATGTGCATATTCTTAATTCCAATCTGCTCTAAAGTGGTTGAAAAATTAGATTACTCTTTGCAGAGATGGATTAAAACAAGCAATAATAATATTTATAAAAATAAATAAATGAGAGCAATAACCTCTAAAACAAGATGGTCTCTTCAGGCTATCACATCCACAAATGTCACATATATTATTGACATAATATGTACTCAGTGACCAATTTATTATGTAGACCTGTACACCAGCTTGTTAATGGAAATATTTAATCAGCCAATCATGTGGCAGCAACTAAATGCATAAAAGCATGCTTATATGGTCAAGAGGTTCTACCATTTTTCCAGACCAAATTTCGGAATGGGGAATAAATATAATCTGAGTGACTTTGACTGTGGAATGATTGTTGGTGCCAGGCAGATTGGTTTGAGTATCTCAGAAACTGGTGATCTCCAAGGATTTTCACTAATGCTCACTAGTGTATGTTGAATATATTAATATATGTATTTTAATAAAATACTGTTTGACAGTTAGCATATTGCATGGTCGTGTATTTTACAACATATTTACACAAATTATACATTTACATTTTATTGATACAGCTTCAATGCATCATGTAAATGATGCAGAACTTTGGATTTTTATTATACGTAAGTGATATTGTAATTTTGTTTTCATTGGTTTTTTACAAATGCCCGAGGAACTGCATTGCGAATTGCGCTACCCACTGAGTAAGTACTCCATTCTGCACTTGTCCCAACAAAAAAACATGGACCTGGACTGTCATTTTTACACCCATTTTATACACAAGTTAAAACATCATTGTGGCCAATCACCCACACTGTTCTTATTTTAACTCCTCCTAAAACATCAGCTGACTTGGCAGCGCTACCTTCTCGGTTCTGAAACCATGGTGGCGAATCGCCCTATTGATTTCCTAAAAAATAAAGGATCTTATAACATACATCTTGCTTTGTAAGCAGTTTTTTTAAAACAAAATGGAATCATTAACATAGGAATCATGTAAAACACGGTGCTATTCACTATATGGTGCTTTCCGGAACTTTCTACGACCTATAGATCATTTTTGGTACTTTTCGCAGCACAATAATCATTTTTGGTACTTTCCACTTCATATGAATTATTTTACTCAACTTTAGATTACACATGGGTCACTTATGCACTTCTAACATGAACCTATCAGCAGTAAATCATTGAAAATATACAGACTTAACAAGTCTAAAAAAATCTAATAGATACCCAATAAAGTGCTCACTAGTGTATGTTGAATATATTAATATATGTATTTTGATAAAATATTGTTTCACAATTAGCATATTGCATGGTTGTGTATTTTACAACATCCATCCATCCATCCATTATCTGAACCCGCTTATCCTGAACAGGGTCGCAGGGGGGCTGGAGCCTATCCCAGCATACATTGGGCGAAAGGCAGGAATACACCCTGGACGGGTCGCCAGTCCATCACAGGGCACACACACCATTCACTCACACACTCACACACTCACACCTACGGGCAATTTAGACTCTCCAATCAGCCTAACCTGCATGTCTTTGGACTGTGGGAGGAAACCGGAGTACCCGGAGGAAACCCACGCAGATACGGGGAGAACATGCAAACTCCTATTTTACAACATATTTACACAAATTATACATTTACATTTTATTGATACAGCTTCAATGCATCATGTAAATGATTTTTATTACACGTAAGTGATATTGTAATATTGTTTTCATTGTTTTTTTACAAATTCACAATGCCCGAGGAACTGCATTGTGAATTGCACTACCCACTGAGTAAGTGCTCCATTCTGCACAAACAGTCCAGGTCCATGTTTATGAAAAAACTGGTCCGGCTTTATGCACTTGTGATTTTCCTGAAGAGCTTGCTGCCGTGGTGTCTTTTCCCTCATGAAGATGTTTTCGACAAATTGGAGATTTGGACTCTGTCGTTTCCTAGACACGACACTATATGGGATTGTAATGTTATGCAATGGTCATACTGAGGAACTGCAGCTATATATATATTTTTTTTTTTCCCATGAGTTTAGGACAGCATTGCCCTGCAGCTCTGTCTTAAATATCTGCTGTGATAAGCCCAGAAAGAAAATGAGAATGCAGAAGTGGAGAAGGGTTGTCATTAAGATGTGAGATGCTTATGCAGCACAGACAGAACTGAAGTTCACTTACAGGAATTACACCTCCGCTTTAAAAGTGGAAATGAAATTTACATGCCACAAAATGAATTCACTTCACTTTTTCATCTGTAGAGTCACTTGAGCAGTTCTGACCAACGGAATGCTCAGCCACTGAGGCACCGGGGTCAATCCATCAGATTGGGGATTTGGCTCCATGGCTTTCTATTATAAAAAATGTATAAATGTAACAGTTTTTTAACCAAAACTATCATTCACAAGCTGCTACGTACAATGAAATGAATGATCACAAAATCCGACTTTTCTGAGGTTCTTATTGGCTGTTAAATCAACTTTGTTGTCTTCATTGAATTAAACGGGCAGCAAGCAGAAGAGGCTGTTTTTACTCCCTCCTACCAGTTACTTCCTTGGCTTCATTGCCTGGCCACTCCTTCCCTCTCCAGTATGTACGTTCATTGTTTTTTTTTCTGTGTTTTTTTTTTTTTTTCTCCTGAAGCCAAGCAGTTAGAAGAATCGCGCATGCTCACTGTCGTAATGTGGGGAGAGCAAATTGAGGTCTTCTGGTCACCACTGCTCGCTACAGATACTCTCTGTGCGCATGGTCAGTAGTTCGGTGTGATTGATCTCAGTTTGGTGTGTTTCTGAGCTCGTGGGGCTGAATCAGCTGCACTTCACGCTTTGCTGGGTGTGCAGCGGGCGGAAGTTCGAGAGTAATATTACTGGATACAAATACGTATTGAAAACTTTTTCTTCCAAGGAAAACAAAGAATGTCGGCTATTAAGACTAAAAAAGTAAAAATGGCTACCAAATCATGCCCAGAGTGTGATCAACAGGTGAGAAATTGTGCATATTTTAAATTTTATTTGAATTAAGTAGGTACCGTGTACGAATAATGCTGCTGTCAAAGAAAAACTAATGCATCCGGACAAAAGTTGGCTTGCTGCAATGGAAAGTATTGACAATAGTAGAACAACTCCTGTCGATTTTCGTGTTTGAAATAGCGTATTTGCATAAAATGATACTACTAGGTCGATAGCTATGTAGCTATAGGTCGGCCCTGTACTAGTGTGGTAATGTTAGCTGTGTTACTTGGCAGAACAATGGTGATCCTAAAATTAATTCGCAAAGTTATCTAGCATATAAATTATACACTACCGATTCGCTTGCTAATACAGTATTCAATGGGGCTATTGTTAGCTAGCTTCGCAACCCATAAAACTACTGTATAGCGTGCATATTGGATAGTTGGTCCTCTAAATGTAAATTCCAAATCATGGAATTGCGTTCTCGCTAACTAGGTTAAGTGGTTATCAAAATATATATTACATAAATTGTCCGATTATGAAGGTAGCATTGCGTTAAAGTGAATAACTATCGAGATGGCTGAAAAGCTCAATATAGCGTTAGGATTGTCCGTACAGACAACGTTGCGTAGTTTTATAGATTTTTAGATGTTTACTCCAGATTTTCCCGAAGGCAGTTTCATCTCAACAGCATGCAAGCTAAATGCCTTAAGTTGCCGGTTTGGCAGTGCTTGCTCATGTTCTAATGTGTAGCCGTCTAGCTACTGCTTGATTTCATCAAGGACTTCTTCCTTAAAATGCAAGGGCACACGCATGCATCCTGAGTGAGAATTATTATTCTTTTTGATACAATTAGGCCTATACGATATACCATACGGATATAGTGTAAAGTGTAATTCATGTTTATTGATATCCAATAGTGATTTGCTAGTCGATGCTTAACTGTTCTAGCTATTCATGTAAAATTGATTGCTCAGTAACCTTGTGTGATGAAGCTATCAAACAATAAAGAAGCTGTCTTGCCTGGGGTCTATGTAGTAACTTTCTTTTTTGTACTATTTCCCTTCAGATCCCAGTAGCTTGTAAGTCGTGTCCATGTGGCTATGTGTTTATTAGCCGAAAACTTCTAAATGCCAGACTATGCGAGAGATCGTCATCTGGAATAGGTAAGTGAATTGCTTGATTGTCATGTAAATGTTACGCAATGAGACGTTTGGACCTTCATTGTACATATGAAAAACTCACGTGTAATGAAATTAAATGTTGCTATATTTGGAATTGGCCATCGCCAGTTTTCAATAAAGATGGCCTTACTAGCTAGATTGTTTAGAAATGTGTGGCATGTGCATGGCAAAACTATGCTTTTAGCCGCATAAGATACTTCTAGTGTGTGTGTGTGTGTGTGTGTGTGTGTGTGTGTGTTACGTTTTAATTGTGTTTAATTGTGCAAGGATGTTTCGTTAATTTGAACAGAGGCACATTTCTTCCATAACTTCCATAATTTATTACCGTTTAAAATCTGACACTGTCCTATTTGTGTATTTTATTTTTTCACAATTGCCCCTCTAAGTCATCTTTTCCTTTCAAATCAGATTTATTCATGAATTAATTTTCTTAAAAATTATTTACTTTACGAAAGATCCTCTTAGTTGTTCAGTATGAATACTTAACAGAAGAGCTGGCTGGCTCAAGCCCTTCTTGCATGAGCAAACACAGGGAGCGGTGGGGGATGGGACTTCATTTCAGGCAAAAAAGCTCATCCACTCAGCTCTCCAGTACTTTGGCTGTGAATAACTTCTGATGGGCCTTTTTGCTTTTATACTGCCAGCTATAGTTGTTTATAGTAAGAATTGCTTTACTGGGCTGAACCAAAAAAAGTTGAAAAACAAACTAGGGTGAATTTAAAACGAAAAGTGAAACATTTTTTACCGCTAAATGAACACATAATGTGAAATTCTTGAAGGAATTTGAAGGAATTTACCTTCATGTAAACCTGGTGGGCAGTATGTGCCAATTCTGTAGAGGACACTCAATCCTGCTCCCAAAGGTTCAGCACATTCATAGATGAACAGGTCATTCAGTTCTGTTTTGTAAGTACGGTTTCATAACATATGCTTTCATTGTGTTGTGCCTGGTAGTCTTTTTGACATCCTGTTACTGTCAAAGGCAGAAGACATGTATTCATGATGTGACAAGAAAAAACATTAGGCCCGTTTGTCTTGGGTGTAAGTTATTTTTTTTTGTTTTTGACACTTTATTTAGTTGTGTTTTCAATCTTTTTATAAAGGTGCACAGTTGTTTGTTGAATAAAATATAAAATGCCACATCTTTATGTTATATTTTATGTTTTATTACACCATTTAAACATGTATTAGGAGCACTGAAATGTAGGCCTCATTGGCAGCTCAGAAAAGCGCCATTTCAGGAAAACGCTAATCCTAAATTTGCGTTGGACAGTCAAAATGACTGGTGCTTTTTTTCCTCAGAAGAGTGTAGCATGATTCTGGTATGTGTCAACAGTGGTGGTCACAGATTTATTTTATCATGGACTCCTTTTCCCCTTATAAGTTATAACCTCATTGGAAGACTGCATGCAGATTAGTATATTACATTTTGTAGGTTATAATGCAAGTTATGCTTGTGCACTATATTTATTTTTCCCATTCCATGGTGCTGATGTTTACTTCATTTAAATAATAATAGACTGTTTTCAGCATTCAGCCTGGCAGAGAATTTCAGTAATTGTGAGAACAGCTGCAGGCCTTGACAGCATGCAGGAAATTGGTCTTTTTTTTGCTCCCCTTTGTTAAGAAAGATGAAGATAATGACAGTGCAAACATTTCCTCTTTCTTTTCTTTTTAATAAATGGGTTTATTATGGTTGAAGAATGAAAAACACATGAATTTTTTTGAATGCTTCGGAAGGACCTCGCCTCCTAGCAGATAAGGATGTTCACACGTAGTGAGGCATTTTGGTGCTGGTGACACAATCTCCAGCAAATAGGATGAGTCATGTCCTTAATCTGTTCAAGGCATTCTTTGTTCCTGTCGGGGCAAGCTAAACAGTGCTGATACAAATAACTACAGCTCCAATCACAGGCTTTATTCATGCAACTGCATTGATATAACATGATGATGTCATATGAAAAGTACCCATGAAATATTAAACTGATTAAATTATATGAAAAAAATTTAAATTGGCTAATATTTTATCAGGACAGACCAACAACTTACTTTTCAAACCATTATGGTGTAACCTATATGACTATAATTATTGGCACCCACGATGAAGAGTGTAGCTAACAAATAACATCACTGTATTACAAAGTTATGTTCAAAGTTTCCTGTACATAAGGGATAAATAAATATTGCACTTTATGAATGATTCAGGGGAGTCAAACATGGAACCTTTCATGGTCCTTGGTATTGTTTGGGTTTCTTTAATGGACTACCCTCTTCAGTTCAGACCACTGGTTTCTGATAGGGTTGTGTTGGCCATTGCACACTGCTCATGCTAAGTGTGTTTTTCACAGAACAGAAGGGATATCACATGCATGTTATCTCAGTACCCTGTGAAAGTGGAAGTGAGTGAATGTCACAGCACAGTTCCTGAAGACTGAGATGAGCCTCAATAAGTAGCATTTAATTTCACATATAAAATCATTGGGTGCTAATAATTTGACATCTCCTGTATGTCTTTGAGAACATGCTCAATGTTTTAAGTAATAACCGCATTAGATTAAAGGTATACACCCATGTGTTTAAGCATAACATATAGCTCTTTATGGGCTATTTTAGTGTTTTCCCCCTTGTATCAAGGGTGCCAGTACTTATTGACCTGGCTATTTCTGCATCTCTATAATACTGTTTGCATTTAAAGGCAGGTTTTGTGACTTGCTATGGGCTAAAACATTTTGAATGAACATTGGGATTGTCTGCGCTTAACCTTCTTATACCTGCTAAACCTGTGTTGCCGAAACTAAAGATATGAATGATAAATTCTAGCATGTTAATTAAATGTCATGGAAAAACATGAGTCTTGGTACATGTGTTTTTTATTTTTTAATAAAACTTTTAGTATCCATGTCAATTGTGCACTGCATATTTGTAATATTTAGAAAGCAGCTCTTGAAAACAAGATCTTTCTTGTGACAATTTTCCTAGACAAACTGGATTCTAAGCGGAGGAGGACAGAAAGGATTCGGAGAGAGAAGATCAACTCCACTTCCCCGAACGACATGGAAAACAGGAGGCAGTCCCGCTCAAACAGTCAGTCAGAACAGATCCGCAGGGGAAGGGGCCGGCCGAAGACCACAACTCTCAAAAAGCAGGAGGAGGAGAAAGGTAGAGCTGAACGTCCCTCATAACCGTCACACTGCACTCGATTATTTTACTTTTCCGTCTTGCTATTTTGGTTTCTTTTTAGTTAAGTTTTAGAAAAACGTGAAGAAAATGTTTAACTTTTTTTATATTTCAGAAAAATAAATTTCCTTGTGAAAAAGGTTGATCATATGGGGTGTTGTGTTGAACTTGTTTTGCATTCCTCTGTAGTCCACAAGGGTGTGGTCTACGCATGGACTCTGTGCAGACAGGCAGTCTGTTCAAATATACAGACATGAGCCTGTCTTGCCTTCGCTCTAGAGTAATGTCTTAGACATTGTTATTTGGGCAGAGTGACAGTATTGCAGCTCACGGGCACGTTACACAAGCGTTTGCACAGCAGCTGCGTTTCCTGCCGAAGCTGAAGCCTGCCTGCTGATAGCATTTTACATTCTGTAAGTTCCTTTTCATGTGGTAATGAACCTGCCATGAGTGTGCAAGTGTGAAATACCCTCTGTGCTGTTAGTGTAGGCTCAGTGTTCGCCAGTTCACCGGTAGTGTTTGTGTCTGTGGAAAAAAGCCCATTGCGTTACCGCCTATTGGACGCCGCTCATTTGGTTAAGCATTGTAAGACCAGCGACTTGGCCCCCTCCTTGAATTGTTGATATCAGTCATTTACAACTCAAAGGGTGAATTAATAATATGCCTGGCAGAGCCGCCCTTAGACGAAGGCCTGATTCCAGTGATAACTACGTCCATAAATGTCATTTGCGGAACCGCAGCTGACGCCGTTGGTATTTTAATAAATTTTACATTCGCATTTCCCCCCCCCTTCCGCAGAGAAGCAAGACAAAGAGGTTGACATTTATGCCAACCTGTCGGACGAAAAGGCCTTTGTATTCTCCGTGGCTTTGGCTGAGATCAACAGAAAGATCCTGGGTCAGAGGCTGATTTTGTGAGCGCACTGCGAGGTGGGGAAATCAGGAGCAGCTCTGCAGAGTCACGGACGACGGCAGTAGACCTGACAGACCGGACCCTAAAAGCGCTTCAGACCCACTGAAGGACACTCTCCCAGGGTCTGCCTCAGGTCACTCCGGTGGTTCTATCAATACATGTTGTACATGTCTAATCTTGAACCAAGCCGCTATCTTAAAGAACTTTCCAGAATAATGTCATTGGAAAATGTCAGAAACCTAAATATGTATGTATTTTCCTATTGTATATATCATGAATCATCATGCCAAAAAAACTAAAAGCTGTCAAATGGAACAAAACTATTTTTAAAAGTGTTCTGTTATTTCACTGCACACAGTGTCATTGGTCGGAGATATTAGTCTCATTAGATATAATTATTGGTCAAACATCTAAAGTTTACTCATCTGCAATATTGTTTTCATGTCTTTAATGTAGATGAAATATAAGCAATGGTGTTTGATGAATGACTTGGAATCCTATTTAAATGTTAGGGACTGTTTCTTGTCGGTTAATATTTATTATGCCTGTACATTCTTAATTTAATTACATATTTTATTCTGTTTTAACAAATGGCTAATGTATACATTTAATTTTATAAAATATTTTTCTCTGTACTTCAATAAACTGAACTTGAAAGGAAAAGTTTATTGTGAATAATGTATTTTTCCTGCTTTAAAATGAGTGCACTGCCTGCATTAAAAGTGAGCCTTTATATTAAGCGAGTGAAAAGCTTCTGAAATGGAAAATGTGAAGTACTGTAGGTCTCTATATGTTTTCTGGAATGCGTTTGCAGAACTGAACAAACACTGACTTGTAAGGAGGTTTTGTATCACCGCACAGGACTTTGTTGTGAGGTTGTTTGTTTTTGAAGAAACTGTGCCCTCGTTCATTTAAAACTTTTCCTGAAGTTTCCACTTGAATCTGACCATTTCACAAATGTGTATTATCTTCACACATATTACTACAGTCAACTAAATGCATAATTAATTGAGATTCAAATTTAAAATGCTAATTTAACTGACTCAAATTACATTTTGTAGATTTTACATTCTATTTTACATAACAAAACGCTTGACTGACAGTCGTGTGATTTAACCAGACTCTGACCCATTTAACTTCCAGATTAACTAGATTAACTGAATGGCCACATTAAATCGTTAAACAAAGATGCCATGGAGATTATAAATAACACTGACAAGCTCAGTGATTGCAACATGGTCAGCTTATTGTTTTAATGATAACAATAACAGCTGATTTTATATAACTTGTGTATTTGCATATTTTTATATGGTCAGTTGCTTTTCAGTTATGATCTCTTCTGTGCATTCAAGCTTTTCCTTAGCGATCGCTGCTCCTGCCTCATTCATTAACCAGATGATTGACTTTCTGCTCTTTCCAACTGTCCACACCTGTTTGAAACCTGCCTTCCTCTCAGACAGCTCATCAGAGAATTTAACTAATGGCTCAACCATGTGGAACTTCTGTCAGTTTCCACGAAGCTCTGCGAATTGCAGCAACATAGTTCAAAATGAATGAACCTGGGTGAAATGCATTTTATTCTTCACAGATTTGATGTTATGTTATATGTGCCCAAACGTGGCTAAAAAACCCCCATCAGGTACAGTGGCCTCCTTGTTGCTATGAAAATATTGCAACCAGCCTGAACAGCATGACTAAAAGTTTAGTCCCACAGCATTCCTGGGTTTATAACTTCAGTTACAGGAAATGAGGAAGTGAACAATGCCATGCGCCCTGGCCAAATTCCTGTGGAAATAAAGCTGCTTGCACAAATGTAGCAATTTCCTCCCATTGCTAGTCTAGATTAAGGATTGTAATTTCCATAATGTGTCTTTGATACTAATTCAGACTTTATATTAAACTTGAGTACATTATCCATCTAAGGACAGAGGGGATTTAAATGTCATGCCACATTCAATGCATCTGCACTGATGTCTGAACAAAACTGCTTTAAAGCGGGTTTCACCAGTGGATCACTGCAATTTGAAATGTTGTGAATTTTTATGGATCAGATTTCATTTAAAAAAAACTTATCACTTGTTTATGGGGTTGGGTCCTGGTCCTTGATGACACGAAGAATTCCCTGACCTAATGGGCAATAAATGTTTTAGTCTCATTGCATATCCTCTCATAGTTTCATGAGATTTGTATATAGAGATGTTTATAGAGAGATTTGTAATGTCAGCTGTGTGGTGGCACAGTGGTGCAGTGGATAACAGTGTTACCTCACATCGACCACATCCTGGGCATTTCTGTTTGGAGTTGGTATTTTTCAGCTCTCAATCCCAATACCAATCATATCCTTCTTCCAGTCTCCCTCCTTCTCCAGTACAATTTACTTGGTGCGTTTTTGTAGGAGTTGAGGAGGGAGGTAGGGTGGTGAGGCTGTTCAGACCATGCCCATACAATCATTACGTTATTTTCAATACAGATTTTATGTCTGACTTGAAATGTGTGTTATTATAGTTATTTAGGTTATTTTGGATTGATATTTAGTGGATGTGTAGTAGATACACCCCTCTGTGATAAGTTATGGTTATTTAAACTATTTCTAGCCACTTAAACTTAAAATTAAAGTAATTTAAAGCAGTGCTGCTAAGTCTGCTTTTTGTTGCAGTCTCTTATTCTACCAACAGAGGGCAATCCGATGATACAGTATTTTGCCGTATTTGAAATACCCATGTGGTTCTATCATTTGTACTCATGCCTTTATGACTGTTTCCCTCCAAAGTCTCAAAAGCCTTAACCTCAGAGGAAAAGTGAAAATAGTAAATAATTGTACATTTTATAAAAAATAATTCCAGTTTGAGTTGATAATGTGTATTTGTACAAGACACTTTTAAACAAATCTGCATGTATCCCACTCTGTTTCCAAGTCAAGATTGTAATGGAAAACATGATAAAGTCTCGGCTGCATAGAGAAAGTGGTGGAAACAGAGTCTCATACTTCCAGATTTGCTCATCTGCTTCGTATGCTATTTAGCTGTCTGTGGTTGTTGAAAGATTTGCGTTTATGCCAGGAAGTCAGCCATCTTCATGTTGCTTACATATAATAAATAAGACCTAAAACAAGGAAGTGCACATACATTATTTGCTGAAAGGAAACCTTTTAATGTTTTAATAATTTGCGCACATTACTACATCCCTGATTATCATGCAGTAAGAACATTTGCATATTCTTTTTTTATGGAGTACAATATGAAACTATGAATATATTTGCAATGTATATCTAGGTAACAAAACAGTTTCCATATAGAAATGTAGATACTTTTTAATCTATATTATTCATATGAATTCTCAGTATAACAGGGTTGAGATTGGTATTAATTCATACTGTTGCAAGTTAATGCCTTGTTAGTTAAAAAAAAATGTGAGCTAGAAATGACTTTTTTCAGGGGCTCATTATATGCGATAGGTGACTTTGTGTTGAAAAGACACTTTTTTTTTGTGAAGTATAGTTCTTCCATAAAGAGTGTTTTCGCGTGACTGGTAAACAAAGGCTTGTCTTTTCTGCCTCAGCAGACATTGCTATTGCATATTTATATTACCTCAAACATCAAGGTTCTGCATTTCAAAAATCGAAATCAACTTTATAAATCAGGAAGAAGAAATAAGAAGTGGAATCATTTTCATGGAATTCTCTATATTTTTTGTAAAGATATAAAGCATACTGTAAATATGCTGTTTATGAGAGCTATCTGAATCCACACCAGACAGATGGCTCAGAGATTGGCATGACATGCTGCATAGGCCCCTGGGAAAATTTACGGTATGGGTACATGGGTAAATTACGGGGTTCTTCTCCCGTGTATCCTGTCCTCTGTCCTTACCACACATGATTTGAGGCGATACCCGTGTCCACTCTCTTTGCTTCAGGTCTTTAAGAGAAATGGCAGGTCCCACTCTCCGTCCCTGCTTCAGCCTGTCTGAGAGAGTGTCTGTACTTTCACTCCTGGCTGCAGATCATTTTAGGTGATAATAATGCGCTCTCTGCCTCGCTGTGGGCTGTTAAAATAATACACGCTTTCTCCCGGCTGTAGACCGGGCACTGGCCACAGTCCAGGCATTTGGAGAGCCGAATGCCAGGTCGGGTGCTCGCATGCCACACCAAGGTCAGTCCAGCCGTGTTTTGGAAAGAACCCATGAGTGCGCGAATCTGAGGTGTTAGTATTCCGACGGGCTGGGCCGTGTGCATCTGCACGTTGCCGTTGTGTACCTGTTGTTTCCACATAAAACAGGACGTAGGACATTATCTGCCTGGGTGGAGAGAGAGATCTCTTTTCCATCTGCTTTAACATCAGACACATGTATTCACAGGCACCAGAGTCTCACATTAATTACTTTGATTAGTCTTATTTGTTTATTCAAAGTGCTTATCCAGAGACCGACAAGGTCACCATTACAATGCAAATCACAGGAGTACCAAGTAGTAGATGAGCACAGACAGCTGGGAGTGATAGATTAATGAGTATAATCACGTCAGGAGTAATGATTCTCAACAAGGTAATAAAACGGTAGATTTCACAGAACACATCACATAAGACATTTCATATCATAATATTGAATTTAAATAAATGATTGTTTTTAATGGTGCAATAAATTAATCAGAACCTAATGTTCATTACAATAATCATCTTGTAGTCAACTGTACAATAAAGTAGAACACGTATTGGCAAGGTCAAAAGGAATGTTATGCAAGATGTTTGCTTTCCTCCCAAAGTCATCCAGATGTTGTGAGCCAGGCCCTACAGAGGCCTTGTTATATCAGCAGAAAGGCATGTGCCCGTTTGGGAGCCCCGACGCGAAGCTGACACAACCCCTTCGAGACACCTGCTCCTGTTGACAATCCTCCAGAAATGCCTAGCCTGCTAAAGCTGTTCAGACAATGAAAAGGTGCACCAGGACACAAGCTTACAAGACAGACGTTGCCTCTCATTTGCTGCTGAATCCCAGCGCACACACACTTGCTGTTCTGCACATCTGCTGACGCACAGACCTCTGTACTTATCCCTCCTGCGGAAGCTAACATGGCCCGTGAAATCAGCCCCCGCATTAGTGAAAATGAATCAGTGTGCCCTTATTTGCCCTTATCTCTTAGCACAAGGAGATAGTCGTGTCTGGCACTTTGCCACATGGTTACTAAGGCGGTTCAATTACGTTGGTGAATGAAACAAAGCAGCTATAGCATGCCCACCACTACACCGGTATTAACCTTGTTATTATCCGTCTGTTTGTATCAACCTGCCAAGTCCAATCCCTTGAAACTCTTCAAGACTGTCGTGATTGAGTCAGGACAAGTGAGAACAGCTGCGTTGTCATTCCAAGATGCTACTGGGAATCAAAGACGGCCATGGACCTCTCTCCAGCGTGTGGGCAGAATAACAGAGAGTGCTGAACCCAGATAGCCAAAAACAGTTCAGCAATCAGAATAACGCAGCACATTCACAGGAACCGAGAGCAGGATAGAAACAGAGAACATGAGGCCAAAAGATGATGGAGTGTGGATGAGTTTGCTATTCCCTGTTATGAACGGATCCGATCAGCCCCGGCCTTACTTTAACTCTTCCCCAGAGCAAGCTGAGAGAGTGGTGACATCCAGCTCTCTGTGGGGTGCAGGGCACTGAGATGGGGGACGAGCGGGGCCCATTAAACAGACTGGGGAGCCCCAGCCTTGGGAAAGGCCAAAAACAATGACAAATCTTGGGCCTATTAATAAACCGGACTCTCATATTTCCTGCATACTTTGTATAATCTGAAACAGCTGTTATCTCTTTGTAGGAAGTGGCCAGGCTATGCGGGTATAGGGACAGGGTTGCCGTGGTGATATCAGAATGGGATGGTACAAATACCCAGTTGAGAGGCTGATAAGATAGTCCTGTCTGCCCGGGTAGAGTGCAGATCATTCCAGAATGTTTCACTACCCTTAGGGCCTGGCTTTGTTTTCCCTATCCGGCATGTTTCTTCCTACGGAATGGGAGACCTGACGTCCTAGGACAGGAGAATCAGTGATGGGGACCTCCTCTCTATATCGATCTCTACTGCTCAGCACTGGGGGGATCAGCGTATCGGACTACGTCCGCAAGTTTGGGGTAAGAAGGTGTGCCATTGCTATTGCTATTATAAAGATATTTATAATTAACCATTAATTAAATATGAATAATTATACAAAACAATTTTATTTTAAAAGGTCTCCTAAGAGTAGGGTGACAATATATTAGATTTCAACAAAAGAGGACTGGGGTTGGTGGGCAAAATATGTGGCTATTTGTTTTTATACTGCTTATAAACCAAACAAAACTCTAATCGGACATTTTTAGGAATGTAGAAATCCCTTTCATGGATATTTTAGGCCCCTGAAAGAAAGAAAATTTGTAGAAAAAGACTATGTAGGCCTAAATAATATGAAGCATTACTGTTATTATAGCTTTTTTCATGCTACAAAGATGGCCTATTTTCTCGGCATAGCCAGTCCTCCCCATAGCTCAAGTGTGACACATTAAATGTAACTTGAAGGCCTGACTTGGTGAATATTTAGAAGGCTGAAAGGAAGTTCAAGATTATGGAACGTACCTTAAATGAATAAGGAGCACAGGACTGTCATAAATGTGTTCTCTTTCAGAGTGGTGCTTTTACAATAGCTCTTTTTTAATTTTGTTCCACTTTAGAAGACAAGACAGCATCACTTAATCAGCTGCATAGATTTGAAGGTAGGCTACAGAGGCATAACAAGGCACATGGCGTTTCACTCTTCTTTTAAAAACCTTAGCTGCCATTAAATGTAACAGCAAAATTAGCTTAATTTTTTATATTACATTTATGGACAAAACACACTATGAGTAGAATGGCAAGCAACCCCTGGGCTCCCCAAATAGTGAAAATTTGTGGAGCATATACTAGACTGACAGCAATCCGTAACTAACTGACAAAGGATTATGTCAATATATACCCGAGGAATCACTGAATTGTTTTTTAATGTATTCATTTTATAAAATGACTTATAATTGCTACTAATATCACTACAATATCTGTGAAGTGCTTCCAGCTAGAGTTGATTAGTTTTTTGGTCTGATTGATTTGAAATACTCCATGGATAGAGTTTCCTTGGAAAACATTTGCTGCTTTTAAATCCAATCGAGTTACAAAGGTATTACGTCCAACATGGGAGTGGCATTTCAGAGTAATGCCAGCGGTCAGAGAGTGTTTGATCTTAAATGCAATAAACACAAACCATCTAGATCTCTCTGCTCATGTAAACAGAGGCCCCTCCCAAGTGCCAACGGCAAGCTTTATCAGCTAAAAGAATCCCTTTTCTTGTTAAGCAACATATAACATGTTTAATTATACCATAAATTGTCTCTTTATTGCTGTCAAGAAGTGCCTGGAAAGCACTCTGGATACAGTACATATCTTTAAGTGAGTGGGCTAAACACAGACAAACAACTATTATCTTTGAGCGCTATTGAAAATATTAATTCATTATGTCAACCAAGCTTTGCAACAAAATAGGTGGGGGTGGTTTCAAATACATTACATTTGTTAAATATAAACTGAATACCTTTGTAATGTAAATGAAAATCTTCTTTTCACTAATTTCACATAAAGTAATTCATAAAGTAATGTAAAGCAATTGATTTCAAGGAGTTATAGCATGTGTTAATCACAAAAATGACAATAATATATTTAGGAATGTTTATAGCCTTTTCATACTGTAATATGTAGAATGAACGTATTACAGCTGAACTGAGGTTTTTAATAAATCCTCCTTTTTTAGTTGGACATTTCTCACATAATATCACATTTGGGGTGCTTTGAATCTTAAATAATATTAACATACTTCTTTGTAGACTATTTACATTAACACATGACCCCTGTTAAAAACCAAAATGAGAAGGAGCAGTGCGAAGTATTTCAGTCTATAGAATCTGAGCGAAGGTTAATGAAGATAAGTCAAGTGTGACAGAGCAGCGGCAGGGTTAACAACGTCAACATGATTGTGAAACTGCACTAGAATAGTACCAGGAATTTCTGTTATGTATTTATTGCCGGACAAATTGTCAAATATTTGCGACGTATTTACAAGATATCAGACCTTGTTTTCTTCATTGTGTGCGACTGTGTCCTGAATGATCCTTTAAGATGGCAAGTAATTGCTACGGTGATTTCTCTTCAATTTCTCTTTAATTTAGTGGCAAATGCTTAATTCACTTTTTAATAACATGACAGCATATTTATGAGCAAAACTCTTTTTACATTTTTGTTTTTGTTGTATCAAATAATAATGGTAATTACAATACTCATAATAATAATACGGCGGCACGGATCACAGCAAGGAGGTCCTGGGTTCGAATCACCGAGTTTGCATGTTCTCCCTGTGTCTGCGTCGGTTTCCTCCGGGTACTCTGGTTTCCTCCCACAGTCCAAAGACATGCAGGTTAGGCTGATTGGAGAGTCTAAATTGCCCATAGGTATGAGTGTATGAGTGTATGAGTGTATGAGTGTGTGAGTGAATGGTGTGTGTGCGCCCTGTGATGGACTGATGACCTGTCCAGGGTGTATTCCTGCCTTTCGCCCAATGTATGCTGGGATAGGCTCCAGCCCCCCTGCGACCCTGTTCAGGATAAGCGGGTTAAGATAATGGATGGATGGATGGATAATAATAATAATCATCATCATAATAATAATCATAATAATAATAATGTACAGAGGACTGTAAGGTAAATTTACCACAAACAGCGCTTAGTTATAACTAGAAAGGAACAGACAAATGGTTGGAATGATTCATGACTGGCAGCTCAGAGGAATGTACCCTTGGAGAATGCAGCAGCAGGACTCCCCAGTCTTGACAGAAATATGATCCATATGAATCATTGAATGATCCAACAGAATCCTCCCTGGGGGACCTTCATTGAATTGTTATAATGCTTTGGGGTTTTATGACGCACACATGGTAAGCAAACTGTTCATGGAAAAAAAAACTATCTGAATCATATTTTACCTATAGCAGGCCAGGAAGCTCTGTGTATTTCTGGCCCAAGCATTCTCTTCAATAAACAGCCTTATCCAGGATTGTTAGGGGTGTGACCACCAATGAGATATTGACAAACATGTCCCCATTGGTTTATCCTGACAAATGCCTTGTCCCCAATTGTTTATACCTCATGTCAGCCATCATAATGTCAGGTTCCAACCAATACGTGTATGATTAAATGCAACTCAGAACAGAGTATGTTAGATGTCATGGTCGCCAAACCCTTAGACCCCGTAACTAAACACTACAGTAGCAGCCAAAACAGAAATTAATCTGTTAGTATTAGCTGGGAATGCTAGGGCAAGCTTTCCAATGCCCAACATCTTTCTTTGCCCTGGCAGATGTGAACAGATTTCAAAAGGTCATTCCTTACATGTTCACCAATCAACAACATCTTCCGTGGTGAGTTTGAACATTGTGCTGACGTCAGGACAGCGCATGAACTTGGCTGCCACAGGGCCCGATAGGTCATTTCAAAAAGAGGGAGGAGGGGGAGCAACAAATGGGCTGATAGCATGTCCAAGCCAAGGTGTTTATTTAAGTGGTGTCATGTGTCCGGCATATGCAGACAAAGGGATCCACAAAACTTGGTTTGTGTGATAAGGAAACTATCTCTGTAGAAGCCCGGAAAGCAATTCAAACAAAAATAGATCCATGGTGCAGACGGAATGAGGAGGGATTAGCGTTTATCCCCTGCCTTCTTTTGTTCCACGTTGGTCTTTATTGGTGAGATAACATCCTGGAACAATGAGCAAGCAAAGGACCCTGACCACTTGTATTGCCAAGATGTATGAAGGAGGCAAGCTAGACAACGGTGGGGTCTCAGGGGCAGGACCCGCGGTCAAGAAGCCCGCCAACAACGCGCCCAAGAGCCTGACCGGCTTGGAGGCGAAGCTGAACTTGCTCGACGCGAAGGTGGAGCGGATCGCTAGCGGTCAGGCGGAGATCCTGAAGAAGGTGGACGTGGTGTTGCAAAGCGTGGGGAGCATGGAGAGGGACGTAGCCACCCTGAAGCAGGCAGGGGACTCTCCAGAAGCCGTCGCGGGACCCCGGGGTGGTGACCCGGTCTCGCTTTCGGAGATCAGAGCCCTGTGCACAGAGACGGTGGCTCTGCTGCAGAGTCTGCGCCAGGAGGGCGTGAAGCAGCAGGATAAGCTGACGGGGATCGAGAGCTCCGTCTCCGCCATTTACAAAGTCCTGGGATATGTGAGCGACACCTTCAAGAGCTCGAAAATTGTGGAGTATATCGTGCGAGGCATTGTGCCCTGGAGAAAAGGAAGCCTTTTGGAGAGTGGAGATGATGAGGTCAGTGTATACAGATAACCTACCACCTCAGTAATAAAGTCACTGAGGAGTGAAGCCACCTACATCGCCAGTGGTATTGACCCTGTATAGTTCTGTTTATTTTATTTGCGTAGCCTTCATCCAGCTTTTGATTTAAATGAAGAGGTATGAGGTCTCATGAGTTTCCAGCAGGAGCAGAATTTGTATGAGCAGTCAAGGGGGGGCCCAAACACAGTTACTAAATTAGGCCTTGTTTAGTGAATGTTGGCAAATAACATTGTGTATTATTGTGTATTAAATCAGCATTGTATCTTTAAAACGGACTTGCTTTTCCTAAGTGTGACTCTATCTCTTATCATGGCTCGCATCCATACGTATGCACCACTGGTCTCCAGATATTTGAAAATATTGTGGATTGTAGTTGACATTTCAGGGTAAACTAGTCTGTGTAGTGGGTGGATGTGGCAGATTGTACTTGTACTTTTCTGCGTGTCTGCTTGATGTGATTCATAGCCATTTTTTTCTTGGTTACCCACACAAAATGATTCTTTAATTTTGGTCTCTGCAGAAAAGGGGAATGATCATTAAAACAAAAATGATTTTCTTATAGTTAAAAAAACAAAACATTGTAGTTTAGAGAAGTTGCTAGCTATAATTATTTTATATATAATATAGGATTATGTTTTATTTTTTTATTTTTGCTGTCGGGCCTCTTGCAATTTTAGCAGGCTGTGAATAGATGAGAGTGTCTGGGCTCCATATAGACACATCTGCAGTCAGATATTAGATATTTTCTACAGTGTAACGGATGGAAAAACTTATCATAATGTGTTTCATATGCAGATTAAACAAAAGGATGACAAAAGAACATGGGGAGAATGGGGAAAACATTTTAAATTATCAAAATAACTCCCACTAATGAATAAGTGAAATAAGTTAATTCTACTTAAAATTTCCTATCATGCTTGTCAGCAGTTTCCATGCACTGGCATCACTGGAGTGCAAATAGATTTGTATAATTACGAGATCATAAACTCCCATGAATAAAATAGATGATTAAAAGATTAGAAGATTTTAAAAAAGAGGATTTGGGTGTAAATAAAGATTAGATTCCAAGGTTCACTTTATTTAAAGAAAATAAATGCATTTCTCTCCAGAAAAAGGACAAGTCAGAAGATAAAACAGTAAAACCAAAAGTCAAATACGGCAGTCAAGAAACCAGAGTCCAACATGGAGTCACTAATGCTGCTGAAGGTGAGCGGGCCTTTGCTTGTATTCTTTAAGTTTAATGCAAATGTGAAACATGTTCTCAAGAGCAATTTATACTCACTGAGCACTTTATTAAGTAGACCTGTACCCCAGCTTGTTAATGCAAATATTTAATCAGCCAATCATGTGGCAGAAGCTAAAGGCATACAAGCATGCAGACATGGTAAAGAGGTTCAGCTGTTTTTCAGACCAAATGTCAAAATGGGGAAGAAATGTGATCGAAGTGACTTTGACCGTGGAAAGTTTGTTGGTGCCAGACAGGGTGGTTTGAATATCTCAGAAACTGCTGATCACCTGGGATTTTCACACACAACAGTCTGAAAGTAGAGTTTGCAGAGAATGGTGTGAAACAAAAAGCATCCAGTGAGCAGCAGTTCTGTGGGCAAAAATGCCTTGTTAATTAAAAAGTCCAGTGGAGAAGGTCCAGAATGGTCAAAGCTGACAGGAAGGTGACAGTAACGCAAATAACCACACATTACAAGAGTGGTAAGCAGAAGAGCATCTCTGAGCACACAACGGATCAAACCAATACGTCTTCTGCTGCTGCAGCTTGGTGTGGGCTGCTGATGCAATTATAATACTCTCTTGGTAGTGTTATCAAGTATTATTTCATGTTATCAATACATCAATACAATACCGTATCAATACTAAAAACTACATAGGGGTGATTATGGAAATGACAGAAAAGCAAATGTACACCTATCACAAAATATATTCATCGACATTTATACATCTGTGAAGCAAAATGTATTTCTCAATGTCTTTGCCAGCTGTATTTGATGTAAATATGTTTTAATATGCATTTTTATCTTGACATATACACTGTATATCCACAAGGCAACACTTTCAAAATGCTGAATTGTAATGGGATTCCTGTTGGATTTACTAGTTGAATGCAAGGTTAAGGACCTGGCCTTCAGTTGTTCATACAGTATGACACAATATAACTAATGGGAAATGTGTGTTTGTGAGCATGTGCGTGTGGGTGTGTGTCTGCATGTGTTCTTCTCTTGTGAATATTTTATTTTATGTTACTTTCATTTTAATATATATTAGCTTCATAATTGCTTATATGAAATAAAAAAATGTTGCATACATTTTTTTCTAAGCAAGAGTATCCCTTATCCTCTCCATATCTGCAGAAGTCACCCACAGACTGGCATTGCAGAGCAAAGCCGATGTCCCTGTCACTGCGACTCCAAGCATCTGTCAGTCAGGACTCCCTGACTCCACCCCCTCACCTCTCACCTCCGCCCCCACCCCGCTGGACCCAGTGGCCCAGTCAGACACACCATGCCCCAACAGTAACGACGCTCCAAACAAGGGCCTTCGGAGGGCAAAGGAAGTGACCCTCTGCAGCAGGGAGCCTGCCCGATCGCAGACCTTCATCAAAGATGCCCAGGACTCTGGGGCGGCCCTGGACAGGGCAGAGCTGGGTCAGGCTGAGGCCAGGGGACAGGACAACAGAACCTGCAGGGGAACAGCAGCAGCGGAACCAGAGGCTGTCATTGTGGAAGAGCCTGAGGCAGAACACCAGGACACAGTGGATGCTAAGCTAGAGAGGTAGTATATACATCAAACATCAAATCAGATAAATACTGCAGGGTTGAAAATCAGTGGAGCCAATTATTCATAAAAGCAAGAAAATGAGTTTGTTCAATTTGATAAGCCTACTAAATATTCATTTTTTTTAAACATTCAAATGGCAAAGGACAACTTATACTTTACAAGAAGTCTTGGGGAGGACCATAGCGTGCTGATCCTTCAACAGTTACACATACAGCACATACTATCCCTTAAACACTGTCAACAGCCCTGAAGGTGATATAAAATTACCCTTCAACCACCGTTAAAGGCACATGCACAGTTCTAACTACACCCTGAAAACAACATGCTATGCTCCTAACATCACTGTCCTGGAAAAATAATCCTTACTAATCCTCACTTAATCAAATTTTAACAAAGCATAACTTCACCCCAAGGTGAGAAAGAAGTAGTAGACAGAAGTACATTTTCTGTCACTAGAAAATGGTTGGCTTTTAATGACATTTTTTATAGAGTAGATCATTGTGCACTGTATACAAGTGGAATGAGCTCTCAAAACTGAATGGAACTGACTTTTCATGTTCCAGATAAAAGTGACTCAAGTGCTCACACACTTTCTCAAAAGATAAAAAACCCCATTCTGTATTGGGATAGAATATTGGTTCCCAAAGGAACCATTCATTTTCCAAAATACAGTACCTGGTGATTTTGCTTTACGAGATTTCAAAAGCAATATGACATTATTTCAGATAGATATAAAATTGTGCCTTACCCATCTTTCCCTCCCTCCAAACTGTAACCCTGTATAGTGAATGTTGCTGTCTCTTGTAAAATACACCAATTACTCAAGACAGTAGCTACCCAGTGGTACTTTCTTTTCATCCCTTTCTCCCATGACGATGAGAATAGTTCATGTAAAAGCATGTCATCTGCATGCCTGAAGGTTATATAAAGCAAATGAGTGGTTTGCAATCCAATTTCTGGAGGACCATAGTCAGGGGGGTTGTTTTTCCACACAATCTTAAGCATTAGAACATGTTCATTTGTCTTCTTCGTTTGAGAAAACCCACACTAGTTATAATCCCCGTAAAACATTGATGGATATTCCCCAGCCAGCACCCATCGTGTTGCCCCTCTCAGAACCTATTTCCTTCTTCATTTTGTGCCCAGAACGCAACACAGTGAAGGAAAGGATGAATGGAGCTATTAATGCATACCACTTTAAGTGAAAAACTGTAACACATTTCTGTAGCTGTGGAGAACTGTGTTGTACCCATCTTGGAACAGGATTAGGTTAATCACCATATTTGACTGCACAGCACTGAGGCAGTGATGGGATCCTGAACAGAGTCATTCAGAATCATACTGTATCATTCACCATTCACATAGTGAGATACAATTAAAATGATACATGCTCTTCTGGCTTCCATTCAGGCTGGAGAGGACCCTGATCCCCACGTCACCCATCCAGGAGTCTGAGGTAGAGGAACTTCAGGTTCCAGGAACCAATGGTTCTCAGACTCTAAGTAAAGGCCATGGGGAAGAACAACGAGTCAAGCATCAGGTTGGACAGCAAAAAGAGGACCTTCTGCCCCCAGGGATCCCACAGCAGTGCAGCACCACTGTGACACAGCCAAACAACAGTAGCACCAAGATAGCCAGTCTGCCAAAACCAGAATCAAAATCCCAGGCTGGACAAGATCAGAGACTCTCTCAGACAGAGTCCGTTTTGAGCTTGTCCCAGAACAAGCAAGTCTTGCCTGGACCTTGTGACTCAACACAACCCATACCTGTCGTTTTTGAGGAAAAGGCTGAAATAACACAAGACGGCAAGAAAAAACCTGGCAACGAGGTGACTTTATGTAGCAACCAGGCAAATTCAACCTCAGTGACTGCGGTGAAAGCTCCAGAGGTGCTGCCACTCGTCATCGGTGAGTGGTCACACGGTCATTCTTACTATTACTGAGTCTGTATTATTTTTAATGTGAGCTAGTAATAATAGCAAAGGACATATTCCAGACCACACTAGCATGGAAACATTCAGAGATAAATGTGTGACTGAAATATTCATCTTTTGGACTCCGTACCACAAAAGTAATTCTGTCCATGCTGTTGCCCTTTGATCCAGTCAGACAGCAAGCAAGATCAATTTCTTCGTCATTGTCATTTTTCAGATGATTGCCCCCCCTTGCCTGCTCCATTTGAACACCGTATTGTGAGTGCCAAGCAGGTTCCCATCACCTCATATTATGCTGTCAAACCACATGAAGTGCTGGGAGGGTGAGTACTGCTAGACTTTCATTCTGGCAAAGATTTACAGATTATTGTATTTAAAAATGGAAAGAATATTTGAAAGTGGGCGGAGTTGGATACTCGGTTGTGTGATTTTTGCCAAAAAGAAAAAAGATTTTCCCCTTTACCCTGTCCTCCATTCATCATAAAATGGAGGACATGTCAATCAACACGTGAGGGTGCACCTTCAGAAATGTTCTTTTCAAGTAGCACCAGGGATACATTTGTGCGACCTTATCAGTAGGATAATATGCAGAGTTTGCTCGGCAGAGCTCTCCCAGACACGAGGGTGTGCACTCACTGAAACGTCCCCAGGGAGAAAGAGAAAGCTCTACAAATGGACCCGGCTTAATACTCTGCAAAAATAAATTGAGTTAACGACAAACAGAAAGATGCTGCTGTTTTCTTGCGGATGGAGCAAAGGGATTAGCTGTGTCTCTCCAGCTGGTCACCTCAGCTCCTTGTATGCCTCTCACAGTGAAGATTGAATATCACCCCTCTGTGGGGGTCTGGCTGTGTTGGCTTGTCTATTTCATAATGCTGGAACAGATCGCTGACATTTCCCCTCTGGTATTATCAACATCAGCAGTGTCAGAGGACTGAACTGAACAGATATACCAGCGGGGAACTTTTAGTAGGAGGTGACTAAAAATAAGTGGCCCTCACGGAATAGGGGGGTTGGGTAGCATGGGTAACCGTGCTATTCTCCTTCAGATACTCCTTTTCATAGTTTCACAAACAGCTCTTTCCCTGTTCATTGTCTAATTGGGGGGGGGGGTGTTCTTATACACTGCAATTGAAACTGTGTGCACATTTATTTTATGTTGTGTCATTAAATTCACACATAAAAATATGATATGCATACCATAGTAAACACAAATAGAACACAAACATATAACACATATTTTTATGTCAGTGTTTAATTTGGGGTGTCTAGTTGTTTAATGGCTGGTTAATATTAAGGAAATATGAACAAATTTGATGACAGTGTATATTGTTTTGATGAAAGTAGGCTATTTGTCAGAACCCTCATCATCTTGTATGCATGTATGTGTGTGTGTGTGTGTGTGTGTGTGTGTGTGTGTGTGTGTGTGTGTGTGTTTGTCAATGCACATGTGCTGTCTATGTATATGTGTGTGTGTGTTTGTGTGTGTGTGTGTCTGTATGTGTGTTTGTGTGTGTGTGTGTGTTTGTGTATGTGTGCGTGTATATGTGTTTGTGTGTGTGTGTGTGTGTGTCTGTATGTGTGTTTGTGTGTGTGTGTGTCTGTATGTGTGTTTGTGTGTGTGTATTTGTATGTGTGTGTTTGTGTATATGTGCGTGTATATATTTTGTGTGTGTGTGTGTGTGTATCTGTATGTGTTTGTGTGTGTGTGTGTGTGTGTTCTCACAGGGGACGCTTTGGCCAGGTCCACAAGTGTGCGGAGCTCTCCTCGGGCCTGACACTGGCTGCCAAGATAATAAAAGTGAAAGGCTTAAAGGACAGGGTGAGTGTGCTGCTGTAGATATGGTCGGGGAGGTTCCTGTGAAGTTGATTGAAGAGGTCCAGCTTGCACGTTATTCTCAAGGTCTCCCACATTACACTACATTGACAGATTTTTCACAGCAGATTGATGGGGTTATTTCCCCCCTTTAATTCCTCAGACTTTGGCTTGAACACTTTACAACCCTACATTCATTTCCAGAGTGGATAAAAAAAGTCACATTCAATGCGTCTTTCTCTCCCCTCATCTCTGGCCAGATGCATGATTGTTATTGTGTATAATTATTATTGTACTTTAGCAGCCCCCTTAAAGGCTGGGCTGTCTGTAATGTTCTGGCTTGGTTAAGCTCCCTGTTAAGCTCTCGTAAGGGTCAGATATAGGTAAAAACTTTCCAGTGTTGCGCAGTTACAAAATGGAAATCTAGTCAGTCATAAATCTCCTGACATTAGAAATTTACGACTTCCATTGGTACCACCTGTTGCACAGTAAGATACTGAAACACATTTCTACCATTCCTCCCACCCTGAGGCACTGGGGTGAAGAACAGGGAATAGACACAGGCACATTGTGTACAATGACTCTTTTTGTGATAACCCTTTAACCCTGAGTCCGTTAGCTTTTAACAGCCATTCATCCTTTATAATTACCATTCTTTCATTCTTCTGTTCCATTGTTTCTCCAAGCTACCTTTAGAAAAACTATTACTTTTAGTTACACCCGTTTTAGGAAATAGCTTTTTTGTTCTTCATCCATCTTTTTCATGCTTTACCATTGTTCAGTCATTATGTTAAAATAAGGCAATGTCCAAAAAGGTAATATTGCAATCTGATGTTCCAGATAATTGCTGGTGGCGGTGACCTGAAAAGGTGACCTGTGTAACAGCCATTTTACTGGAGCATTCTTAATAGTCATTTTACTGTTATTACAAATGTATTACCTCATTTTATCCATAGTTTCATATTTTCCCTCTGTAATCTATAATGCAGGAGGAAGTGAAGAATGAAATAGGAGTGATGAACCAGTTAAATCACGTCAATCTGATCCAGCTCTACGATGCCTTTGAGTCCCGCACTAACCTGACCCTCATAATGGAGTAGTAAGTCTGCTGCTTCAATGTCAATATGTCACACACTTTCCAAAGGACATTTTAAGGTGTTATTCTGTGCTTCCCATTTTAAGCTCAACTTTGTTCTTTGTGCATCATGACTAATAATAGTGGGAGATGGATAATCTTATATCCTCACTGTGGTACTGCCCTGTAGTGCTTTTAACAGAATATCCATCACCCCCCAAACTCCTTTTTTCACATTCTTTTTCACAAGTGGAAATGGTCAATTTAAATGGCACACTGACATGGAATAATTATGGTCTCCATGTACATACATACTCCAACACTACTTAACTGGGACTGTATGGGTATTTCAAAGATTGTGTGTCTTAACATTTTCCTTGGACAACACTGGGTATTATAGGGAAATGCAATGGAATGCGAAATCTTTCAATCAATCATCAAATCATCAAAATCCATCAAAAGGTGAACATGGACCAAAATTTTATCCATGAGGCCTCTCATATTTTACACGTGGCTCCCACAAATAAGTGCCATTTAAACGGCTTGACTGCAGCCATCAAACATCAGCTAGTTTGTCAATGTACAGATAATCGGTTGGGTCTTGCAGAAAATTTTATTTTTCTACCTCAATAATAAGGCACTCGTCATCCATCTGTACTTGAAGTTTTGGCGGGAACAAATGTGTTAGAGGTAGCTGTGCAGGTTTATGACACCTGCAAGACATGCACGATCGCGTAGCCGAAGTGAATACCTACCCGCTTAATCATTTGTATGAAGTTAAACTAAAAAACCAAGCAGAACAACTACATTTAAAATCAATTCATCATATGGGAATGGATGCGCGTGTCAACCATAGAGGAATGAACCTCAGCGATTCTTTAACTTTGACACTGCCATTGGACGTAAGGAGATGTCTACAGTGTAGCCACTGTCATTAATTGCGATGGATTCATTCCCTCAGCATCCAATGTCTGATAGTGATGGCTGACATTGATGGCTGCAGTGGAGCTGTGAAATTAGTGTTAGAATAATATAATTGTTTACAATTTAAGCAATATTAGTGGTTCCATGCCATTTAGAACTCTTATACTTAACTCTGCCAACCCAAGACATGCAAATTGTTGTCTTGAGGGCTGCTTATTGTAAGTGGACAAGTTGTCATGTCAGTCACTGTAACGTCAGTCACACTATATTTATGTAATTACTGGAAAAATAAATTCTTCTATTATTATTCTGTGTTTATTACTGAAATATAGCCTTTACATTCTGCAAGATGCAATTTTCTACTTCCAGTAGTTTAAAGACAATTTTGAATGAAATCTGACTAGATTTTTTGCATGTCCATGATTTTGTATCGTTGGTCACGTGACAAACTTCCACCACAGCACAAAGAAGCACATAGCTAAAGATGAATTGACAATATTTTCATGTCAAACAAGGGCCTAGTGAACCAAAAACCTTTAAACTTAACAATTACGATGGCAGCTGTACAATATTACTTGTCACAAAAATCTCCAATTTGTAATGTCAGTCATGACGGATTTGCCCACTGGCATTTCTATTTTTCAGCGTGGATGGTGGCGAGTTGTTTGACCGAATCATTGATGAGAACTACATGCTGACTGAGCTGGATGCCATCGTCTTCATGCGACAGATCTCTGAGGGTGTCCAGTACCTACACCAACAGTACATCCTCCACCTCGACCTCAAGGTACCGGACTGGCTTCTCTCCATCCTCACTCTCCACCCTGTCGAACACTGACTCCTTTCTTGAAAACCTTTCTCATGTCTTATTCTCTTTCCTTTCTCTCTACAGCCAGAAAATATTCTTTGTGTGAACTCCACAGGAAATCAGATAAAGATAATTGACTTTGGACTGGCGAGAAAGTAGGTTTGTGGAACAAACACACGTTATAAAGACCCTGTGCAATTAAAATAATGAAATCATTAAAAATCATCTTCATATTGAGCAGAAAGAACTCATCTGACTCAGCTCCACACAAGAGTAGTTGTTGTACTCTGGGGTGTGAAAAGAAGCAGCAGGTGACACCATTTTTTCTTTCGGAGAGAGTCGAGATTTCTGCTCTCTCCTGACTTGCCATTTGGGCTACCATGGTTGCAGTCAATTTTCCATTCCAAATTAAGGTGGGAATTGGATATGCTCCGCCCCATGTTGGGTGCCAAATGCATTTTTCTTAATGACACACTTTACAGTAGATCAGAAGGAATTATTATTGTTAAGCTGTGTATTAATATGGAAAAGTTAAAAAAAAGTACATATTATGTGGCTTCATAATCCCATAAAAAATGATTGCACAGGGTCTTGTTTTGCTCTGCTGCTCTCTCTCGCTCTCTCTCTCTCTCTCTCACTCTCTCTCTCTGTCTCTGTCTGTCGCTCGCTCATTCTGTATGTGTGTGAGAGAGAGTGCATGCACATCCATGTGTAGCTGTTGTGGTGTCCAGTTACCTCTTTATTTCCATGATGCTCCACTATAATTCAGGTGTGTGAAGGTTAAAGTTTAGAAGTGGGTGTCACTCGCACTAAGGCCAGGATAATTATAGTCTCTTGTTAGGCAGAGCTCCTTCATCATTGTGTCACAATACCAAGCAGCTGGGACAATGTTACAATAGCACTTGGCTGTAGCATTCTTTTGGAGAGCTCAATGTCATCCTTAACAGGAGATTTTGAACAATTTTCTTGATGGCTTGTAGTCCACACAGTGACAAATAGTCCTTAAAATGAAACATTAATTTTTATTAACTATAGCAATTGCTCCAGAACATTCCATGTAGTTAGCATGCGCTTCAAATATTCATTCAGTATTTCTGCATAATGATGACAAAAATCTAAATCCAACTATGATCGGCTTGAATTAGCAGCTACCGGCACTTTCAAAACACAATTTGAGCTTGTCAAATCATGTTGAGTATAGAGCTGGTCTGAACTGGTCAACCTGCTACCGGCTGTTTCAAAATATAGCTTGAGCTGTTTTTTCAGCAGGGTAGGTTTCAATGTTCTACAATTATTAACAAAGAAATTCATGGTTTGTTTTCCTCTCTTCAGGTACAAGCCAAGAGAGAAGCTGAAGGTGAACTTTGGCACACCAGAATTTCTCGCCCCTGAAGTTGTCAACTATGACTTTGTTTCATTCCCAACAGACATGTGGAGTGTAGGAGTAATCACATACATGCTGTGAGTATCACTGTGTCAAGAACAGTCTGGCCTTGGGTTGCCATCCTGAAAAAAGCAATGCAGTAGACCTATAATGCAGGCGAGGAAAATGTATTTAGATAAATAGAGAAAGAGAAATAGCATTTTAAAAGTTAATACAATTGCCAGCCCGTGAAGGTGATTTTTTCTGTAGGTGTACTCGTTTTATTTTACACTTCAAATCGACGGAATATTCCAAGAGACCCTGTGGGTACTCAATATTAATTTAAGTTCAAATGAAAATAAGCCTAAGAGGAGAGATGGCTTGGCAGGATAATAAAGAACCAAGTGCACAGTGGGTGTAATTACAGGGCAAGGGTTTTTCCCAGCAGGCAATGATCCATTCAGAGCGTCCAATTTTCCCTCCGCTCCAGCATTCTTTACTGCTCACAAATAAACCCAATTTAGCTTCAGCTCCGCTCACTTCCTTTGAGGCAAACAAAGATGTGTCCTTTCCAAATCCTCACCATCTCAAATTACCATTCTTATTTCGTAAATGGCCAATCAAAAGAAGATGCTGTACATGAAGACATTAAGAGCTAGCCGAAATAGAAGAACTACCACCTCATGTGCCATGCTCTAATGGCAAAAGCAGGGCAACGGCAAACATTGTAGCACGAAGCCATCATTGCACATGTCTGTGATTTCATTTTATATACTTTTTCTTATTTTTGATTTATTGGAGAACCCCTTATTTATTTCTTTATTTCTTTATTTTGAAATCCTCATTTGACACTTTTGCATGCCCTGGCACCCTGCCCCTGTATGAATTATCGTGTTGTGTTGACTTTGGTCTTTCTCAACTGATTCAATTAGTCAAGTACTTGACAGCTGTTGTATGAGTTTTCGGTCAAAAAAAGGAACACATACTTGACCTATTTCACACAGTCAGTTAGACTAGAGTGCTGGTGCTAACTAACTCTGTGATCATGATAAATTACTGACATTATGTATATCACTTTTACTGAACCAAATGTGTCCATATGACTTCAGTCATGTTCAGCCTAAACCAATGAGGATAGTTACCAATGTGACTTTGAGAGCTGTTTTACACCAGTATTTATGTATATGTTTATGTATATGTTTATGTTTATGTATCTCATGCCATTCACGGTCATAGTGTCTAATCTGAACACCATGAACTGTCGAAGCACATTGGAAATTATTAATCTAAGAAGTGTTGGTTTCACGGTGTCCTCATACTGTGTCCTCAGTTTAGTGAATCTGTTTGCATGCACATGGTAACCTTGGTGAATGCTCAACATATTCCAAATGAAAAGTTAAGGTCAAAGCGGCAGGCACAGGGCTAGAACAGCCCCCTCGTTCCCTGTCAGCCGTGCGATTATGAAAGCAGCTGCATGAATGAATGGAGTTAATTATCTTGCTTTAAATATCTTCTTTCTCTCAATATCAGTCTTAGTGGCCTATCTCCTTTCCTGGGGGACAATGACGCAGAGACCATGAACAACATTCTCCACTGCAACTGGGATTTTGATGCAGAGGCATTCGAGAGCGTCTCTGAGGAAGCCAAAGACTTCATCTCGAGGCTGCTCATCCAAGAGAAGTGGTACTCCTCTGCTCCTTGTTTTACCAAAGATAGATGTAAAGATAGATTAACTGTGCAATGGTGTTTACTTTTGTTTTGAATGCTAATTGTTGGTTTGCTCAACCATATTTCCTACAAATGTACTATAAACAGGCCTTCCATTACTTATTGGTGATATCACACTTTTCTGATATCTAACACTGATGTTCTCCACTTTTGTAAGTTCCTCTGAGGAAGAGAACCTGCTAAGTGATTCTAATGCAATGTAGTGAGTCAAATTGAGGATTATTTATTGTAATTCCAGCATGTTCCATTGAGGTCAGAAGGTGCTATGTGACAGCACGCCTCCACACAGCTGGTTGTGGCTCAGCTTCTAGAGTGCTGTCGCTGAGGCAGGGGGTTGGAATGACGTAAAACTTAAATGCAGGGCTCTTTTTACTGACGTACTCAACACATGAATCTCCGATTGAACGTGTAACTTCTATCTGTTATAGACAGCAATGATGTTCATCCCAATGCCAGACCATTGAAAGGACTTATTTTAGTGAGACACTGTGCTGTGGACTTTCATTGCTGAGCAGATGGCTTTGCCTGGGTTGCAAGTTTCACACCCTTGGATCTCCAAATCTAATGTTTCCTGACACAAAAGAGATTAATTTATTCCTCGATAGAGCACAGGCCTCATGCTGTTTCCCATAGCTTCCTCCAGCCCTTGCGTTTTTCCTTCCTGGTCTCTGCAGCAGCCGTATGAGTGCTACTGGCTGCATGAAGCACAGCTGGCTGAACAACCTGGAGGAGAAGGCCAAGATGCAGCGGGTTCGCCTCAAGTCCCAGCTCCACTTGCAGCGTTACTTGGCCGCTCATCGTCAGTGGAAGGTAAGGGGAGGCTTAAACAGACCAGGGACAGATTTACATGTCAAACAGTGCAAAGCAAGGCCACTGTGTGTTTGCACACAACTGTGTGCTAGGCCCTAAAAACATCGTAGCGACAGCTAATCCATTGTAGCTACAATTCCCTGCATTCAACCCCAACAATAAACAGAAACAATGAAACTGATTCAGGATCAGTTCGGTGGAGTCTGTCTATCCATACAATGTATCACGGTAGTGTTAAGGATATGGCTATATGTTCTGTTGATGTAGGAATACAAAATATTGACAGCAAACATTTATCGCATTCATAGCATTTGTATACATTTTTAAATCCCGTATTTGTTTTGCAGTTTGCTGTTGTCTTGCATGTCTCTAAATTGTTAGAGTGTTAAACCATGGCCCTAATTGTATCTCCACAGAAACACTTCCTTGTGGTCGCTGCAGCAAACAGGCTGAAGAAGTTTCGCCAGAGTCAATCTGTCAAGCTGGCATAACAAGTAACTTGTTCTATCGAGTTACCCTAATTTCTGGTGCAGATGCATAGCTCTAACACTCAATTAATATTTTGGCTTGGATTTGGATTCAATCAACACCTATCCATAAATGTGATTTTTTTATTTTTTATTCATGCAAATACTTAATTAGCCTATCATGTGGCAGCAACTAAATGCATAATCGCATGCAGACATGGTCAACTTTTTTTAGACCAAATGTCAGAATGTGGAAGAAATGTGATCTAAGTGACTTGACCGTGGAATGATTGTTGGTGCCAGACTGGGTGGTTTGGGTATCTCAGAAATTACTCATCTCCTGGGATTTTCACACACAACAGTCTCTTTAGAGTCTGCAGAGAATGGTGCGGAAAACATAAAACATCCAGTGAGCAGCAGTTCTGTGGGCAGAAACTGAATGTTAGAGGTCAGAGGAGAAGGGCCAGATTGGTCAGAGCTGACCGGAAGTTGACAGTAACAGAAATAACCACACATTACAGTGTATGTTGATTGAATCAAGGCACACGCCACACTATCTGTTGAACTCAAGTAAACTGCTGAACTTCACATCGCCATCTTGGCTCACATTCTACTGTGCAATGCACAGCAGCGCCCACTACAATTAAGGACTTCTGAATTGGGAGGAAAACAAGTTAAACTGGAGTGGTAGGATACAGATTTTCTGTCAGATTTTGTGTTTATTTATTTTGGTTTTAGATTTTGTTTAGCACACGCAATGGATGAATACATGGAGGACAAAACATGAAAAAAAAAAAAAAAAAAAAAACGTGAAATTATATTCTCCACTCATCATGAACTTTATTTAACACTATTTAATCCATGCTCAACTCTCTGACAATAATATTTGCAACTATGCTTATGAATGCTTTACAAATATGTTCTGATGTGGCAACGAAGGCATACTTCAGACTTACTCCATGAAAGTGTAACCAGAGTCTTTAGCAATACCAATTACTCACTTTGACCCTTGTTTACATTACCAATATCCAGAAATGTTCTCTTTGAAGTTGATCTGTTCATAGATTATTTTGAACCACATGAATCAATCTCAATGTTCAGATGTTGGATACCCAATTGTTGTGAGTGGGGTAAAATCACAGTTTGTTGCAGTGGTCTGCAGTGGCAGAAACTTAATACCTTAATGATAGCAACTTCAAATGAATGATGTCTTGGTTGAGTAGCCACTTCTGGCTTCTGACGGCTTTCTCAGTGTGTGGTCCTCAATCTTGTATTATTATTATTTAATAATAATAATAAGAAGAAGAAGAAGAAGAAGAAGAAGAACAATAATTTAACATACAGCACATTTTCAGAGATATTGCATATTTAGAATCAATCTGTAAAATGTTACTGTGTTCAGTTCACTTATTGCACACTACACAAAAATGTGCAGGGTGTTCCTTTGTGTATACTGATTTCATTATACGTGATATATTTTTTCAAATGATTCTTTGAAAATATTAATCTCACATTCTTCATGGGACTTTCACAAGCATGCAAACTTTGATGTAGTTAATTGAAGAAATGGAGATAATTACTGTACTTCGAAAGAAAGCGTGTTTGGTTGTGGTTCCGACAGCGGTGATACTGCTGAGCAAAGCTGAACATCCATTATGTTTCAAATTATATATTCCTTTTCTCCTACCTTCTGTGAAGGTTGCTTTTAATTACATATTAATTATTCATTGTGAACTCACTTGTAATGCTAGATTCCTCTATTTGAATTTACACCTATTAAAAATGTTAAAGATATTTATGCAAACTGGTTACATAGTTTACAACTAAAAAAAAAAGCCATTTCAGTTCTATTTTTCTTGTCACTTTTTATTTGCACCCCCTAAGAATCACCATGAAGAAATAAAGATCTTGTTCTTTAGCTACTGTGCATCATTCTGAAATCTTGAATTTATTGTTTCTCCAATTTCAATGGTTTTTTCACAATTACCCTGTCCATCTGTGTAATGGTCTTGTTCCTTTTGTTCTCTCAATACTGTTTTTCACTGCAGGAATTATTTGAGAGAGAAATAAAATAAACTAATATAAGGGACTTGCCTTATAACAAACTAAAAGACAGTCTTAAGATCAGTCACAGAGCCATAGTCTTTGAAACTATTCCCTCCGTGTGAAAGGTAGGACATCCAAGTCTTTTTCTGAGCATGAGCAATATGATTAAAGAAAATAATATGTAAAAACTTACGGCAAGACAACATCTCCAAATCATCCATCCTTCACAGCCTTCAAATGCATATCCTAATTTACTAACTTTGACTCTTTGACCCAACGTTGTCCTGTAACCATAATCACTACCACAAACTATAAATCGACTGATCTAAAATCTAGGTTGAGAGACATTTTGACATAAATGGACTAGGCCAGGGGTCGGCAACCCTGGTCCTGGAGAGCCGCAGGGTGTGCTGGCTTTCGTTGTTACTTGGCATTAATTGATCAATGAAAGCCGTTGATTACACAGTGAACTCACCTCACCTGGTTTCTTGGGTCTAAATCGGTTGCTTATTTTAAGGTGGAGACGAAAGCCAGCACACCCTGCGGCTCTCCAGGACCAGGGTTGCCGACCCCTGGACTAGGCTAACCTCAATATAGCTCAGATTTTATAGCTTGGATATAGCCTGGCCAGAATATTTTCACTTTTCAACCAACTGTAGCCAGGTTTTCACCTGATCACCCAGACAGCACTCTGCCACATTTTATTCCCTGGGAAACCTTTCAGTATGCAAAACAAATGCATCCATTTATTTAGCACTAGGTGGATAATTATAAAAGGAATTGTAGTGAGTGAAATTTGATTCCAAACTGATGGTGTTTGACATTGCCTTCAAAAAAGACCTTGTATTTCAAGTGCCTGCTGGAATGGAAATGGCCTCACAGGAAAGTGCTCCTGGCTTTCAGGGGTGAGACCAGTCAGTGGTATTTGAAATGGCGCACGGTCTCCTAGGTGATTCTTGCAAATGTTGTGAGAAAAGAAGCACCTTGCCAGCAGGGACTGAAAAGGAGGAGAGGAAGCATGCCTCAAAAACTGAAAGGCCAAAGCATTCCTAAGTTCCAGAAAAACTTCCTGGAGATCTGGAGAAGGTTCCTCCGGTGGAAGACAGCCAGAAGTGATCTTACCTCCATTTGCGATGGGCTACAGTCCTTTCAGGCAGAAGAGTAGCCCATTTAATTATACACAAATGCCAGTATGTTGTTTCAAACATAACAATCAGTGCTCACTCAAGTGTGACTACGAATGCAATTATTATCCAATCTGGAGACTGGGGCTGATTCATTAGCTGGACCACAAAAAAAACAAACTGCATGAAGTTTGATGTCCCTTTTTAGAATTACGATGCCCACCGCAGAAATAAAGAGCAAATTATGTAATTTGGTTCAAATGACACGTATTATAACATCCATGTGAATAAGCAATACAACTTTCCACATACAGTAGTTCCACTCATTTAACATAGGGAAACCCTGGGATTAAATCAAAAGCCATTTTAAGTCAAAGCCATTTTTCATGAGAACATACTTGCATACCTCAACCATCTACACCACAGTAGACCATTGTCAGTCTGAATGGTTGAGTGGTCTCCAAAATGACAAATGTTCACTGTGTTGCACAATTGTCTCTACTATACAGTATCACCCTATCCAATTCTATCCTTTCTTTTCTTCAGCATTTATCTTAAACAAATATAATTTGGATTTGGATAGCAGTTCCAGCTGTTCGGCAGTTCTGTGGTCCAGAGATAAGCACAGCTAAGCACACTGCAATTGACCTGGAGTGTTTCTTATGCATGTGAGCTCAACTGATTCAGAGATTGTTGAAAGTTGATTGCTGGGATTAGCCTAACTGCAAGTGTACAGCGTCTTACTCACTCATATAATTAGTAATTACAACTCTCCAAGAGGAAATTATTCACAATCAGCTCATCTTGCATGCTAATAGCATTGTGTTCTTGCAGATCTAAGCACAGACTGCATGGTGGAGCTTTGTGTTTGCATAAATACTCTTTGCCCAAGGATATGCACATATGCTTATGAGACTGGATAAAACCCTTTACAACGTATATATGCATATTATATGTGTACTGCCACCCCATGCACTACTCTGGTATTGCACTTACCATATGACTGCGCAGTGCAGACGGACGGGCATCAGATATGCCATCTGCCAAGTTGATGAGGCATACACCATACTTGTATAGTACAAGTTGTACTCAGAGATTTTTACACTTGTACTCCAGCTTGTTAATGCAAATTTACTGCATCAAAGCATCAAAAAATCATGAAATCAAATAAAAAAATCATGAAATCAAATTACTGCATCAAATCATGCAGACATGGTCAAGAGGTTCACTTGTTGTTCAGACCAAACATAAGAATGGACAAGAAATGTTATATAAGTGACTTTGACCATGGAATAATTGTTGGTGCCTGACGTGGTTTCTTGAGGACCTCAGAAACTATTGATCTCCTGGGATTTTCACCCACTAGAGTTTACAGAGAATGCAAGAAAAAAAAAAATATATAGAAAAAAAAAAACATCCAGTCAGTGGCAGTTCTGCGGATGAAAACACCCTGCTAATGAGAGAGGTCAGAGGAGAATGGTCAGATTGGTTGAAGCTGACAGGTAAGTGACAGCAACTCACACTTTACAACAGTCATATGTAGAAGATAATCTCTGAACACAAACCTTTGATGGGCTACAGCAGCAGCATTCCAATAAGTCTACAAAATAAGTCTAATAATTAGGCTACCGAAAAAAAAACGGTCACCGAGTGGATATTATCCAGGCAAGTAAATGCCATTTTTGTTTAACAATTTCTCACACATATTTTGTGGTGTGCCAAAGCCCACTATGTAGCTACATTCATTTACTGCATGATTATATTCTCTATGTATTTTTTCTGGATCATGCTTTTTCTATTAAAATAATAATAATTAAAAAAACATATTGGCACAATATCCATTTTGACGTTTTGCCCTAAATGACAGCATTGGCCGTGGTGAATTAATTATTTACAAAAAAAGGCATATAATAATTTAGCCTCTTGTTGCTGGTCAACAAGATCGGTATGCTAAAACACTGAATTTGAAGTAGCTAAATAAATTAAATGTTTTTTATTTTATTTTTTTATTGGTCAAATACTCTGGTGATTCATTCAGGACCAATGCTTCAGATCGTGTTATTTATTCAGTTGTGTCTTTGGATTGGCTGTCTCAACTGTCATTCATATTTTTCTCTTGCCCACATACGTTTTTTGTTTGACCAATGAGGCGGCTCTGTGGAAAAGAGGTAGCAGGATAAGCAATAATCACATGACTAGAACCGCTTGAAAGGGGTAGTTGGTGTTTCCTGAAACTGATAATCATGGTAAGTGTACCTCAGTATATTTGAAAATGTATATTTTAACGCATGCTGAAATTCTGTTATTTGTGTTGCGCATGATTTCTGAAGGCGAAGTGAGTTAGCAAAGTCTGCAGCATCTCTTAATGGGATGGGTGGTACGAAAAGGCCTAGCGAAGTGACTAACCCATACTTACTTGACTGGCCTGGTTTTCCTGGCTTCTGTCATTTCCCTCTTGGAATAAAACAACGTCAGCAATGTAAATACTTTGCATTTTGTAAATTCACGAACGAACAAGATGTCTGTCTATTGCTAGAAAATTACCGGCAACCCAGAAGCGACGTAATACGACGCAATTTGTTCAATTAGCGCTGTGGCTAGTTGCGCAGTTGCATATGTGTAGCTAGCTATCTCTAACGTTAGCTAAAGGCAATGATCATGTCATGATCATATTTTTAGATTGGTGAATGCTCCTACTAGTTAACTAGTTAGTCCATCGTATTCATAAGTATCATCCGAGTCTACGTTATTTGCAATAACGCATGGTCTTGTGGCATTGCCGTTTGCCTGAAACAAAATAATATTGGATAATGGCTAAGGCTGCTAAGCTAACTATTAGCAAGTTGCTAATGGTAGTTCTGGATAAGGCTAGCAAATTACGATGGTGTCTTCCATCCTGCGTGATATAATGTTAGCTAGCTTACTTGTTAGTCATTCGTGCAAACTATGTAACGTTAATCCGTAGCTAGGCTAGATGTTTAATGGATATTAGAAGCCGAACCTGTGGCATCCATCTAAATAATTCGTTGAATATTGCTCGCTGAGTTAGCGAGGTCCTTCGTGAAATGGGTGTCTGTTTTGATAGAGGGCTGACATTAGTGGCTGGCTGGCAAATGCATGACTATGTCACTGGAGACGTGTCAGTATCGATTGAATGTGTGGTTTCTTCGATATGGAACGTTATCTGATTAATGAGATGTGTGGATAAAGCCCGAGATTTGCGACTAGGGATAACAGGAATTTGGCATATTGCAGAAGGTATAACCTACGTTAAGGCTTGACATTTTAGTTTATTGCATGTAAAATTTAAAATGATCTAAAGTTATTTAATTGAATGTATGAATAAAACAAATCTTTAATTAGAAATTGTTTAGCAAAATTAAAATTTGCATGCAAAATAATTGTTCAGGGATGTTATGAACATTGAGTCAATTATTTAATTCAGTGCACTTTAGCATATGTCGACAATTAAGTATTACTTCATACACATGGCAGTGCACTCAAAGTTCTCTGCAAAAAGTCTATAGTCTGTAAATTGAGTATGTGTTTTGGACGGCTAGGCCTGAGGACATTGACTTCCTGGAGGTAAACCACATACCCCAAGTATTTTTCAGGATGTAGGCTATTTAGATCCCTTAACCAAAATGCTTTCTGCTCAATTTTTTTGTTGCAGTTTCTGACAGAATGTCAACAGTGTGTGAATTTGAGTTGAGATCAGGTCTCTGGGGGAAAGTTCTGCTGGATCACCTAGTTAGTGTTGAAAGGACATGCATTTCCTATGCTTGTGTTTCAGTACTGAGGCCCGATGGAAGGATTTCAGTCCTGAAAGGGCTAAGTAGTTCTTGACCAGTTTTTCACATCATGCCAAGGGCCCTACTGTGTGGTACATCTTTTCGTCTAAACACTGTATTCTCCAGATTAACATTACATTACATTATTGGCATTTGGCAGATGCTCTTATCCAGAGCGACGTGCAGTTGATTAGACTAAGCAGGAGACAATCCTCCCCCAGAGCAATGCAGGGGCTTTGCTCAAGGGCCCAATGGCTGTGCAGATGGCTGTGCAGATCTTATTGTGGCTACACCAAGAGTAGAACCACTGACGTGTCCCAGTCATTTACCTTAACCACTATGCTACAGGCCGCCCCTACAGATTAACCTGTACATTGTTCTGGCGATATTGGCTAAATCATTGACAAATTCACCAAACCAAGCGACTGCCTTGCCTACCCTTCCATCTGTCCTGCAAAGTGTATTACTAAATTTTGTCATTTAGCCACAGTTATTTGAATGTTGAGGTCTGCTCTTTTTGATTTGGAACATACAGACTATGTGTAACAGTGAAATATAGGCTAGCCAGCAGTTGGTGGAGTCAATAAAAAGAGCAGCTTGTATAGTAGTATATATAGTTATATAGTATAGCGGTAGTAAAGAGAATATGTGTTTGCTTTTGGCATTCACAGAGCAGCAGGACAAACACTTCATTTTGGCGTTCAGCAGATGTTCTTTTGCTAGAGGGACTTGCACACATTTTTACATACGCAATATTGATCATATTAGCTGGATATTCTGAAGCTCTTCAGGTTAAGCACCCTGTTCAAGGGAGCAGAAGCACCCCAGCTGGGTACTGAAGCCAAATATTTTGCAAGCCCAGTTCCCTAACCCTTGTACAACATGGCTGTGTAATTTCAGATGGTCTAACAATGTTTGTCTGTGCATGTTTTGGGGGCTTTTGTGTTATTGGTGAGGGAAGGAGCCTATATTACATTACATTCATGGCATTTGGCATACGCTCTTATCCAGAGCCGATGTACAGTTGTTTAGACTAAGCAGGAGACAATCCTCCCCTGGAGAAATGCAGGGTTAAGGGCCTGTGCGGATCTTATTGTGTCTACACCGGGGCATCGAACCACTGACCTTGCGGGTCCCAGTCATGTACCTCAACCACTACGCTACAGGCCCCCTATTACATGTATAAGTATCTTGCGTGTTGTGGGGACCCTGAGTTAATAAGACTCATCTGGGGTTCTGGGGGTGTCCCACACTGAGAGTGCAGTACAGTCCTTGCCCTGTTGTCTGCAGCACACCGTACAGTCCTTGCTCTGTTGACTGCAGCACACCGTACATTCCTTGCCCTGTTGACTGCAGCACACCGTACAGTCCTTGCCCTGTTGACTGCAGCACACTGCTGGTCTCTCTCTGTCACAGCCCACTACGCAGCAGTCTCCCCAGGATGAACAGGAAAAGCTGCTGGATGAGGCAGTGCAGGCTGTCAAGGTCCAGTCCTTTCAGATGAAACGCTGCCTGGTACGAGCCCCTCTGCAACTGTCCTCCTGTAAAAAGCACCTGTCCCTCACCGCAAATATTTTCCTATCCGTTTATTTGTTTTAGCCAATGAGTCATTGTGCTGTCCCCCTGGCCTTTTCCTGCAGGACAAGAGTAAGCTGATGGATGCCCTGAAACATGCCTCCAACATGCTCGGGGAGCTGAGGACATCCATGTTGTCTCCAAAGAGTTACTATGAGCTCTGTATCCATTCCGTGTACTTCTGTATTGAGCCACCGTCTCAAAATGCACAAAAAGAGTACGTCACTCCTCAGATTTGCTGTAAAGAAGTAGGCGCTTTGGGTTCAAAATGAGTCAGCGCTGCTTGGATTATGCTGCAAAACAGTGCCAGAATATCCACCAGACTGTGCCTTCAAGGTCAAAGCAGTTGAAACGGAAAGTTTTTGGCTCCGTGTGGCTTAGGAAGCATTGCATTGTCATGGAACGGGGGTGCAAAATTAAAGTGTTCAGTTTCAAAACTGTCAGCACTATCAATTCCACAGTCACCCCACTACATAGTGTTTCAGGTTCACCTGTATTACACTTGCAATTTGGCGAATACTTGCACAACCATTTGGGCATATCCATCAGGAGGTTCACTTCTGCTAATGTTAAGAAATGCTACGGTTTTTGGCTGATATGAAACGTGAACCCTTGACTCTGAGTGTAGACATGGCTATCTCTGATGAACTGCACTACCTGGAGGTCTACCTGACTGACGAGTTTGCGAAAGGCAGGAAGGTGGCGGATCTCTACGAGCTGGTTCAGTATGCTGGGAACATCATCCCCAGGCTGTGAGTATCAGTGTCTTGTCTGCAGGCTGTCAGTCAAATGTTAATGAGATGTTTCGAAACAAGACGTAGGTTGGAACGGCAGCACAATATGACCGTGTGAATGCCTCTGTCGCTCCATCATTAAAGACGAGCTGAAACGCTAGCTTCCACAATATGACGTATACCCGAGTGGAACAAATCTTCCACAGGAAATTTTTGTTTAATTGACGGTAAATGACGAAGGAGAAGAATGCTCACCGCTGCGCGGAAGGATATTGGTTGGAGGGGACCGGATGGTTGAGGAAAAAGAGAATTTCGATTTCTTTAATTATAATGGAATTCTATATCATTTAGCAGAACTAAATGGTATATTTAAATGAAACGGAGCAATAATCCTGCATTTGTACCTTAAATCAATGTCATTAGTCTTTTTAAAAGGTCTTGCCTTTGTTCAGGTGCTTACTGTCATGTATGTTGCTTGTTTTCCTTTCTTCCACCATGCCCAGGTACTTGCTGATCACCGTGGGCGTGGTGTACGTGCGGTCCTTTCCCCAGTCTCGGAAGGACATCCTGAAGGATCTGGTGGAGATGTGCCGGGGGGTCCAGCATCCGCTGCGAGGGCTCTTCCTGAGGAACTACCTGCTGCAGTGTACCCGGAACATTCTGCCAGACGACGGAGAGCAGCCTGAGTACGCCTCGCTCTTAGGGCTCTCTGTCCTGTCCCCCCTCCCCAGTCAGTCAGGGGCTGTTTTCCACAAACATCTAAAAACCAACGGTTTCTTACTACACCTCTGTACTTCTGTCTAGAACAAAGTAGCCCTTGAGGCATGCACCTTGATTGTGGAAGCAAAGCAACCCAATTGTAATCTGTAGAATAAAATGTAATTTCCCATGATAAATTATGAACAGTTTTTCATTTTGCGCTGGGTAGGTCTAGAATGAATTCCGGTTCAGTTGAGAAACGGGCTGGACTCCATTTGCAGGGAGGAGACGACGGGAGACATCAACGACTCCATCGACTTTGTGCTGCTGAACTTTGCGGAGATGAACAAGCTGTGGGTGCGCATGCAGCACCAGGGACACAGCCGGGACCGGGAGAAGAGGGAGAAGGAGCGCCAAGAGCTCCGCATCCTGGTGGGCACCAACCTGGTGCGCCTCAGCCAACTGGAGGGGGTCAACGTGGACAAGTACAAACAGGTGGGGGCTAATGGGCCAGAAGCATCACTCACCACTGCTCTGAGCTCTGAACAATTCAACCGCACTCCTAGCAACGGAGTGGTTGAGAGTACATGATGATCCTTTTTGGAGAGGCGTCTGGTTTTCTGCCCTGTGGGACTATGGGTGATTGTGCTTTTTGGAGGACTGCCCTCTTGATATTTTGAGTGGTGTACTTCTTTCAGGAGCTAGTGAAAGATGCGGACGTGCCCTTTGATGTGCAAACTATGCCTCTTTTGCTGTCCTTCTCTGTAAACAGGACAATATCCGTATTTCATCATCCGACTGTCACCACCCCTCATTGTTCATGTATCAAGTGTAGTACCTACTTTACAGAGCTTTTGAGCATCGAGCAGTTTGGGCTCAAGTAAGTAAATGCATAGAATTTGTACGGAATTGTTCAAAGGAAAAGGTGAAACATGCTCGATCAAATAAACTTTGTCCTCATTTTGAATCGCCTGTAAATGTAGTAATATTACCCCTCTGGATGTGCATTAAGGTAGGAAGCTGAAGCTGAAATGTCTAACAGTAAGTGCTTGATTTCATGTTTCAGATTGTACTGTCTGGAGTCCTGGAGCAGGTGGTGAACTGCAGGGATTCTCTGGCTCAGGAGTACCTTATGGAATGTATTATACAGGTAGGCAACTCTTTCATCCATGGGGTTGTCCACTGGGACACCAAGCAGACCAATATGGTAGAAAAAGCCACGCTCCTGCCACTTGGAGCAGCTGTGCACTATGTGTATGAGTTCTCTCCTGAATACCTAGCCAATATTTACCAAGAACTTTCATTAAAGTGGGTGTTTTCACAGTATCAATTCTACCAGCCATCAGTTGAACTGCGTGGGGCTTACTTGCTCTGTTAATTACCCATATACAAAATTAGTATTCTCACTTCTCCTTGCTATTAAAAGGGTCACGCTAAAAGCTGCTGTTTAATAAGCAGCTTTCATTCTCTGACTAGCTTTATCCCTGCATGTGTGAATGTTCCGCTCTTCAGCTCTACACCGACCTTCGTTCCTGCTTTAATAACTGCAGCTGCCACTCATTATGACCGTGGCTGGAGCATGTGGATTTGTGCATGTACTTTAGTGCTCCTCTGTGTGTTGAGTAAGTACATTTAGGGTAGTCTCACGAAGAGAATGCTTTGAAAGTGGACTTAAGAGTACGGTAATGCAGGTTGATGTGGTGAGCTGAAAGCTAGCGCCAGGTGTGTGAGCGCTGCCTTCTCTGTGGCAGGTTTTTCCTGACGAGTTCCACCTCCAGACGCTGAACCCTTTTCTCCGCTCCTGCGCCGAGCTACATCAGCACGTGAACGTGAAGAATATCATCATCGCTCTCATTGACAGGCACTGTACCGCTACTCCCTGCTTTCTGTCAAAAGTTTCCTACTTTCGTTCAGCGAACCGACGTAGTAACTGTGCGTGTTAATTTCCCTCTACAGATTAGCTTTATTCGCTCACAGAGAAGATGGTCCTGGCATCCCTGCCGATATTAAATTATTTGACATATTCTCACAACAAGTAGCTACAGTTATACAGGTAGGAGGATGTTCTTGTTTTTTACATTTTAAAATATGTGATAATTTGATGCGCAATCATGTCAACTAATGGAAAAAGTTTGATGTTGCGTTCTGTAAGAATTGACAAAAATAAGAAACTTGAACCTCTTAAGGTCAATATGTGGGTGGTAAACAATTATTACTCTGTCACTTTCTTAAATATAAAGCTTGGAACAAAGTAATCCCCTGAGATGACTTCACAAGTTGGAATTGCAGAAAATAATGCACATTTAATGATGGACATTATCTTTTCGGATTATGACAAATGTCACAGAGTCATTTTATTGTGACATGTGAACCGTTTAATGCAACATTTATTATTAAGAAAGTGGCGTTTTGAACCTAGGAGTTGAATAATTTGTTAAACATTTTATTTGAATGTGGACGCTTGGTTGGAGTTTGCCTTTGCCTTTGCCTGTAAATGACAGAACCACCATAGGCAAATATGGCCAGGCTAATATTGGTTGTTGATTGTGGCCCATGAAGTTTTCCATTAACAACAGTGTGAAAAAGTATGTTGTGCTTATGTGTGTACTGTATTAGTTCACTGCTTAATTAGATGTTCAGAAGTAGAAATGTGGAGTTTCTGATAATAGTCGTTCTTGGTTGTCTCCAGTCACGACAGGATATGCCTTCAGAGGATGTGGTCTCTCTGCAAGTGTCTCTCATCAACTTGGCCATGAAGTGTTACCCTGACCGAGTGGACTATGTGGACAAAGTTTTAGAGAGCACTGTAGAGATCTTCAACAAGCTAAACCTGGAGCAGTGAGTCTCTCTGAGAATCCTTTCTCTGAGCTGGGGGCTTCTGGTCAGCAGGCCTTTTGTCCTGGTTATTAATGCTTCTGCTAAACAGTATTTTTATCATGGAGTTTGTGCACAAGAAATATGTGCTGCTGTATCCTGGAAATGTCATATTGAGAGCTTTTGGCCTATTGATGTATTCCACAAAATGTCACTTTAAATATTCATTTTCACATTCAAATAATGCTTTCCACTGACTGTTTCTTCAAATTGAATTTTCAGATTCATTGTCAGACTTTAATTTTGATATCATCTCTTCTCTTTCCGAAGCATTGCAACCAGTAGCGCCGTGTCAAAAGAATTAACAAGACTACTGAAGATCCCTGTGGATACCTACAATAACATCCTGACAGTTCTTCAGCTCAAACATTTCCACCCTCTCTTTGAGTACTTTGACTATGAATCCCGCAAGAGCATGAGCTGTTATGTCCTGAGCAACACCTTGGACTACAGCACAGAGATCATAGCACAAGAACAGGTGACCTTTCTATCTGGCTTTGCATTCTTTCCTGCACGAGTATGCAGAATTTACCTAATTCGCTATACATATGATTGCAGACTCATTTCAAATTGACATCATCATTTACTATGTTTGCTGTCTCGTGTAGAACTGACAATTCCCTAGGAATTTAACAAGTTGTGGAAAAAGATACTTACCTGTGTCTCGGTTCATAGACGGCTTGCTCAAAATCAGCAACACATTGCTCTGGGAGTTTGTGTCCTTTGAAAATATGAATTCATCCATTAGTATATGTTATTGTAACAAGCGTGCAATGCTGTATGAATGATATGCTCATATGCTGCTTGGCTGGACAACGTCGAACAAAGATTGAAGGGATTCTTGATGCAAGCTGTTGAATTCCCTGTCCTTGCCAGCCAAACTGCAAAATGAGAGACGCTCCATTCTGAAAGCTGCATGTGTAAAGATAATTGTGTGTTTGTGGGCTGTGTGTGTGGGGTATTTGTGTGTGGGTGCATGCCCAGGTTTTTTCTGTCTTACTGGTTGCAGTTTTTGAAGGTGAAACATGAGTCACAGTTGGATAAAACATTCGGCAGGCATAGTGCAGTCCAATGTGCTGGACTGCAGCCAGAAGGATAGAAATTAAAACCAGTACATACAGACTGTACTGTATCATTTGGTTGTTTTTCAGCAGGTTCGGTTGATTGTTACCTCGTGTGTAAGTGCTAGTGTGCGTGTCCGAGATATAAAACAAGGAACCAGACCGAAACTGAATACGGATGAATTTGGAGATCCATATAACCTTAGTCTCCAAAAGCTTTGTTACAAGAAAACTGCTAAAAATAAATGTAAAGTAAAACTGGTTCACTGATGGGTAGTTCTAGATTAGTATGGCTGTTAGGAAGGCATGGTATATGCTGAGTTCAGAAGGTTTCTGAAAGCCATCCATTCTGTTTTCAGCAAACCTGGATTTCAGCTTAATTTCCACCAGAACAGGTCACAATATTTGGAGAACAATAGTTCTTTCATATGAGGTGATTGAATTATATGAACTTAGTAACACTTGATTGAACTCAACAATGTTCTCTCCTTTTCCCCTCTAGGTGGATGCCATCCTTAACCTGGTGTCAACGCTGATCCAAGATCAGCCTGACCAGCCTGCGGAGGACCCTGATCCTGAGGACTTTGCCGAGGAGCAGAGTCTGGTGGGCCGCTTCATCCACCTGCTCCGCTCGGAGGACCCGGACCAGCAGTACTTAGTGAGCGCCTCCTAAATGCACCACTGACCTGAGATCTGCTGTTTGCTATGATGATGAAAATAAGTGTCATGATGTGGATGGTTCTTTGTGTGTAATTGTGTTTGTGAAAACTCAAAATTTTAGTGTTTCACTGTCATTGGCTCAATTGAGGTTAACCTTGAATTCCCTGTTTGTTAGATTTTAAATACAGCCAGGAAACACTTTGGAGCAGGTGGGAACCAGAGGATCCGCTACACACTGCCACCTTTGGTTTTTGCTGCGTATCAGCTGGCTTTCCGCTACAAAGAGAACTCCAAGACGGTGGGTGTCACCCCCACACTTTAACTCACGCTTTAATAACTTCAGTAAGCGTGCAAGGTCTTTTAATTTGGTTTGTGGGGAATAAACAGCTAATGGTTTTTAACACCAGTCTCGAGTCATATACAGCAGCAGTTATGGTTCATTATGCTGGCTTACTGCTTTACCTACAGAAATGTAGTACTCTCACAAAATGTAAAAAACTATTTCTCATCTGTGTTTTAAATTTGAGTGGATCTGCAGTATATTTCTTATTGTATGTAACTTTTTGTGAGGATGCTGTGGAGTTTCATATGTTCCCTTTTTTCACAGACTATGCTGCATGGTACTTTGGACTCTTAAAGTGTTTGACAAATTGGCAGCTTTTTTTTTTATGTCTGTTCCAGACCAGTTTGTCAAAAATAATAAACCCTATTTGCGGAAGTGTCTTTATATAGACGTGTCTGAAAGTCTGAACTGTATTCAGGATGACAAGTGGGAGAAGAAGTGCCAGAAGATCTTCTCCTTCGCTCACCAGACCATCAGCGCTCTGATCAAGGCTGAGCTGGCGGAGCTCCCACTCAGGCTCTTCCTCCAGGGGGCGCTGGCGGCCGGCCAAATTGGCTTTGAGAACCATGAGACGGTGGCGTACGAGTTCATGTCTCAGGTACGTCACATGCGGGGGGTTAGCCACGGTGGTCCTCGCTCCTGGTCCCGGAGAGCCGCAGGGTGTGCGGGCCTGTGTTTCAATATCAGCAAGCAGTTCAGACCCGAGAAACCAGTTCAGCCCCGAGCAACCAGTTCAGACCCGAGCAACCAGTTCAGACCCGAGCAACCAGTTCAGACCCGAGCAACCAGTTCAGACCCGAGAAACCAACCAGGTGAGGTGTGTTACCTGTCGCATCATCTGCTTGATTTGATCAATTAAGTGCTGAGTAACAACAATAGCCAGCACACTCTGCAGCTCTACAGGACGAGGGGTTATCTGTATGTGTCACTGTTTCGGGGTTATCGAGCTGATAGCTGGGGTGGATTAACGCTCGGTTGACGTCCCCTCCTCCAGGCGTTCTCCCTGTACGAAGACGAGATCAGCGACTCCAAGGCCCAGCTGGCGGCCATCACGCTGATCATCGGCACGTTCGAGAGGACCAAGTGCTTCAGCGAGGAGAACCACGAGCCCCTCCGGACGCAGTGCGCGCTGGCTGCCTCCAAGCTCCTGAAGAAGCCCGACCAATGCCGCGCGGTCAGCATCTGTGCCCACCTCTTCTGGTCCGGCCACAACACCGACAAGAACGGAGAGGAGGTGCGTGGGAGGGAGGGAGCCGGTTAAAGCCACATCGCTTTTCCTCGCTAGAAATAGGGCTTAGGTCGTGACTTTGCGTGACAGCGACTGCGGTTGGCCTGGCTTTTCTACCACTGTCCGCTCGGTGTGTTGTCTCCTTATGTTTCTGTGAAGTCTTCAGGAGACCTCTGCAGTGCGCTGTAAAAATCTCAAATATGGGGAGAAAATGTTTCAATTGCCATTTTCAATTGTGATTCATGCCTTATGCTGCATTCACATGAATCATGGTAGATGGGAGAACCTTTGGAACAGTACAGGGAAAAAAAGGCAGGGTGTCATTAAAATATACATGCATATTTATACGCATGCATAATTTGGTAGGGTATTGCCCCCGCCCCTCCCCATCTAGGCTATTGGTTCATTCCAAGTTTGTTTCGACGCAGGGAAAGCCCTGCGCATAATTGGCACCTTGGTTGAACAGACGCTATAAGGAGCCCTAATGTATGGATGCAATGCATCCGTCTCTATTTGAGTCATTTCATGTATCACTGCTTTTTCATTTTGTCGTAGGATGCTTTATATAGCTTGTTCAGACTGGCAATTAATCTGTATGTGTCACGGTCTGACTGTTTGTTTGTTCTGGAGTATTTTTAGTTTGTGGTTCAGTGATGTGAATGCATTCTGAAAGGGAAATGTTTACATTTCTACTGGTGGGTGGTGCCACTGAATGCATCTCCCTGTCTGTGTTCTGTTATCCCAGAATGCATTAGGACAGTGCTGGTTACATTATATAGCCCTGACACACTGTGGAAGTTATTGGTTTTGGGATAACTGAAACGTATAAGGGGATTGGGCGTGCTTATTTCTGGGATTGAGAGAAGAGCAGCAACCTGTGAAATTGTTGTCGTCCGTGTGGTGACCCAACCACACAATTTATTAGAGCGTTTGAAATGTTCTGGGCAGTGTTGCGACCCATGGTGGGGAGAGTAAACGCTGTCTGTGTGTTTGTTCTGAATGTCCCCTCAGATACGTGATGGAAAGAGAGTCATGGAGTGTCTGAAGAAAGCTCTGAAAATCGCCAACCAGTGCATGGATCCGTCACTGCAGGTCCAGCTCTTCATCGAGATCCTCAACAGATACATCTACTTCTACGAGAAGGAGAACGACGCGGTACGGGTTCTCTCACGCGGGGGGGCAGCGCAGCGTAGAGCCGCTGGTGTAGACAGGTGCTTTATGGGAAAGCGGTTGCCAGACGTGCCTTTGCTGTAAGGACATAGAGCGGAGTCGGGGTTCGTGAGCGAACAGGAATGGAACTTGAGCAATATAGATTAATGCGGAGAGGGGTTGGAGGGGTGAGAGGTGAACTGGTCTGCTCTGGACACACGCTTTGCTCATTATCAGGGCTGCAGGGATACTTCCCTTCCCTCTGGGCTGGCGGAGCAGTGCATTACTGGGCATTAATGAGGCTTGGGCTTTCTGAAAGCATGAGCGTGGGGCTAAGGTCAGGGAGTCAGGATAATGGCACACAGGCCAGCTTTTTTTAACAGCGCAATACAAAGAAATTCAACCATGGCTTTATTCCTTATTTCATTCCATGGTTTTATTTCTTGGCAGTGGGGTACTTTTTTAATGAAATTCAGCATTGTGATGATCTGTTGCCCTTTGACTGTTGGCTAATTTAAACTTGCCGTGTTCCGGAACAGAACACAGGGAAGAGGCCTCTGCTTCCAGTAGTTTATCTCCTGAGGAATGTGGTTCATGATTCTGGTTGTTTATTGACTCATACTCTAAAACACTTAGATGTGAATTAGACCAATATTTATAGCCGTATAAGCCTGCCTGGTTCGTAGTCTCTCGTTAGCAACAGCTTCCCCACCACAATGTCGCAGTGGAGCACTATTACCTTGTCACTGTATGCTGAAATGGATTGTGTACATGACTTGTACCAGGTTTTTATGAAAATGGAAGGAATTATACTTACAAAATATCCTGTAGTAGGTGTGGTAATTATCATAATTACAAAAATTACAATTACAATAAATGGTTGCTTTTCAAGCCTCTTTCAAGGGATCTGAAGTGACTTTTTAGGTAGGGGGAAGCAGGCGCCAAATGTGAGAAGTACCACCCACCTGAATCTTAACAGCCATTTGGTGCAAGAATGTTCATTGCACATAAGAATGGCAGTGGGAAGCGATTTATCTAGCCAATTAAAGTTAGAGGTACTGGATGGACATTAATTGGTCATTAATGACTTCTCTCACTGCCGACGCTTTGCATTTGCTGTCATACGATGCAATGTTTAGTCAGGGCTTGAGTTTAAACCTCATTAGAAATTATGTATCCTCCTTTTTTTCCACTGGTCTTCTCCTATCTAGAAGTATGAGGGGAGGAGACGAGTGTAGGCAAGGAGGATGGGTTTTTAGAGTATTGGGACGCGGCCAACATCTCCCCCGCATTATTGTCTGCTACTGAGCCAGTTGTTTTATTCAAGTTGCTATCATATGAAGGCTACTGCCAACTGGCTCACCAGACCCACTTCTTCCACTTCAGAAACCTGGCCTGCTTTCTAAACCAAAACCTCAAACTATGTAGACCAAGAATGTATGTATAAATACCGCATTTGCTGGTTAATGACTTGAGTGTTTGCTGGCTTTGCTGCAGGTGACTGTCCAGGTGCTAAACCAGCTGATCCAGAAGATCCGGGAAGATCTCCCGAACCTGGAAGCCAGCGAGGAGACAGAGCAGATCAACAAACACTTCCACAACACACTGGAACACCTGCGCGTGCGCAGGGAGTCGCCCGAGTCCGAGGGCCCCAACTACGAGGGCCTGGTCCTGTAGGGCCCCCCCCACTCCCCCCCCCGTGCACGACCGGCCATTCCATCCGGCGGTAACCGCCAAGCCCCCCCACGCTTCTCCCTGTCCTCCATCTTTACTCTTCCTCTTTTTTAACCACAGCCTCGCTATCCTAGCGCTAGGTTCTCTTTCCCATAGAGCGGGCCTTTTCAAGGTGCCCAGAATACGAGGTGCCCAGTCTACACTGCTTAGCACTCGTTTGGCACCATCATTCCAGATCCGTTTACGCTGTATACGCGTGGTCCTGTGGTCTCCATCAGACTGTGTCCAGGGGGCGTCCCTTTATTCCAGTAACCGTTTTTATGTTCCGTATCCTCGCTTCTGTATAGTCCAGGCACTGCTGGGTGGTCCACGGTGGCACCAGCAGAGACGTGTCTGTCACTCAACGACCGGAGAAATATTACCATTATTAATATGGGGGTGGCAACGTCACTCATCTGTGTTTTGTGGTTGTTCTGGTTTTGGTTAAAATTTTTAGGAAACACCCATTTTTATTTGTCTAACGATGATTAAGAATGCACTGATGCATGCATCTGTGTATGTGTGTGCCTGTATGTATAGATATGTAACTGGATCAGCTGTTAACAGGAGCCATATGCAGTCCCTTGTGATTATCTTGGCATTATCTTGGCATTGGTAACTAGACTAAGTTCCACCATCTTGCAAATATCCACCTCAATTGGAAGAGGGACTGGTTTTCTTTTTTTGGGGGGTGGGAGTTGGGGGGGATGTTCCTCTACATAGTTTATGCATAACCTAACTGTAAACCAGTAAAAAAGAAAACAATTAAAGATCATCCGTATCACATCATTTGCACAAATAAACAATTGATTGCTATTAATCATAGATTAATTCCTTTATGCTGCCAAGTAGTTTAAATGTCAAAATGAAGTGTTAATATTGAATGACAATATAAATGTACTCCATTGTATGTTAAATTCTTTATTGCAGATTTTTTGTCATCATAAATGTTGACTCTGTCGTTTCTATTCAGGACATTTAGTAATTCTACCGCACTCATCAGTGTGTTCCGTACAACCCGTGCGATTCAGACAACCTATAAGTGGATACAGTGTCTGAAATTAACTCATTTTTAATTTATACCAGGAATATCTTGTAAATCATCAAAACTCGTTTTAAATTGGCCGTGTGCTTTATTTTCAACCTAATGAAATGTTTAAAAATATAAAAATATATATTTTCTCCATGTTTATTTGGGTTGTGTTACCCAAATGTGGTTTTTCTGTCATCAGCACAGCTATATGCATGTGGATGAATGGGATTTCTCCCAATTTTATTTGAGAAAACCACTCGGTCTCCAAGTTCTTTTAAACGGGTGAAAATGTGCCACATGTACACAAGGTTGTATGTATAGACTGTACCCCACCGTAGGTAAGGAGGGATGAAATGGACTAAATTGTGTTCATCGTTTGACCCTTAGAGTGATAATGGTATATATATAACAATATCTGTGGTTCAGCTCTTTAATTTGTGGCTTTGGGCCGTTAAAGAGAGTGGGGCATTCAGATCTCAAATATGACTATTAAACATGAGTATTTGAAAGAACTGCCTTTATTTTGTGTTACATCAGAATGTGGAGGGATAGTATTACTCATAACCAAATACACAATTTAATGTGGGTGAAGTTTGAGTCATCTGGTCCAACATTTTAAATGCTATAAAATATAAATTTGTGTTCCTTATCCTGAACCATGTTCTATGTAATAAAACTAGTACATTGGGTATCAACAGTATATTATCAGATCTTACCATAGCCATGTTAAAACATATCTGGCTAATGAGGGGGGGCCTGTAGTAGCATAGTGGTTCAGGTAAATGAGTGGGACAGGCAAGGTCAGTGGATCGATCCCTGGTGTAGCCACAATAAGATCCGCACAGCCGTTGGGCCCTTGAGCAAGGCCCTTAACCCTGCATTGCTCCAGGGGAGGATTGTCTCCTGCTTAGTCTAATCAACTGAACGTCACTCTGGATAAGAGCCAAATGCCATTAATGTAATGTAATGACAAATCATTTGCAGTCTTTACAGTTGAGGGGGCGAAGGAAATCTTTTCACTTTTGTTTTGCCAAAAAGAAAGTACTTTTCTTGGCAAAAAAGATAAATTCCTTAAGCTGGGCTCATACTACACAACTTTTTAAATCCTAACATCCGTGAGCAGCTCACATTTAACAACTGTCACAATTTTCTTGCAGTTCTGTGGTAATGATGCGCATGTTTAATGATTTGACTGCGACGGGATCACACTGCAGGATTCCAGCAACGTTTTTCCGATAAAAATCAAACCCGTTTGAAATAATCGGGGCGTCCCCGACGTCTCAAGGCCCACGTCATGAGGCTCCTGATTGAGTTGTTGACGGGCTCGCACTACGAGAGTATCTGTGCCGATCAAACCACCCCATCAGGCTTCGATCAATTTTCTCATAGACCCGTGGTCTCCCTGTTGAGCTGCATGTGAAGAGTCTTCCTCTGACTCATGTCTGTGGGAGCTCTACTCTTAGACTGCAGCTGTAGACAAGCAGCTGTTTCAGAGGAGAGCTTGTCTGTTCAATATGATTGGTCAATACAAACTGGGAGGGGTGGAAAAAGAAGGAAAACAAACTTCAGTGAGAATCTCTGATAAGTGGTTTTCTCAGGATGAACCGGGTTGTGTTAGTAAGTGAAGTGTGCTAGAACATACAGTGAATGTGCCATTTGTTTTACCTATGTGCTTTGGCTGTGCTGCTTTCAATAAATTAGAATATTTTGAGTAGCAAGCACTTTTCAGTAATTGAGCACTTGAGTACTTCAGCATTCAAGTACTATTCCTACAATCCTTCCTTTTAATTTGATTTCTGCATTGATTTACACCATTTCTGCTCTTGGGCTGTGCATAGTTTTTAAAACTACAATATACAATTTAGGCTTTTGGCAGTCACCATTCACCAGAGTGACTTGGGAAAGAACTGTTGACAAGATAATAAACATTGCTATTTTCTTTTTGTTCTCAGTTTGGACAGCCCAGGCATAATTTTAACCTGGTCGATATTTAGGAAAGCTCAAATGAGCATGTTGCAATCCGTGACATTGCAGCCAGTTATTTTGTCAGCATGCAGAGCTGCCAACCACACCAAATGCTTTTAGCGTTATCAGTTTGATACCAGACTGCAGAATAAGGCACAGCTCTGTAATCAATCATCCTGGATTGACGTGTTGTGCTTCAAAAATTCAGTTTTGTAGACGACTGATGGAAATTGAATTTTCAGTGTGTTACTTTCGATATTAGATTTCATCAAGTTGTAGCTGCATTGTGAGGAGTCAGAAAGCAATTCAAATTTGGAAATGTGGGTTTATTTGCCCCTGAAAAGGTTTATTTCATATAGAATTTGACCATGACAAGGCACAAACTACACACCACTTTCAAGAGCTTTTGGATACGGGGCCATTGAAATGTTATACAGAATTTTAATACATATATATGGCTGAATAGGAATAACTGACTCTTAGAATAGATGCACACAACCAACCAGAACACCAAACGGACGTGATACCTGACAGGCTATTTCTTTACAATGAACAGTGTCAAACCCCCAAATAAAAGGGAATGTTCTGGCAGCAGTTCGTATTCTCAATGATATCACTTCACGGCATTGCTCAGGCTGCTGTTTGCTAGTACGAGCCCTATGGTTCCCATTTCTCTGCGCACAGTTTTAAGAATGCATTCCTTCTAGAAGTGAACGATATGTGACAAAAACGTCAAATCCTAATCACATTCAGTCTAAGGCTTAATCCGTAAATGGGCATTTTGCCCCTCAAAATGTTCCTCAGCATTTGTGCTCCATGTGTAGAGGCTGTACCTTGATCTTAGAGGGACACAGCAGTTTGATGAAGGCTCTCTTAAAGCTGGCATGACAGAGAGGGTAGAGCACTGGGTTGATGGAGGAGTTTATCCACAGCAGCCAGAAGGACATCTCATACCAATACTGCTGGACACACTGACCGTGGCATGCCGCCCTGATGATCATCAATAGGGTGTAGGGTGCCCAGCACAGCCCAAACACGCATACGATTACCGCCAGGCACTTGGCCACCTTTTTGTCCCTGGAGAGGCGGAAGCAGGTGCCCATGTTGGCGTCGGCCATGTTGGACCTGCCAGGGCCCTGCTCTGCGGTTCTGCAGCGCCGGTCCGCCTGCCTCCGGACCAGATCCTCCAGCTGGAGGGGGGGCAGGTCCAGCAGCCTGGTCTTCCTCCCGCCTGGTCCCGCCAAGGCGTTTGCACAGGGGAGACTGGAGCTCCTGGCCCCTGCAGCTCTCCTCCCTGGGGCTGTGGGGCTGATGAAGAACACTCTCTGCTTCTCTCCCTGGACCATGCCTTGCAGTTCCACCCCGCTCTCCCTCTGCCCCTCTCCGTTTGGTTTGCCGTTTGGTTTGCCCACCCTCATCAAGTTGCGCTTTCTAATATTGATGTAGATGCTGATGTTGAAGTAGGTAACGCTGATGAAGGGGGTGAAGAACTCCACCGTGGAGGCTGTCATCAGGAAGTACCAGTTGTAGTAGAACTCTGCGTAGCATGCGCCGTCTGGCACCACACTCCCACCAGCAATGTACTCCCAGCTAATGATGGCAGGCCCGTACAGTAGAAACGCAGCCAGCCACACACACGCCATTTTCAGCAGTGCCTCCCGAGTGACACCTTTCTGGCACCTGTCACTCATCTAATACAAAGAGAAAGGACACCGATTTCATTGAATTAAACAGGAAATTTCCAGTTGTAGCTGTTTTCTTCCTTAACCCCCTTTTTTATATATTTAGATAAAGCATGTATAATAATAATAATAATAATAATAATACAAAATTAAAAAATAATATTTGTATTAGTAATAGGAAGTTAACATACAATTGGTTTTGTTGTTTTGTAAAGGAAAACGTTCATTTTCTTTTTCTCTTACTGCTCTCGTAACGGACTGGAACCTGTCGAAGCTGATGAGCACTATGTTGAAGACAGACGCTGTGCAGAGCAGGTAATCGATGACGAGCCACAGCTTGCAAATACCTCTTCCAAGTCTCCACTCTCCCGTTAGCACATAAGGGATATATACGGGGATGCAAAACCCCCCTAAATAATAATAAATAAATAAAAACAGCATGGTTTTGTGATGTCAAGACGACATTTGCAGGCATTTACAACATAAGAAAATGTCAAATCAATTATAATCTTAACGATACTTACCCACTAGAAAGTCAGCTACGGCTAAATTTAAAAAGAAGATGTTGCTTTGAGTGCGCAAACTTTTCTCCACAACAAACGCCAAAATAACAAGTGCATTGCCGAGCACGGTGGCAAAAACTAGGAGTGTCATAAGCACGCTCAAACAAACTGAAGTTAACAAAGAGAAATTACCATATTGAGCGCGTCGGTTTTCCATGTCGAATGTCGAAATATTCCCAGCAGTAAACGAAGATTGGTTCATTCTAAGCCTGTCCATTCCTTGTTTCGTGAAAGAACGGCTGTGCAGGTGCGGTGACTCAACGATGCGCCAGGGAAATCTGATTGCATGGGTTTGAAGGTTCCCTAAACATCATCGTCTCACTCAAAACCAATAGCCTATCGCTTGACTGACCCAGATACTGTATGCTAAAATATGATTTGTGGAAGTCCATCAGAATTCTGGGTTATCACAAGACAAAATCACACGAGAGATGTGTTAAATGTAAATGGTAAATTATTTGCACATTGGAGAAAACTGGCTGTTTGTTTATTGGTTGTTTGTGAGGCGATGGGGTCGATTGAGTGTGCGCGGTTTAAGTAGACCGCTTTGCTTATGAACAAGGAGTTAAGATTAGCATGACGAATACATTTTCAAAAAATATTTTTTGACGTTTAGTGGCTTTCGTGCTGTTGCCTAGGAATGGTGAAAAAACCTACACTCGGCTCTATAATACAGTATATTAGCTTGGCTGCTGATAGTTTCTGCAGTGTATGAACGGATGGAGTACAGGGCTCCGATTTATTTCCGTGAGGGTAATGTATGTTGATTTCACATTTATGCTTATCCAGTGTGTCATCTAGAATCGCAGTATTTATAAGAAATAATTAATTATCCAAACAACGCAGTCGACTATTTACATCAGAACATTGTATTTTTAATCTCAATGCAAACCCTTCAACTCCTAATTATATAATCATGCCATGTGAGCCTTAAAAGAACAACAAACCCGCTGGTTGTGGCTATGGATTGTGCGTTTTGCTTAAACAGTATATGTGTAATTGGTCTACTTGGTTGAATTACGTAGAAGAGTTGCTATATGACCCTGCAGCTTTGTCTGTGTAAATTATCTGAAATGTAATTGTTCTAATACTTCTGTATAGATTTTTGTGTTTGAACTCTTTTCCGTTTATTTTATGGTTAGCTAAATAGCTAGGAGTGTGCTGAGAGCCTCTTCCCACACACTCACACTCAAAATACCAGGTCGATTTCGTCAATGACCAAGAATAAACAATCTCAAATGCATCTTTAGATCCAGGATTTGCTGGAGATTTCCATTTTCCTGTCCACTGAACAGCAGCATACTGAAGGCCACTTTTACATTGTACACTTTTCTTCTCTTGAGGCAGTGACACAGTGTCTGTAGAGGGTTGTTTAATCAGAGCAGCTATTTATTTAAAAATGGAAAAATATAATTTGCTACCAATAAGTGTCGCATTCATTTTTGTCAGAATGAAATGGGACATTGATTCAAGATTCAAGATTCTTTATTGTCATTGTACAGACATACAACGAAAATCAGGTGCACTCTAGAACCGAACTCATCAATAAGTATAAAAGATTTAAAAGAAAAAGTACTTCCATTCATTCACTTCCACTCATTCTACACACCACATTTATACCATGCGCTCAGTACCAACGTATGCAGTTAAAAAGGATTAACATTGCAGTGACTTAATCAAATATCACAGATATTCAGTAGCTAATATTTAGTTTATTCATGTTAAAATCATAAAATGTTATTCAAATAACAGAAATGATAAAGTTGCAATGGCCTATCCAAAGCAGAATCTAATGCAGTGGTCTCATACTCAGTGTCATTGCAGCCTCAAATCGTGATTAGTTCAATTATTTGCTGAATTGGGGCTGTAGGTTTGCACATTACATTACATTACAAAGCATTTAGCAGACGCTCTTTCCCAGAGTGACGTACAACGCAGTGCAGATCAAACAGAGGAACAAGTGTGAAGAGGACCCTAGAGGACAGTATGGTATCGAGTCCTAGCGTGACCATACAGATACAATTGGAACCCTTGAAGAATACATCAACTTCTGAAGTAGCATACCACGGTTGGCAGCTAGAATACCCCCGAGTACAACAATACAATATCTAATACAATACAGCAATGTCTATCCATCCATCCATTATCTGAACCCGCTTATCCTGAACAGGGTCGCAGGGGGGCTGGAGCCTATCCCAGCATACATTGGGCGAAAGGCAGGAATACACCCTGGACGGGTCGCCAGTCCATCACAGGGCACACACACCATTCACTCACACACTCACACACTCATACCTACGGGCAATTTAGACTCTCCAATCAGCCTAACCTGCATGTCTTTGGACTGTCGGAGGAAACCGGAGTACCCGGAGGAAACCCACGCAAACACGGGGAGAACATGCAAACTCCGCACAGAGAGGCCCCGGCCGACAGGGATTCGAACCCAGGACCTCCTTGCTGTGAGGCGGCAGTGCTAACCACTGCACCATACGTGCCACCAACAATGTCTATATATAACTATATATAAATATACAAGGCTAGTCATGGTGGTGAGGTGGGGGGTGGGGAGGTGCGGCCTTCACATAATGCATATAAAGTGAAATGTGTTATTTGTGCCTAAATGACAATGGTTGCTTATATTATGTGTTTTAATGAAGTTAAATATATATAGCTGAATGAGAAATTGGAATCAATTAAGGCAGCATTAATTGGTTGGAATGAAAACCTGCATACACACGTGGCAATGAGTTTGAGACCACTGATAAAATGTATTCCATACAATTCCATTTAATTCTCAGAATATGCATACTGTTTCATGCAAGGGGTGCACAACAAGGGCAGCTCTGTTCAGGATTTTGTGCCAACTTCTGCTGTTAATTATTTAATTAATGTCAATATATATTGAATGGATCCGTGATAAGCACCAGCTACAGCTGCAGACTGCAGTGTATCCCTCGACTGTGCTCAAGTTCAATGGTCAACCGGTATAGTTGATAGAGGTGTCAAGAGAACTAAAAGGTAATTGATTGAACCAAAAACCAGCACACAGACTGGCCCTGCAGGACTGGAGCTGTCAGTGTGCAACCCCTGATATAGAGGCTCCGCTCGCCTGCAACATTCCCTGCCGCGCAAAGCCGTCAGCACTCTGGACAGCGATCGCAATTCCAGGGACATCAGACAGCACCTCAATCTCACAGCTTTTAGTCAATTATGTGCCACCAAACATCTCTGATAAATCATGCCGGCTGCGAACAATCAGGGAAGATGTTGCGCCCCGATACAATGTAGACACACCAGCAACCAAGTTCGCCCAAATTATAGCACTTATGAATGCTTACCGGGTGGTTTTCTTCTTCACTGATTTCCCCCTCTTTCTCTTCCCTTTGTTTCTTCCCTTTTTGAATGTAATGCACATACCGTTGCGCCGCACCTCCGACGTCTCAGCACGTGTTCGTAAACGAGCACTGAAATAACTGCTTAGAGCATCCTGATTACACGGAAATTAATAAAAAAACATTCCGTCTTTAAAACATCGCTCATTTTTGTCACGCAATCTGGAAGCAGCAACTATTCTATACCTATTATTCAAGAGTGAGAAAGCAATTAAGCATTATTATTCTCATCCTCCTCCGATGTTTTAATCAGTCAGCAGGATTTCAGTTTTTACTGTTGATCACAATAGGTATAAGGCAATGGCGTTATAGTTATAGGGCAACTGAGTTAGCTGGACTTTTACTTCAATCCATATTCCAGATATGGAAGTAATCGAACTCAGTAATCTCGCTTCGTTATACAGGCCCCAGGACAGTGATTTCAATAACCACAGAAAACAAACATAAAAAACATATAAGAGCAATTTATATTCTACAGCAGGTTGCATGTAGTATTGATTCATTAATATTGCATGCTAATGTACAGGTAATTCCCATTATTCATATTTTATTATGTACCATTTATTATGACTGCATTTCATTCAAATAAGACATAAATGCATACCATAGACAAAAGACAAGATAATATGAGTAATATGACTGCTATTTGAACAATTGGTTGAGCTGTCTACTAACTTTCTTGTGACAAAATGGCACATCGTTCCCCACTATTTAAAGAAATATTAATTTTCATCATGTGCTGATTGCCCTCAAGAGTTTTAATGTGCCTATGATTCGGATTAGTATTCATGGCACAAGTTTTGAGTGGCCAGTTTGTTTAATTATATATGTCAATCACTCTAGACTTCTGAGGACTTCTCGGGCAGCTGATGACTTGAGTGTGATGAACAGTGGGGATGTATGACAGAAACTGTCAAATGTGGAGGCTAATTGCAATGATGCCATTTACACAAGGGGCAGAACAAGATGCTTGTTTGATCTGCTGCCATTGTGTTCATTAGGCATTGAGTGGTTCTAGTGCCCTGCCACCAAGAAGGAAAAACAGCAAATGTCACATCTGAGATATTCTTACAATTATTCCACTCTAATAAAGTGGTTTATGTAAAAGAAACATTTATTTGGGGAGCTAGTTGAGTCCTAAATGCTGCTTATTGAGAGATGCTTTCTTCATTTCATGTACAAGTACATGTTCAAGTCCTTTGTTGTGACAATATGGGGGATACTGTAAACGATTGTATGTGGGGGAGTGTTTTTGCCATTTGTGTCAAGTCTGAAGCGGAAGAATATGGATTTCACTGTTGAAACTGCAGGCTGGAGCATATATGTGTTGAGGCATGTGAGCTGTAGCTACCCACAGCTGTGAGCTGTGTGTTCTTCTACCCGGGCGCTTTGAAAGCTCAGCACTAATGAGATCGGGAGAAATGCATGCATTTTCTGAAAATATAGCTTCAACAATTCCCCATTCACCTCTGATTACCTCTAGCCATCAGGGCTTCACCCACTTCAGCCTCTGGCTGAATGGCTCCCTGGCAGTCCCCCCGGCCTCTGTGAATATTATTCAGCTGCAAGGTCTCCTATGACTTCATGTCTTTTGCACTCTCAAGACGCAAAAGCTTCTGCAGAAGAAATTAGCCTTTTCTTGGCTTGTCACACTGTAATCTGATTGAATGCACCCAATTCATGCACATTAATATTCAGCTGTTGGACACTGTAACAGAAAAATGTAGACAGAAACAGTAATAGTAAAAGTAAAGTTATCCTTGGGTTTTGCAATAAAGAAATGTACAGCTTATTGGGCCTGGCTGATTGTGTTAGGAAGCCGACTGGCGAAGTAGCAAGTTATGTAACCTTGATAGAACTGTATCTAATTTTCTATCTAGAATTCCAGTACAACTACCACTGCATATGATACATTGATTTTTAAACTTATAGTTAAACATATTGCTAAAATGAAATTTTAACAAAAAATGAAAGTAATAATACAAGAATTTACCTAAAATAAAAACATTTCCAGTGGTTGTTTAGTAGATGATAGATCAAGATTACAAATGTCAGTTTCTATTATTACTTTACTTGATCTTTCTGCAATATATACAAATATTATCTCTCTTTATTTTTTTAATAAATGTATCATGTAATGTGAAAATATTTCATACGGGCTGACATCTTGTTCTGTAAAGCTCAAGAAATGACAGAGAAAAGAGAATGTATAAAGTGATCTGTATAACCACTTCAAAGACAGGTCCACTTTCAGCATATTGGTTGCTATGACTACTGAATGAAATGCAGAAAAATATAAACACTTTGTCGGGTCTCTTAATTGCATTTGGCCTGTTGTTAAGATCCTATTCAGCTGCCATTGTTAGAGAAAATAATTACAAAATGAAAATGTAATGCATGGTCAAAAGCACTTTCAATGTAAAAGTAGCCAAAAGACAATGTGCTCCCATATATTTTTCGAAACCCTAGTCACAGGTGATTCTGCTTCATATTTGACATAATAATATGTTTATTCTGTACAGTATTTTGTGGCCTTTATTATTACCTATATCAAGCTAGAGCAAAGGCAATACATGTATGTGCATCCTTACCAGGTGAATCATAGGAATTGCAGCCTTTTTTAATGCATAGTCCCCCCCCCAAATGTAATTGGACAACTTCCAGCTCAGCTATTTATTGGCCCGCTGTGTGTTGTTGTTGCATCATTAGTCCATGCACAAAAACGTTTTTTCTAAATGCTATAATTTGCATTTGGAGTCTGCAAATAAAGCAGGCCATCATGGGGTGGAGAAATCAGTAATCAATAAGTATACCTACAGTAAACAATGTCATTGTTAGAATGTATAATACAACCAAGATACCTCTTGCCATTACTGGTCATCTAAGACATCTTCACCCCATCAATTTAACCATCACTTGTCAGGTAAACACACCACCCTCTCCACTAACCACCACTGGTCAGCTAAATCACTCCACCCTCTCCACTAACCATCACTGGTCAGCTAAAACACAGCCCACCCTCTCCCCTAACCGCCACTGGTCAGTTAATGGTCCAAATGTCACATCTGAGATATCCCCTAACCACCACTGGTAAGTTAGCCACTCCACCCTCTCCCCTAACCATCACTGGTCAGCTAAACGTCTAGCCATTACTGCTCAGTTAAAAAAAACAGTGCTACAGTTACTATTAACATTACACAGCATTAAACAGCATTGATTTAATGTTAACAGTAATTATATCATTGTGTGTAATTCTTAGAAATAACACAGCATCTGTCATGCCATTTGTATACTGCTATCCTGATAAACAAATCAATTTTTCTCACTCACATATAGTACTTTGAAGCAAATATGGACAGATTGTAAGCTGGTTGCTGTTGTTCTTGACACACTGTCAGATATTTTTCACACACTTTTGGAGCACATGATGATTGTATCTGCACCAGCGTAAGGAGGTGGATGAGTGTAAAAAATTAAAGAGTGCCAGTGCGGTGGTTATGGTTTGGAAAGGCGCTGGAGATGATGATGTCAACAGCAGTACATTGTTGAAGTGATATGTTAACCTTGACAGATCTCTTTGGCACCTTATATTTTATTTCAAGACATCTATGTGAGAAATAAACGGGCATGTAGCATGAAATGTATTAGCTGTTTTAACAGAGCTATTTTAACAAAATGTACACACGAGAAAGATAGAAAGACATCACTGGTGACAAAATTAAATTTGCAAAATTATTCATGGCAACCACGAAAGTCACAGACCTTCCTCAGAGTCTGATGATGAATGTGTATTTTTGTATTTTTGATTTTGCTCCTTGTTTCACAGTTTAAACAAAGGCACAAACTTTTCTTAATTTGCAACAAATTGCACCTTGTCTACACAGCCGTAACAAATGCTCCATGGTATTATTCTGTAAACATTGTAAGTCGTATAAATACTTACAAAAGTGCATCTGACACATTTAGCCTAGTTTACAATATTTGAGGATGGAGGCAAACTGGAATTCATGTCTCTTTGCTGTCACCTGCTGGCTAAAAGACAGATCAACATTACTTCCTGAGTGCAACACTAAATGTACAAATGTTTTAGCTATTTATTTCATTTCATTTACACAGAAAGAGTTTTCCTTGATTGGGTTATTTCTTCCCCTCTGAAAAATCTGGCTCAGTACTTTTCCCAAGATGTTTTATTCCTTTCCTGTTGCCAACAGAAACCATTCCATGTGATGTGTTTGGTATAGATTTTTCCTTCACAGCCAGGATAGGGATTTAGAAAAGCAGACAGACATATCACAGTATTCCAGGGACAAATACCCTTTAGATACCCTTCCATTGCAGGGGTCATTTCTGAGTGTGATTATTGAGCTGCTGTAATATGTGAATCCTGTGATATCATGTACTCCAGATATGCCAGATTAGTCCAATTGAAAAGCCCTGGCTGTGATGTAACATTGATGGCACTCAAGGTACTCCTTCCAATAATGGGCCTCTCTTGATAATAATGATAACTTTCAGCCACCACTTGTTGAGCTCTACTGTATGGGTATGATGGAACTCCCTCTGAGATAATGTGATGGAGAGCAGAATCATTGTAGTGGGACAATGGTAACAAAACCTGATCCCCCTGCTTTCCAGTGCAATAACATATGACCTCATTGAAAAACCAACCCCTATGGCAAAGCTGAAATATCATACGAGGAGTCTTTTCCTTATACTTGTGTAACTGCAATTGACCTGATAGGAGTCATTGATTTGATTTTGATATTGATAATAATATAGAGCAAGAAAATGTTGAAATTTTAAAACTAAAAGGATGCATTGACATTTCATAATGTTTTTCTTATGGTTCTTATATATAAAATTGGTGTTCATTATAGTTAAACATTAAATCACAACCACAAACATGTAGAGACATGGCTCTGGGACAATCCATTCAGGGCTGAAATATAACAGTTCAATGGTCACAACAAATGCTATCCCCCTTACAAATACTATTCCCTTCCGGGGTTTCCAGCTACGCCCCAGCTCTCTGCAATGACATTAATCATATTTATTTAGTCCTGTGCATGTAGGCTCTGCATCCACTAGCTAGCGATACTTTTGTGAATAAATAATGCTTCATATGTAACATCTTGATTATATACATACACTGATCATTAAAACCACTGACAGGTGAACTGAATAACATTGATCATCTCGTTACAATGGCACCTGTCAAGGGGTGGGATATATTAGGCAGCAAGTGAGAAGTCAATTCTTGAAGTTGATGTGTTGGAAGCATGAAAAATGGGCAAGCGTAAGGATCTGAGCCAAATGTGATGGCTAGACGACTGGGTAAGAGCATCTCCAAAACAGGTCTTGTGGGGGTGTTCCTGGTATACAGTGGTTAGTACCTACCAAAAGTGGTCCAAGCAAGGACAACTGGTGAACTGCCGTCAGGGTCATGGGCATTTCTCTTACATCATGTGGATGGCCGGGTGCATGTGCATAATTTACCTGGGGAAGAGGATGCTATGGGCACTATGGGAAGAAAGCAAGCCGGTGGAGGCAGTGTGATGCTCTGGGCAATGTTCTGCTGGGAAACCCTGGGTCCTGGAATTCATGTGGATGTTACTTTGACAAGTACCACCTACCTAAACATTGTTGCAGACCAAGTACCCCCCTTCGTGGCAACGGCATTCCCAGGTGGCAGTGGCCTCTTTCAGCAGGATAATGCGGCCTGTGACACAGCAAAAAAAAAGGTTCAGGAATGGTTTGAGGAACATGACTAAGAGTTCAAGGTGTTGCCCTGGCCTCCAAATTCCCCAGATCTCAATCCGATTGAGCATCTGTGGGATGTGCTGGATAAACAAGTCCGATCCATGGAGGCCCCACCTTGCAACTTACAGAACTTAAAGGAATAAACTGCGAGCATATTAGTACCAGATACCACAGGACAGAGGTCAGAGGTCTTGTGAAGTCTAGGCTAGATGGGTCAGAGCTGTTTTGGTGGTATGAGGGGGACCTAGCTGGTAACTAGCACGCCGAAGCTAGCAACCCACTGGGTTGGCTACTGGCTCGGCTACTGGCTCAGCTAGTCATTAGCTTCCGTGGCTAGCACACCGACGCTAGCGAAAGGCTAGCAACGTGTCACTACCCAATCTGTACATCCTGCCCGATCGGTACTGGGCATGTGCAACTCAACAGAAAGCCCTATGGGCTTCCATAGGGGACAGGAACCAAACAGGGTTCAAGTTAACAGAAAATAATGTGATTAGCCTAAATCAGAAACACTAATCTTGTAACACATGTCCTTGAGCTTTCCTACCCAAAGCAGACATTTTGACTTAAACATTGGAATAGGCTCCAATTCAATCAATTTTCACATTCAATCGGAAAGAAGAACCAACTGTCACATCCCTTACCACTCTGTCACAATAACACCTGTGATGGGGTGGTATGTGACAGGGTGGTCAATTTCATGGTCACAGTTCTCCGTGTGGTCAAGTTCCTGACCTTACATGGTAGTATGCATTCAATTTGAAATATCATTTTATTTGCGTTAATAGTGTCAAAATCTTAATAAAAAACTGTTTTCCCTATCTATTTTGCGTGACAGTGTGGTTGGGTTGAGCTTGACGGACCCCATCTAACAGTGCATATTTATAAACTAAACAAGTTAGTGTGACGGGGTGGTAAGTCAAATTGAGTGATGAACACAAATTTTTACCAAAAATATATTTTTAATTTTGAATAAATATATCTTATGTAAACAGAGACACACATATACTCCTGAAAATAATAAAAGTTTGATAAAAATATTACATTTATTTGGTGATATTTTAGAAGTAAATGTCATGTTGGTCAAAACGGACACGTGAAAATGGCCATGTACTAATGAAAATTGATTTTAAAAAAAACAGTGAGTTACTCTTTAAGAATACTATTTCCTCATATATCATGTTAACAAGAACACATGAATTAGCCCAATAGCTTTAACATTTTTTGTTCCTTATGCACCTCATCAAACGCTGCGTACCCAGATGGTATCCGTTTCGTAGAATGACTCATCCATCTATCTATCCATTACGTTAGCTAGTCAACAATGTCAGTCAGATAACCAATCAATCAATCAACAGTCAATAATCAATAATCAATTTATCGAACGTTGTCTAGCTAGCTCGTTAGCTAATATTACCTAGCTAACGTCAAAGCAAGAGATTAACGTTACGTTATATAGAAATAACTGCAAACAACACTTTTTGCTAATTACAAATAAGAGTATAAATAAATGTCAAGAAAAGATAAATGTCAACAGAGAAAGTTTGGCAACCACACTGCCGAGTTGACGCTAACGTACACATTAGGGACCGTAACTGGAATCGTAACCCCGGAAGTGAATATGCGGGATAGCGATTGTGGGGGGACAAAATTGGTTGTGATCGTTGAACTCATAGACATGTATATATGTCTATGGTTGAACTGTACAGTTCAATGACGATTGTGACAGAGCAGCAATGGATACACCTACTGGAACCGGAAGTGTTTTCCCATGCTTCCTTACTTAGTTGCTATTTACCTATTGGTCAGATTTTAATGACGCAGGGATAAGACCGGGGAAAATTTGAAATTACAAACAGGAGGAGTGAAGAATCGCCAAAAGCGGTCTGAATAACTGGAAGCGTACTGCTGTAAAACACCGTCACACAGTCAAACAACCGTTAATTATCTATGTTCAAGCTGGCTAGTTAGATTTAATAAAGTAACATAGTGTGTGTTACGCATTTTACCTGAAATTACATAATGGCTGATAATATTGCTTGTTCAGTTAACGAACAACTGGATTCGAACGAGCAGGACACTGGACATGTCAACATCGAAGGAAGGGTGGAGATTTCACCGAAAAAAGTTAATTTGGACTCTGAAACTGAAATGGTAACTGTCGGAATTAATGAGATACGACGCGATATACTTCAAGTGAGGCAAGGTAAGTTAACGTTAACTTTAACTCGAGCTTGCTAGTCTAACTGTACTAACGTTAACTTTAGCTAACGATGGTTTACGCGAACGTTTTGTGATCATGTTTCAGGCGTTTACCACACAGGAATGTCTAGTTGGCTAGTATATGCAATTTGAATATCTGCATTAAAATCGTGTCGTTTAAAAAAGTTCACAGCAGTGAATGCAGTTTCTGTTTACTGCAATGAGGTCATGGATTGCTCTTGGCTACAAATATGCATGAATTGACTGTGTGTGTGCGTGTGGTCATGGGTTTCTTCTGGCTAAAAATAGGCATGAATTGACTGAGATTTGAAAATGAATACGGCCAATTGATGTTCTTTGACTCACTGTTGAACTAACGACGTACGTTAAGAACACAAGCCGGCCAGTTAATTAGATGAATATTGCTAAGTTAGGCTTTTTAACCAAGTTTGGTAGCAATGTTAGTGTGTTAGACTTTGGCTGGGTGCCCAGGTCCTGAATGTTCTCATTTCCTCTTTAGGCATAGCAGTGAACTGTATATGTTATAAGGGAAACACTGCCGCCACAATAACGTACGGTACCGATGGTATTTACTGGGACTTAAGTTAACTTGATGCCGGTGTTTGTCCCCCAAGGTCTATTTCAGAATGAAGACGACGACATCAATGACAGTGGAACCGATTACGTGACTGGTGACAAACCTGGCACTCTCTTGCAGAGGGCAGAACGCGTTGGTGATGTTGCCCTTCCGGACACTTTTCAGACCGATCAACTTCTGTACTATGAGCGATTTAAGGCTTACCAGGATTACATGTTAGGTACCTATCTGCTCTATCAATTTCGAACGACAACATCGGTTGACCTGGGGCTCCATACATGCAAAGATAACTTTCAGCTAATTATACATTTCACACTTGTTAAATTGTTTTACAGTGGCCATAATTGTACATGTTTTCTGAATCCCTTGATAATGCAAAACCTCAGTTAATTCTCCCTTAATCTTCATCTGCTGAAGAGATGAAGTATCCTTATCCATGTAACTTTTATATACTGTATTTCATACCTAGAACCACTTAGTTGACATTCTTTACACGTATTCCTTAACCTTACTACATGAAAAAGCCCAGGCACTTCAACTTTCAAACTGTGGTGACAACCATTTCAAAAGCACATCAAACTCTAAGGAGAAAGCCTTGACATTTATTCAACTAATGGAAAGACCCCAGATTGTTCTTTGTTCTGCATGTAAACGTAAGCAGTGTGCACATCATGCTTGTTGATGAGTAAGGCCTTGTGTGACCTGACAGGAGATGCCAAGACATCAGAAGTTTGGGCCTTCACATCTGACTACCTGGAGAAGGTCGTGGAGCCGTGTGATTGGCGGGCACTGTGGTGCACAGATGTTTTTGACGTGCTGGTGGAGGTAAGTCTCCATGTATGCTGGGTGAACTCAAATCAATAAGGTGTGCTGGGTGTTATCAAGATGAATTATGGGTGGTTCTGTTGCCTTTGATAAACACCACAAACCGGGAACCGGGTTGTCCGGGTACCTGCACTTCTTCCTGTTAAGCTGAACATGAACAGTTCCTCCACCCTGGCTCACACGTCTATGCAGGTGGTGGACGTGGACTACAAGCAGCTGAAGGCCAAGGTGGAGCTGGTGCTTCCTCTGCAGTGTGAGAGGAAGGGCTGTGAGCTGACTGAAGAGTCCATGAAGGAGCTCCTGGAGGTCACCCAGCACAAAGTGCCCCTGCAGGAGGTCCACGCGGTGTATGACGACTCCGGCGACTTTGATCAAACAGCGCTGGCTGTGGAGCACTTACGGTAAAGCAGTCTCACAGCGGCGACGCGTCTTTTAAATGGCATAATACTTATTTGTGATTGCGGAATGCAGTCAAGTAACAAAAGGAAACCCTCATATAAAAATCTTTGGTGGTTAAAATGCAGGAGAGTACCTTTAAAAGCCCTTAGGAATAGGAAATCTGGTCCTGTGGTCTTCAAAATGCTCAGAAAGTAGAGAAGTAAGTGCAGATGAAAGGAAATAGCACTACAGCACCTCAGCGGACAAAACTGCGGGTAGACCAGTGCCCTTTGATATGGACTTGTCGACTGAAATTGTGGACCTGTCCAGGGAAACTTCAAAAAGGCTAACCTTTAACATTTAATGATACCGAGAGACATTCCAATACCAATGGAATGGAGAGAAAGGAAGCAGACCGTACTATATTTTTGCTTGGTCGACTAGTTTTGCTTGCTTGGTTCTTTTGAAGTTTTGGATTTTATAGGATAAAGTAAAATCTGTAAAATCAGACCTGTGATCATAATAGAGTTAAGTCCATGCGTGATACTCGAGAAGAAGGGCTGAAAGTCCACCTTAAAGGGAGATTGATCTGAACAAGAGATCTGCTCTGGGAACAGGGGCTTTTGCATTGGCGAATGCTCCGTGCCCTTCTCGTTGGAACTAGTTTTTCTGGAGTCTGCAAGCTTTTTCTTGGCAGGACTCAACAAATGGGTCCTTTTTGCTATTTTTGCCTGGAGGCGGTCTGAGTGAACAGCCATGTAAGGCTAGTTTAACATGAGCCATTATGTGACCCGAGTACTGGGTAATGGATAGGGGCTTCAACCCCTGGGTGCTCTTGAGTGACATTCCGCACCGGTTCAGGAACCTGATTGGCGGGTTATTCTCTGTCCCCCCCAGGTTTTTCTGCCGGCACATCTGGAGGAAGTGGGATGAGGAAGACGAGGACGACGACTTTGACTACTTCGTCAGATGCGTGGAGCCTCGCCTCAGGCTGTGAGCGGGGAAACGGGCGGGAAGGTTGATTAATGCATCTGGGTCACACGAACCTCAGTCATTGCTCCGCAGCTGAGCAGAAAGTGCGGTTCCGCTCTGAGCCACAAGATGGCAGCATGTGAAAGATTATTTTGTTGCACTTTTACTGCTTCAGTAGGGAAGAAACTTGTATTTTACTGCTCACTATTTTACTCAGGGAAGAGCAGAATCATACATGAGACTGTGGTGTAGTTGGTATAGAAGTGGCTGGGTTCAGGATACTACTTCATGGATTTGTATTCAGGGGGCACCATTTTGAAGTGGCCAGAGGAGTAATGAAAGTGACACCATTTAATGTCTGCATTTACAAAATAAATTGGTAGATAACTTGACAATCCAGCAACTTGGTTTATAAAGCAGATTAAACGATAATGATAATATCCCTTTTCTCGCACTGAAGAGACACGACCCCAGCTTTTTTTCTAATGGGCCATAATGGAGGGAAAAATCTAACCGACATGTAGTCGTCCTCAATGCCATTTGACAGTGTCGGGATAAAAAAAACTATCAGGTGATGTTTACAGCAGGAGAAAAGTGGTTGAGCGTGACACAGTACACGTTTCTGGTCGATACAGAAGATGACACTGCACTTGTACCCTTCTGCCCTCTATTTCTGTCAGTTAAACTAATACAGTCAGTAATTCACCCCATGCCCACGCGAATAAGACAGGACCCCCCCCCCCTTTGACCAGCGCTGGGCTCAAAGCCTCTCCGTTAACGCACACCGGCGTCTCCCCCCCCCCCCCCCCCCCTCAGACACTACGACATCCTGGAGGACAGGGTCCCGGCGGGGCTGGTGGCCGAGTACCACGCCGCACTGCGTCGGTGCTCGGAGAAGTTCCGCGAGTTCTCCAGCCTGCGGAACGGCATCAGCAGCGACGCGGAGTCGGAGCTCAACGACGTGTCCATGGTGGAGGGCCTGAAGATGTGCGAGCAGATGGAGGCCTTGAAGCGCAAGCTGAGGATCATCGAGAACCCGCTGCTCAGGTGGGGTGCCCCCCAGGGGGCGGTAGAGCGCAGTAGACCGTCTCCGAGGTTGACTTACAGTAGCGCTGCCTCTCAAGGTCAGAGTAGCCCAGCTTTGAAGTTTAACCCGGTCGTAGCCACACGATGGCAATGTTTCATGTTGGATATCCTTTGAAGTAAAAAATAATGTTATTGTCACTCGCATGCTCGTTATTGATATTTTCTTCCTGCAGTGAGGCAACAAAGCCTGCTAGTTAGCATGCCACGATTTCCTCTTGCCTTCAATAGGCTTAATAAAATAGAGTTAGTGTATCATTTTCTGCAATGGTCTGAATTTCATTACAATTTATTTGGTTTTGTTGAATTATTAATTCAGTATATGTGGTGTAAACTCTCCAGCACCTGATAATGGCTAGCCTATTTATAGGCACTTTAAACAAACCAATTATACAGAAAATCAATTAATTTTGTTAACCACATTTGTATTGCGCTCATCCCTCAAGCTTCTAATCGGTTGTAGTCTTGCTTTCTCCCCCAAAAGCTCATGTCGTGTCTGAATGACTCATACAGCTGACCTCCCCCACTCGTCAACCATACATCCGTTAGCCTATTTGAAAAGGTCGAAAAAAAAAAAAGAGAAACAGACTGGATCTAGTGTTTTAAGCATCTCTGTTTTGGGCTCATTTTGATGTCATTTGATTTCAAACCGAGTGACAAAGGGGAGCTTGTGGATGTAGACAAGGTTATTTGTCAGCTCTGCTTCAAAAAAGGTACCAGTATATTTGGGTAATGGGGCTAATTTAAGATTGCACTTGAGACACAAGCACTCTGGTGCTTTTAGCCACCTGATGCCATTCACTGCAAGTGGAACTTTGTACACGGATACAACCGCTTCCTTGTCAGCTAGGAGACTGATGAGTTTTTTAGAAGCCATTGCTAAAAGTCTGAAATACAGTTGTGAGGTGGAAAATGCTGACAGACTCTCAGCTTGGCTGAGGGATTGCTACCATTTGTCACAAAAAAAAAAAAAAAAAAAAACAGCATTCAAGTCGATGCCTGAGAAATTTGACCGGCAGTATGAGGTTTCAGGAAGAAAGTGTTTCGCCAATGTTGCACTTGGTAACCGGATGAACGACAAGCATGTTCAGGAAATGAAGGACATCGATTATCTTTAAGTCAACGGACCTGTGGTAAAGTAACCATGCTTCAGAAGGGTGCTGGCGACATCACTGGACATTGGGGTTTGTAAAGAATTGTGGGTTTAAATACTAATCGTGACTAATGCAGTCTCTCAGTTAGATTGGCTCATGTGAAATTTGGTACAGTGTGGGGAAAAATGCCCAAAAGCCACCCAGAATGGACAAGCAACATGAAAGCATTATTTTAAACTTCAGATTCCCCCCTCATTGTGAACGTGAGCATTATACTACCAGAAGGGTGTTGAGTAGATTAACGTTATGTGTACGTGCACTCTGGCTTCTCTGCTTCTGCAGGTATGTCCTTGGCTACAGGGGGAACTCGGGCCAGCTGTCGTACTGTGCGAAGGGGCCCCGCCCGACCGGAGCCCGGGTGGTGCACGTGGTGTCCTCCTCCATGACCGTGGGCCTCCTGCACAAGCTCATGGCCGACAAGCTGAGCCCCGATTTCTCCGGGGAGGAGTTCGAGCTGCAGGTACGCCAACCTCTCACCTCATCCATCCAGGGAGCCCTGGAGCCCTGTCCAATCTTCTCCGGACGAGTAGAATCAGGGCCGGAGACTCAGACTCTTCAGACACCTGGCTCTACTCGTCAAGGTCTGGATTGAAGACCATGATTGTTTAATTAGTTGAATCCGGTGTTGTGCCGGGCTGGAACACGATCCTGGTCCCGCGCTGCCCTTTTCAGGATGAGAGCGGTCTCATTGAGGGACGGCAGAGTACTCGTCTCTCCATGGCCTCTGAACCGGGAGAGTGGTTCATCACTGCCTCTGCAATGTTCTCCACCCCTGACACTCAGTCACTAATGTATCTGCAATGGGGAGTCGGAGGGATTTTCAGCAGAAAACAATCTCGCACACTCCTGAGCGCTGCCTATTGCGGCGGGGAGTGAGTTCGCGGAAGAGCCCCCCCGGATAATGTTCCGGTCCGGATTGCTCCCTCCTACTTAAGTAATTGACCGTTGGATTGTTCCTGAAGAGCATCCAAGGACAAGGGACCTCACACCGACCCGTACACCCAGTGAAGCTGGTGACCTGAGGCAGGAAAATGGTTGGGCTCGGTACTAACCATTATTCTGGTTCTCAAGATTATTAGCAACCATTATTCTGGTTCTCAAGATTATTAGCAACCATTATTCTGGTTCTCAAGATTATCATAGTTAATTTTCGTAATTGTCCTAAACCTGTTGATGTGGTAGAATTGTATTGTTCTTCCTTGCATTAGTGTGCACACATTTAAGAGTTCTCGCATTTTTACAAACATCCCTTTTACAAGCTCCCAGTGTCTTTATTTTATTTTTACTTGGCTTAGAAGGCCAAATTGCTTACAGCTCCAGGAGGTGCATTCACAGACTGCGAATGGCATGTGTGTTTTATACGCTGGCTTTGTGCACTGCCGCCGTGCGTTACACCAGGGCCCATTGAAAGGTGTGTTTGTCTGTTTGAACCTTTATTTGCTACGCTTGTATTCCACGCGGATCTCCTGTGATGCAGCGAGCGTACGTTTGAGCTCTCCCGTACAGCGTTGTTCCACTCGGATCTTTTGATCTGGAGCGGTGTTTTAGCCTTGCCTGGTTCCTCCCCCCAGTTCTACAGTGATCCCCTGCCGGCTCTGAACTCGTGCTACGAAGGGGACGCCGTCATCGTCTGCCCTGGACACTACCACGTGACCGGCTCCATCAGCATTCCCGACTCCGTCGAAGTGGAGGGTAAGAGATCGCGTGCCCCGCGAACGTCTTTGTAACGGTCGTCACCCTGTGACGTGGGTTTCCTTCACTGTTTACCAAAGCTTTTCTCTCCTCTGTCACAAAACATTGATGCTGAACATGAGATTGATGTGATTATGCAGGTGTTAATAAACCTGACTAAGGTTACAGCCAAACTCTAATCAGTTTAATCTCTATCCCAAATTATGACCGGAAATACTCTACCAGTAACCTTTATTTAATGTCACAATGCTTGTCATTTACATACACAGCAACACTAAGTGCTCAGTTACACAGAACCCACATATTTAACTAAATCAATTTCCCAAGGGTACAGCCATGAACTGTGCTGTCTTTATAGATTGATGTAGATGTAGATATAACCTATGAACGGGAAACGGTTGTGTTGTATGAGGTTGAATATTAGCTGGAGGGCAGATGGGAATTGTAAAGATGCCATGCGAGAATGCTATGCAGACAGCACCGATTACAGATGAGAGAAAGGATATCAAAGGCAGGCTAAATATCAGCATATCAGGATTTCCCACCCCCCACCGAGAACACTCAATGTTCAACGTAAAAGATTTAATACCGTTTGCTTCAAGGCTTTCTTTGCAGGCAGTAAACCAGTCACCGCGTACATGAATGCCGCACTTGGTATCATCTTCATTTACTCTGGGTAAAACAACCCCCGAGCATTCGTAAAAATTAACACGGCGTGTTAAAAAAACGCGACAGACGCGGAAGTAAATCTCGCTCGATGGCGCAATAAGCGTTTAGTAATGAACGGGCGTTTTAATGCATAAAAGATGGAGGAAGGAGGTCAGAGTCGGAAAGGCTGTGTCAGTCTCCTTATGCAAAGGAGACCTGCGGAGCCAGATAGCGAGAGCTCCCCAGATTGGGAAGGCTTTTAAGTGCCGTGCTCTCTCTGCCTCCCACAGAGCAGGGAAGCCCTGAACCAGCCGATAAGGACAGCTCGGAAAGTAGCGTGGAGGCTTGTAGCGCACAATGCTAGGCAGCACGTAGTTCTATTAGACCCACGCTGGATTAGCCTAATAGAATTCTTCCCCTGCAAAAAAAAAAAAAAGCCCTGTGAGTTTTACACAAGCTGGATATACCGTGTGCTAAGTTGTGTATGCGGGCATTATAAATGTTGGAATTGTTTAAATTGCTGATGAATGGGTAGGAGGCTGAATCCGCTAGCTCGGAAACGAGCGGGCCCGCGCTGGGAGGACAGGGTCACTGAACCCGGCGCGGGAGCACAGACGCCGGTGTTGGTCGTCATGAAAACGTAATGAATCCGGTGGGATTTTTCAAAGGAGCTGGCCGCCCGGGTGGACGTGGCCTCACGACCCGATCGATCTGTATTCCGGCTCCCGCCCAAGCCAGGGACCCCGTCCCAGATAGGAAGCTCCTCTGTGTCTTTAGAAGACCTGTCAGGGGGGCGGGCGATAATGACTCTCCACCTTCACTGCTCTGTCCGTCAAGCCCTGCTCTTCAATGCCAGGGACTAAGCTGATGTGACGTTTGGACTGTTCTGCGTCTGCCGTTAATCACTGAAGGTTAATCGTTGCCTTCTAGGATACGGCCAGCCTGATGAAGTGGTGATCGAGCAGAAATGTAAAGGAGACACCTTTATAGAGACCTCGGGGGCCAACATTAGGATTTCCAACCTCAAATTCATCCAGCACGACGCCATCGCTGGCATATTTTGTAAGTATTTCAAATATTGCTATTATGCCAAAATGTTATGGTTTTATTAATGTTTTATTTTACGATATAAAACCTGAACCAAAATACCAAGACTGCTTGCTAAATCAAAAAAAAAACGTGCATCAACATGGAAATGCATCAAAATGTTTTAATCATTTCACATTATTTTGAACTAAAGAAAGTAGAAGGTAATTTCACGACCGTGTTGGACTGGCATCAGTGTGAGCCTGTCTTATTGTTTCAACACCGAAAACTTGTGTCTCAAGTCACAATGAAATGAACTATAAACTTTCTTATTAAAACTGTGAAAGTGATTAAGATGTTTGTGTGGCCTAGCCTCCTTGCAGGGACTTAAGAGTGTTATTCCTGGAACACTTGACCCCGTCTTGCCGTCTTCACTTGATTGCACTGTTGACTGTTTTGAACTCGACTCTGCTTCTATTTCCGTCTCCTGAAGTGCTTTGCTAGAATTGGACAACTTGCACAGCAAGAGTCTTCCGATAAAATGTACGGCAGAAAAAAAACGCAATCACAGAAGTACAACTTTAGACTTGTCCAAACTAAACCGAACAAAGTAACGGTTGCACCTTATACTGGTGCTTTTGATCAGAAAAATCTCAACATCTTCAACATGCTCAACATATCTAGACACAGGGAGAACCTCAATTACTTGTTGCAATTGCGTAATGGGCCATAAAGTGCAGAAGGATGTGGCTCTTGGATATAGGACTGTCGGGCAGAACTGTTTTTCTAAGTGTTGGCGTGCGTGTCTTCTCTCCTCCCGTCCTCCCAGGTGTGCGGCAGGGTAAGCTGGAGATGGAGAACTGTGTCCTCCAGTGTGAGACGACGGGGGTGATCGTGCGCACCTCCGCTCAGCTCTCCATGAATATGTGTGACCTCTACGGGGCAAAGGTGAGAGGTCGTCGCCACGCTCACTCCCTTATGCAGTTAGTTGGAGGCAATCTCTGTCGAGGAGGTTCCTCGTTGTGCCCAAGATTACATTTCTGAGGTGGCAAACTCATCCAAAATGAAGCTGTGCCCAAATTGAGGAAGTCCTATTCTATGTGGTGAATTATTTTTAATGGCCACGTAACTACCATCTTTCCCACGTCTTCCTTTGCAAACCCACTTGCCAGAAATTGTTCCCGGTTCCTTTGAAAAATCTCAGCAGTCCTGCCCATGGCTGCCAGTTGCCCTTTGCGTTTGCCTTTCCTAAACGGGCTCTTCCTCAAACAATTAATCATTTACCTGTAAATGGATGGTCCCACAATCCTCTGCCAACTTCCATCCTTGTGCTGTCTGATTGGCTGATTAGCTACATTGCCTCCTGTCTCGGGTCAGATTCACGCAGGGAGATTTCGTCCCACTTGATTTGCGAGGTTAGCGTCTCTGACCTAATGTTTAGCTTCTCTAGTTGTCGTGTGTTCTTGTGATTCATGGCAGTCCTGTGTGTGTTTTGCAGGGGGCTGGGCTGGAGGTCTATCTTGGCAGCATCTGCAGCTTGGTTGGAAACGGCATTCATCACTGCAAAGAAGGGATCCTGATCAAGGTTAGAGAGCTGGGGAGAGGGAAAAAGACAACAGACGCAGAAACCTAGGACTAATTCTGCTTTTGCTATTCTCATCATTTTTCTCCATACTAAACTGGGCAATTCCACGGTGACTTGACGTTACAACTGCTGGATATTTGGGTGGTATAGCCCAATACTGATACATGAGAGACTGACCTGCTTTTATAACCCTCAGGTGTCAATAACTCTTGTCAGTCTCTATTATGTAGACTTTACCACACAAATATCCAGCAGTTGTAACGTCAAGACACCGTGGAATTGTCACGATTGCCATCATTCAAAACAATGTTATATAATGGTTTGCAGTCCTTCTAGCCACTGGAATGTAAGGTAGGCATCTTATTTTGCTTGTACGGTGAGCCTCATTTTGTGCTGCAGGAGTGTCAGAATTCCCCTCCCCCCACAGCACACATCATCATCAGTTAACTGGAGGCTGGTGGCCCGGCTATTTGTCTGTGCTTTCTATTTTATTGTCCCCGTAATCAGCCATTTCTGTCCTTTTTCAAGTTCAATTCAATTCCATCTGCACAGTGCTAGTGGTATTATCTTCTCTGAGCCTAAATTGAATTTTTGTGGAGAGATGTAAAAAAACTGTTAGGGAAAAAAGAGGAAAATATGGGGTGTTTTTTATTTTAATTACCTTCAGATGAGTCTTGCGGTCTTATCTCCTGCCCCGAGGTTCAGCACAGCCGTGTTTGTCTTTATCGGCGTCTTCACGCTGTGCGAAGCCCTCCGAGTTTCTGTGGGATGGTTTCTTGAGAACTCATTTTGTAGAGCCGTGTGACGGCCGGCTGTCGCGTTCGTCCTCTTTCTCATTTCCTTCTTTCTCTGCAGGACTTTGCAGACGAACTGGACACCATGCCCAAAATCACCATGATCAAGAACGTGATCCACAACAATGAAGGTTACGGGGTGATCCTGGTGAAGCCAGAAAACGATCCTCGATCGGGGAGCGCCACGGCACATGCCACAGGTAGCTATGCACATGCACTGCACAGAGTGTGGTAGCAGACAGGGTCAATGTATCAATACAGGGTTAACGGACCCATAGACAGAGGGACAAAGGGTGAGAAAAGTGATTGACTAGATGGAAAACTAGAGTCCATCGATTCGGTCCACTAACTGTCCTAGATTTAATTTGTCTCTCGCCTAGTTTCAATTTTGGTCTCGTTTCATGAGCTTAACTAAAATTTCACGAATGCTGAGCCTCAGTCGTGAATATAAAGTTTTGTTGCTAATGGTTATACAGCTGTGCTCATGCTTGTACACAAACACTCTCCTCAGGAGCACGCCATGACGGCAAATGCTTGTCATGCTGCCGCCTGCAAGCCAGTCTTGCACTGACAGGGAAATCGAAAAATTTGGTGATATACAATGTGCAAACATTGGCATCTATGTTGTCTGTTTTTCCCTTTCCAATATACAAATAACAATAGAATCGTCACGTGCCACTTTAGCGCATGACGGGGCATTATGAGATTTCCTGTCAACAGTTGTACTTTTGCACTACACAATGCCAACACTTCTGATTAAGTATATTTTTTATTTGTCTACATGTTTCCAGTTTGACTAGCGTTGAAAATTTGGACAGCCTTGACATTCATCATCGCACTTTTTAAAATGAAAAATAATAGATGTGTGGAGAAATATCCTACACTGTGGTCTTTCTTGACTGATGCACATAAGTCCCCAAGACAGTTCTGCTTAGAACTAGCCTCAGGCCCAGCACTGCAATGCCTTGCATTGGTGCTGACAATCCTGCCCACAGGAAAAAGGGATGAGTTTTGCATTTTAAATTCTCCTAAGATCAGCTTCTTTGTGTATGGAAGGCCCCTGTGAATTTAAAACGCATTTCGTCTTGCAGCAGTTGCCTATATTGGTTCTGGGCTAAAACATGTGTTTAGTGTATAACCCTGTAATGGTGCAGAATGCTGCCTTGCAGAAGAGGCGGAGGATGGGAATGTGGAGGAGGAGGTCCCGGAGAACGGGGAGCTGAAGGACGAGGGCCGAGAATGCGGGACGCCGCTGATCACCGTGGAGGAGTGTCCGTCGGACCCCCGACCCCCCCGCAGACGCAGCGGCGTGCCCCCGGAGTTCACCGAGGGCAACGACGCCATCAAGAGGGAGCTGGCCGCCACGTCCGCCAAGAAGAGACGTCTGCAGCGGAGCCGGGCCCAAGGGCCGGGGGTCACCCAGACCGACCACACCCTTCTGTCCCAGGACATGTTCGTGTCCATCGAGGACAACCAGTTCAGGAGGAACGGCAAGGGCAGCTTCGGTACCTTCCTGTACTGAGCCGTCTGACTGCACTAGGCCCACGGTCCTCACTCCCAATGTGTGTGTACACACACACGGTCCTCACTCCCAATGTGTGTGTACACACACACGGTCCTCACTCCCAATGTGTGTGTACACACACACGGTCCTCACTCCCAATGTGTGTGTACACACACACGGTCCTCACTCCCAATGTGTGTGTACACACGCACACACACCGTCCTCGCTCCCAATGTGTGTGTACACACACACAGGCCCACTGTCCTCGCTCCCAATGCGTGTGTATACATACGCATTTTTAAAGACTACACGCACCATCTTCCATTTCTGTGAAGTTCTCATGCCATCAATTTTTATTTTCACACTTTCTACTCAATGTTGTGGTTTATGATCATGTACTAATTTTTGCCATAAAATGTTTGTGATCTCAGGTCGTCCAGTGTAAATATTTTAGAGGAAGGAAATATTCATGCTTTATGAACTTTAAGTATGAATCTTCACTACTTGCTGATTTCACCTTTAGGTTGTGTGTGCTTGTATGCATCGGGATTTGAGTATATACACCAGATACAAATGTGTTCAACTGAATGGCAGTTTGTGAATTCATCACTTTCACAAAGTGTAGGATTTTGGATAGAGGTCATTGGTTGTAATGGATTTAAGTAATCTTTGCCTTCTGTAATCTTTTCTATTTTAGGCACCTGCAATTAATGTTTAACTCCAGCTGATTATACCGCAAAGGATTAAACCTCGTCTAAAGCCGTATTTCATTGCTGCAAGGTTGATAAATTATACACTTGATAACGTCCCACCCAAATACGACTCATTTTATGCACTGGGTTAAATTGGACTGCATTCTGCACAGTTCCCCGTTGTCAGTCAGTGAGGCTGAATTGCGCACCCCAAGACCTAATTGTTTGCTGTACTAGAATTGAACTGCTATACTGAAATTTAGCAGTACACTAATACACAAATACACTAACTCCACAGGTGTAGTTTAGGGGAATCAATGTTTGTGTTAATGCATGGGAAATGCTTTGCATGTTATCGAAAGGTTAACAAGGTTGTGCCAACACACTGCAAGAGCCTCATGCATTCTGACCTCTTGCCTTTTGAGAGATAATTATTCGTTTGTGGGTGTTCTATTTTGTGCATGTCAAATCTACTTTTTCCCACCAGTGCTGTCAAAACAGGAATTTGCCACGTAAATAAACACAAAACCAATCTTTGCACACACCTTCACACCGATTAGACGAGGAAGGTTTTTGGCCTTTTCTGTAACCTGATTCATTCTACTAATAATCCCATGGTGAAACATTTCCCTCCTGAAGAACATTACTTTGAGTAACGTACTGCTGTAACTTATAGTTATAACTTCTAATGTCGCCCTTTAACTCGTCTGGGAAATACAGAAATGGTATGAATCTGAGCTGTAATGAATATACTAGTTTAAACACAAAGTTTCACAAGGTTTTTGTTTTTTTGATGAAGTAGGTGGTGTGTTTACTTTGTTTTTGATCTGTTGGTCCTTTTATTGCTTTCACATATCACATCTCTGTCCTTGAACTTATTTTTAATTTACTTTGCTACTAATTCAAAGCGGTTCAAATTCAAATCCTGTTGCCGCAAATGGCAAGTAAGTATTGCTTTATAAATCAAAGGGCTTATGCTGCTGGTATGTGCGGTGGAGATAATAAGAGCACTGCATTAGCTGGATGAAGAAGGGGAGGGTGACATTAGTAGCACTTATTCCTTTATAAATATCTTTTAGTGTCTTTGGGTGCTGCAGAAATGGCTATTACGATGTTCATCATAAAGACGATAAATCATGACTTCATTTAAGAACCTTTCATCCTTGACATCGGCTGTCATGGCTACTCACATCAGACACTACATTCTGTCATTACACTACTTATGTATGAGCTGTAATTATTAACTAGTGTTATTCTGTGTGCCTTTTTAAACACATTTTTGGCAAAGTGCTCATTTCAGTAGATGCAGCAAATTCTGAAAATGTAACTCATGAGTTTGTGTGCCCTCATTATGTGCGATGATGTTTATTTTACTGCAGTCATTAAATGGTCTTCTGTACATGTCTCAGTGCATAGGCATGCATTTTTATTTTTAACTGCTGAACTAGATGGCCTTTTTGCTGTTATTCCAGATATAACGGTGGTTGCTTTAATGAACCTTGATTTGAAAGCTGTTGGGGGGGAAAAAATGTTAAAGAATAGTTGATGGTTCAAGTAGAATTTTTGGTCTTGTTTAAACAAAAAAGGTTTTCAGTTTGTTTTTGAAATGCATCACAGCTAATGGAGTTTTGTTTTCTTAAGAATATTGATTATCTTTACCGCTGTTCTTTCTAGATTAAAAAGTGCTGTCTAAAAAGGCCGGTGTTTTATCTCCACGTTCTTCTTCACATGAGACGCCTCCAGACATGCTCACAAGTGGATGTTGTGTATTTCTCTGAAGCGATGTCCTCTGGAGTTGTGGATCCACACAAATTAGTTATCTTCTGAAATGGGTTGGTTACAAAGAGGTTTTGCTGCAGTAACAGAAATATATTCTATTGTTTTTGCAAGCCCATTATATTGCACTGCAGTTTAGTTGAATTTGCCGGGACTGCTTTGTCCTAGCCATTTCAGGGTTGTAACGGCACATTTCAGCTGCGTCTATTAGGGCAGAAGCAAGAAGAAGTTGACCTCGAGGGGGAAGAAGTGTCACAGATTAAGCGACGGCTAAAGGCTTGCATGGCTTGGGCATTGTTTTTGAATATGCTTCCAATGGAACAAAGTAAAAGGAAGTGAAGCCAATTAGATTTAATTCAGCGGGGCTTTTGAATTAATTAGTTTACCTCAAGATACCAGGGAAGAACAGCTTGTTAATTGGCCGTGTCGGGAAAGCCAAAGCTCTCCCTTATCCTCTGACCTCTTAGTTTGCTACTGCTTATTGCATTTGCTCTTCCATCGACTCTTATGAAGGTGGTGGAGGGAGAGAACTTTAAATGGATTTCTGTCAGAAATGGGAAATCGTTCTCGAGCTGCCGCACCTCCACAGGTCTGGTTAGAGCGTGATAGAAGTTGGTCAAAGTTTATTGAAAGGAGAGGGAAAACGGTCTGAACAGGGGGGCGGCTAACGACAGACTGGAACTCAATGCAGATAACGAGCCGCAAACAATATGCAGAGCTTTGGCCGTTATCACCGCCTGTCCTGGCATGCCCCCCTGGCCCGGTGCGGAATGAACTATTTCCGCCGGAGGGTTGCACTGCGGGTTGAGTAGGGGCTAATTGATCTGCTCCGGGTGACGGTGTCCGCCTGGGCCGTGAGAGGGGATTGACGTGCCCATTTTAGTACAATCCCGGGCCGAGGTCAGAGGGCCTGCATTCTCGCTTCCTTCAGCTTGATTGGTGAGACTTCCTTAAACCCTCTTGGATCACTAACTGCATCTGCTTTTCCAGAAGATCAATTTAAAATGGTGCGTCCCATCTCGGCGCAGCTGTGATCTGGGTGAACTCGCACTGGCATCCCTGCGAAGGCCAGTCAAGAAGGGAGACCTCTGCACTAAATCCACTCTCACCATTGACAGCAGATTGTACACTTTCCAAGATGCTGGAGTGAAACTCTGGAACCTGTCCATTTATGAAACTTCTCTTTTTATTTGGATTTTTTTATTTTCTATTTTTTTTTTGCAAAGCCGTTTTATCTCCAAATTGGGATCACCAGTGCAACCCCTAGAAGCTCAAGCTGACGCACAGACATTAAGCCTGCGTACTCTGGTGAGTGTGCCTGTACCAAGACACCGAAGCCTTGAACCAAGTTTGTTTTTATACATAATGAAAGGTCCATTCACTATCCATGTGAATAAATTAATTGATTTGGAATCTGTTGTCCCTAAAGTTGAACACAAGGGGTGTGTGCTGGCAGCATTCTGTTCTGCTAAGAAACCATGGAAAATATTGCTAAAAGCCCATATTCACCTGGCAAACACTCCCCCTGAGCAACTTGCTGTTGGAGACCATACATGCATTCACTTGATTTACTTGAGGAATGCTCCCAGACCTGGCTAACAGCATTCCCTGAGCAGTAGATAAACAAATGAACACCAGCTGAGAAAAACTTGAACACGGAAAACTAGCTTATGCAAAATAATGAAAACTAAACTTGACACTATTGCATTGTTGCAAAATGAACACATTTAGAATAAAAATATATCTATATTCATAGTGGGGATGCCAGTCATGGGAAATAAAATGAAAAGTTTAAAAACTAAAACTAACAAGCTAAACAAATACATTTGAGTTGAAATGAAAATAGAATAAAAAATAAAAGCTAATCATAACCTTGACCTAAACTAATGGCAAAATATTAGGGGGTTGTGTTGAAAGGAGAACTAAGATGCAGTCTGAAGAGGTCGGTCTTCAGTTTTTATCTGAGAACATAACTGAAATACAAAACATTTTTTAACCCTGACTTTGAAGTAGCTTTTTATTGTTCTATTGTTTATTTTCATTGTCTGTTTTTAGAGGTATTCCTTATTGTATTGTGTCTTCCATTCTTGGCACTGAACATTTAATTGTAACTAATTACTTTGTATTATCTTATTGCAAAGCACTTTGTGCTGTATTGTATTGTACAAAAGCTGCTAAACAAAGATTCTTTATTTATTTTCCTTAATTAGTTTACTTTGCATTTATCTTACAACCACAGTGTGGAAGTCTCAGACAGATGCAAATCTTTGGCTTTCCCATGCCTGTTAAGAAGCCTAGCATTTGTGTTAAAGCCATATTTTGTTAATATAATGTTGCCTGTATTTTACTGACATGGTAGCAGTGCACCAGTAAAATTAGAAGAATGCTGCACCATGCAGTTAGACAGTTCTCTTGAACTGGTAGTCAGTGCGGGGAGTGGGAAAGGCCCACACACCAGTACGTGTTGATCCTGTCCCTGCTGTGGAACAGATCAATAGCCTCCGCAGTCTTGGTAGGTTACTCTCCACAGTCTGCCTGTTAATGACTGCAGTATCTCACGCCATCTGTCATATTCCATGGGCATGGCAGGGGTCCACTTCAATTGTGCTGAATTAAAAACTTTAATTGTCAGCTCCTGGCAACCTGTCCCCTCTGACTTTGATGCTGTTTAACCCCCCTCCCTGTACCTCCTCGCTGTTAATATCCAGGGGCACTGCCAACAGAGACGTATTCTTCTCTTACCACACAATTCAATAATACATTTGTTATTGCATTTAAATTCAATTGTATCGTTTCCTTTTTTTATTTTTTATCTTATAAATGCAATTTTGATGATAGATGCAGACACATTTTTTAATGTATCTATACACACACAAATGCAGTTATACTATGTGTGTGCGTATGTACTGTACGACCGTGTACTGGAAGGTACTTTATACTTTTCACTTCAAAGGAGGCAAAGGGTATAAAATGTTTAAAAGAACAAGTTCAATATCCTCTGTCCTCAGTTAAGCACTAGAAATATCCTCACCCGCCGTGCTGTTGACAGTGTCTCTTTTTCTCTGGGAAATCTTACTCTGCAAAGTGGCTGACTAGTTTCTGCTGCCGCGCTTGTCACTAATCAGGAAACGGCACGTTCGTGGCGGGTGCCCTGCGGGGTTCGTGTCGGCTGAAAGGTTAGCTTGTCCATCATCCGTGTATGTTGGCATAGGGAAGATAAATGCATGCGACATGTACACGCGTGCTGGCACGTAAAGGTCAAGGCTTTACATTTTTCAGATGGGATGTGGGAGGCAGGAACTTTGCTTTTGTAGTAGCGTGCAGTCACGACTTTATTGACTTTTTACCTACTGTACGAATACGGATATGGCCACAGGAAATGATACCTTGAAGTTGCAGCAGCATATCCAAAGATGACTACTGTTTAGCTTGTTACACTGTTTTTGGCCATTCTTGTAAGTAATTCAGCTAACAGTGGAATTCAGATTTCTTTTTAATTTCTTGTGGTAATCTGGCTTGTATGTTTGACCTTCGAACTGCACACACAGCATTTAAAAAAAAAAAAAATGGCAGGCATTTATATAGCACCTTTATTCAAAGCGCTGTACAATTGATGCTTCTCCATTCACCCATTCATACACACACTCACACACTGACGGCGATTGGCTGCCATGCAAGGCCCCGACCAGCTCGTCAGGAGCATTTGGGGGTTGGGTGTCTTGCTCAGGGACACTTCGACACAGCCCGGGCGGGGGATCGAACCGGCAACCCTCCGACTGCCAGACGACTGCTCTTACTGCCTGAGCCATGTCGCCCCCTTGTATTTATAGAATACAAGTTACTAAGCTGCACATTAAAGTGCTGTTCTACCAATGGCACCTGCCACTACATTAGAACAAAACATGTGTGTGCAATGTATATTACATCGATTGGAGGGGTTATATGTACATGAGTTATGTAATGCAACACAATATGGAATATCATAGATATAAAAGTACACAGTCATGGATGTTTGTATTTACTTATGGTATTGGAGCCGTAAGAGAACAGATGCTTATGTTTATTCCCTACCAAGGAAAGTGTATAATATACAATGTGTCTTCCAGGAGCTCAATTTCCCATTGAATGCATTGGAAACTATTATTTTTTATTGGGGGATTTCCATAACTATATGGCAGTATATAAAGGCGAGTAGTGCATTATGCTGAAACTTTCCCAGACTTGCTGTGCCTTTATGGTAAGCTGTGAAAGATGCATTATCTTGTATCAAAACAAACAGAACCTTTGTTAGGTACTAATGAAGACTTCCAGTGAAATTGCGCCGATACGTCCGCTCGGAGCTGTGTAAGTTCACAAACGGTGACGAATGAGGTCAGAACCTGGAGGCAGGAAGGAGCTGATGGTATGCACAGGGCTGCATTGTGTGCTTCCCCCACCGCTCTGCAGATCACAACCCAGCGTGGGCTGGCCTTTCCTATGAATTGCTCCATGAAACCTTATAATGGCTGCTGCAAATGTCTGGGGTACCAAGTATTGAACCAAAAATGATAAATAATTTATCAAAATTTGTTGATTCTGAAATGCATTTCTCAAATGTGTATTTTGTTTCTGACGGTAGTGCATTGCTGCCACAATAAGAAAAATATTTTCAGCTCGGTATATCTTTATAACAAGAATTTTATAAAAGTTTGTGGTTTTAATGAGTTACTGAGCGGGTATCATTTTTCACTGTGACAGAAACGCACCGCCATTATTTATCAAATATATGTGTGTGCGGTGTCGCTATGCCAAGCCCTTCCCATCTGCGGGAAAAATCCACCCCTTCTCTGGCTCCCTCCCTCGCCCTCTCTCTGCAGCCCATCTGATCTTACTTTCAGCCTCAGCTAATGGCTCAAGCACAGATTGTGTTGAAAACCCAGACTGTATTTAAGAGCCGCATTCAAAGCATGAGCTACAAGCTGTTTCAGCAAGGGCTGATGGGCGGATAGATCCACAGCCCGTTAAACACACAGCCTAGCTCCTACCTCAGAACTTCTCATTACAATTCTGGAAGAAATGGCAACGGTCAGGGCCGGGTTTCCCGATAATGGTGTCTCTTAGCCTTTTTACGAAGACTCGCAAGGTATACCTTACTAAGGTTGTTTACTTTTCTAGTCGTGTTCTCCGAACTATGACTTAGGCGGTTGCTTATGGGATAGCTTCTACGTGTGACGTTACTAGGCCTAGTCGACTCACTCTAAGATCGATTATTCACTCCATGCAGCGACTGCTTGACTGTTATGAGAGAAAGTAATGTTCTTTATGAATGAAATACTGCAGGAATACTTTAAAATATTGCATTTATCACAAATCTACAAGTTAAATTATCCAACCGTATATATAATTTTCGCCAAATTATATACAGTGCATCCGGAAAGTATTCACAGCGCTTCACTTTTCCCACATTTTATGTTACAGCCTTATTCCAAAATGGAATAAATTCATTATTTTCCTCAAAATTCTACATACGACACCCCATATTTCATGTTGTCATTAAGTGGGGTTTTTTTTTTTTTTTTTTTTTGCAAATTTATTAAAAATAAAAAACTAAGAAATCACATAATAATAATAATAATAATAATAAATTTTATTTATAAAGCACATTTAAAACAACCATGGTTGACCAAAATGCTGTACAAAACCAGGGAATAAAATTAAAGATAAAATGATGGTTTGTACACATGTACATAAGTATTCACAGCCGTTGCTCAATACTTTGTTGATGTACCTTTGGCAGCAATTACAGCCTCAAGTCTTTTTGAATATGATGCCACAAGCTTGGCACACCTATCTTTGGGAAGTTTTGCCCATTCCTCTTTGCAGCACCTCTCAAGCTCCATCACGTTGGATGGGGAGCGTCGGTGCACAGCCATTTTCAGATCTTTCCAGAGATGTTCAATCGGATTCAAGTCTGGGCTCTGGCTGGGCCACTCAAGCACATCGACAGAGTTGTCCTGAAGTCACTCCTTTGATATCTTGGCTGTGTGCTTAGGATCGTTGTCCTACTGAAAGATGAACCGTCGCCCCAGTCTGAGGTCAAGAGCGCTCTGGAGCAGGTTTCATCCAGGATGTCTCTGTACATTGCTGCATTCATCTTTCCCTCAATCCTGACTAGTCTCCCAGTTCCTGCCGCTGAAAACCATCCCCACAGCATGATGCTGCCACCACCATGCTTCACTGTAGGGATGGTATTGGCCAGGTGATGAGCGGTGCCTGGTTTCCTCCAAACATGACACCTGGCATTCACGCCAAAGAGTTCAATCTTTGTCTCATCAAACCAGATAATTTTGTTTCTCATGGTCTGAGAGTCCTTCAGGTGCCTTTTGGCAAACTCCAGGTGGGCTGCCATGTGCCTTTTACTAAGAGATGGTTGTCCTTCTGGAAGGTTCTCCTCTCTCCACAGCGGAACGCTGGAGCTCTGACAGAGTGACCATCGGGTTCTTGGTCACCTCCCTGACTAAGGCCCTTCTCCTCCGATTGCTCAGTTTAGACGCAGGGCCAGCTCTAGGAAGAGTCCTGGTGGTTCCGAACTTCTTCCATTTATGGATGATGGAGGCCACTGTGCTCATTGGGACCTTCAAAGCAGCAGAAATTTTTCTGTACCCTTCCCCAGATTTGTGCCTCGAGAAAATCCTGTCTTGGAGGTCTACAGACAATTCCGATGACTTCATGCTTGGTTTGTGCTCCGACATGCACTGTCAACTGTGGGACCTTATATAGACTGGTGTCTGCCTTTCCAAATCATGTCCAATCAACTGGATTTACCACAGATGGACTCCAATTAAGCTGTAGAAACATCTCAAGGTTGAAACAGGATGCACCTGAGCTCAATTTTGAGCTTCATGGCAAAGGCTGTGAATACTTATGTACATGTGATTTCTTGGTTTTTTTATTTTTAATAAAAATTTTGGAATAAGGCTGTAACATAACAAAATGTGGGAAAAGTGAAGCGCTGTGAATACTTTCCGGATGCACTGTATATGCAGTTTGTGATACAGTTTGTGGCTACGCCACCCAGCAATACACCTTTGGCATGTCATGTTTTATTTACATTATTTTAATATCTTTGTCATGGTGCCTCAAATTACTTTACAATCAGAGTTGATTTGCCAGAAGCACCATCACATTACTGGTGTAATTCACTATTTTCTTTGATTAGCTGACGTTTTCAATAAAAGCACACCAACAAGCACCAACACAAAAACAAAATAAGCTATGACGAAAAAAACCTAAGATTGAAGAGGTCCCATAGCTTCACAGCAAACGAAATGGAGATATTGTAAGAGTATGTGGCGCTGAATAAAGAAACATTATTTTACAGTTTTAGGACTATGATGTCCAACAAAACAAAAAAAATAACTATGGTTAAACATTGCTGCAGCCCACAGGAAATCATCAGTTTATAACTATAATTTCAAAGGCAATTAGGCAACATGTTCATTAAAGTGCAACATGCATCCTTCGTAATGTACAATTGTATTATTTGCATGAAAACAGTGCCATTAATGTGGTATTTTAGTAATATTATTGGCCAACTACAACTGTAGAATTATTAGTGTACATATTGCTTAACAGATTGAGATGTAACTAAGAGCAACAGCTGATTTCAGTGGCTTGCGCTCGTAACAGTGGTGGCCACTAGCGGAGTGAGCTGACAACATCGCTAAGGTATAGCTAAGAGTGGTCCAGAACAACCTTACGAAAGTACAATGTTCAGAAGGTATACTTAGCTAAGAATGCTTCGGGACGTTTCGAATGACATAGAGTTAAGAAGGCTTCAGGAAACGAAGCCCAGATTATTAAACACTAAGTGCATTTCTGAGTTTAATACAGCTAAATCCCAGTCTCATGGTGACCTGATGCTCCAGGTACTGGGGAAAATAGGGCTCAGAAGTACTGTATTACCCTGCATTCAAAATGTATTTATACAAATTCAATTATAATAGTTTTTCCATTGAAAATGTTATATTTAAAAACTTGCAAGGCTTGAAGATATGTTTCATCAACTGCTTCTAATCCTCATCTTTATTCATTTGAAATATGAACTGTCCCTTCAGTGTTAAATTATAATACATTTTTCCTATTATCTGTCGGCATGTAAAACTGTGAAGCAATTAATGGTCTGTGATAGACCATTTGACAGATGTGTGGGATTACTCCTAATTTGTAAGAGTGGGTGTATTTTGGCTGAGGGACTTTGAAAGGCGCCTTGTGCTTCCCTGAAGTTTAATTCATTATATGGTTATTTATATATATATATATATATATATATATATATATATATATATATATATAAAAAAAATTAATTACATTATTATAGCACGCGCGTATGGCACCATCCCTGAGGTGCAGTGCTCTCATCAAAACAGGTTACAGCCTGGCTCTCACGTTCTGTAGCAAGATGTCCAGGCTTAACATGCAAACCGCATCTACTTGGGTCAAGATTGCCTCGACTCAATTATGAAACACGTCTTGAATACAACAAGTATGAATGCAATCAAGACCTGAACAACAGAGACATGCTGTTTTTGTTTCCGTTAAAACTCACATTCAATTTTTGCGGGTTATACAAGCCTGCATATTTCAGGTACTTAAAATAGAGTGAGGACGAGTAAACTTTTCACTATCATAACTCATAAAAGTCGTATTAATCAGTCATAGAGACCAGCTCTTCTCTATGGGGAAAATAGAATGCTTGGTGTAGATTTGGACCCACAATACAGGATCAGCCAGACAGGGTACCTAAGAATGTCTTTAGCGGTAACTAAAACTAAATTGAAAATTAAGTGTGAAAAAACATGAAATAAGAACAAAAGTTAGATGCTGTGAAAAAATTAAACAAAAAAAGCCTCTTAAAACTAACTTACTAAACTATACCTAATTAGAAAGTGGAATTGAAACCAAAGAAATAAAGACTAGAACTAACAACTAAATGAAACACATAAAGCGCCAACAACCTTTGTTCACAAAAATAAAAATAGATTTAACGGTCACATGCAAGCATTGTGTTTTTCCTTTTGCTATTGGAAAAAATCTGGTGTGAACATTAAGTAAACTCATTAAACCTCCATGATGGTTCCCATAGTAACCTTCACATACTTCCATTTTGTACCTTTGTTTACTTTGCTTACTTAGGAGTCCCCTAAGAGAGTTTCTGTGAAGACTTGAATTGAATAGTGCAGGTTAACGTAGCATGCAGTCCGCTTGTGCTTTTATATATGCGCTTTGTGTGCGGTCCCATTCGCTGATTGCGTAATGAGCTGTAGCCTTCATAAATAAGACGTTAATTTCAGGCAGCCTGCGATTGCACCAACACACCCTCGTCAGGCCGCATTTCGTAATTTAAGGGTGTTTCAATACCTTTTTTCTTTTCAATATCTTCGTTTTCTTCAAATTGAAAGGCAATGTTTTATTTTTTATCCAACTGTATGTTTAAGAACATGGGGCACAATTGAATATCCTTCAGTAAAAGCAGCTACACTTCTATCCATATTGACCGTTGGCTTTTTAACAGGGGGGAATATGTACTGATGTTAGAGTGAAGCACGTCGTTGCATGTGAGGGTTCTCCGCTTGTGGGTTTCTGTTCTTTTTGACATAGATCTCCTTCTGCTTTAGCTGTGGGATTTCCCCTCAGACAATAGGGCTGTCGACTTTGGGCACATGACAGCTCACACTGTCAGAGAGATGGAAAGAGACACAGAGAGAGGGAGTTAGAGGAACAGAGGAAAACTTTTCTCATGGTTAAACCTGGAGACAGGCAGCCACTGATAACCCTCCATGTATCAGAGATACATTTGAGAATCAATTGCACTAGTCCCAGGTAAAGCATTCATTCCGTGATCAAATGCTTTCAAGTGGCATCTGATTTGAATTCTGCCATTTTAAAGAACTCAACCGCAGGGATGGGATTTATTTTGAATTGAACTTGTGACGCTTTCAATGGCTGCCAAAGTATAACTGACAGTGGCATTGTGCACAAATCAAACAAATATTTATAGTAGTGAAGATTAGCAATTTCCTTGAACATCTGAAAGAAAGACTAATGAAACGGAATAGAGACTAAAGGATTTTTGCTGCAGAAGAAAGGAAGGCTTAATCCTATATATGATTGTTCCTTTGATCACAATGTGCATTACATTTCATTATCGAATTCTTATCTTAAAAGGGAATTAATTTGGACTCAACTAGGAGTGGTGTTTCTGAGCTGTGAATGTATTCGGTGTAATGTCCACCCTCACCTACAATTTACATTTAGCGACTTCAGGGAGAGGCAACCAGGCTATAGAGATTACCTCAATTTGTGTTTGCTTCTCCAGTATTGAGTGAGATAAGATATCAGCCCGAGCTTGGATAATTACTCTTCTGTGTGGATGAGGAATAAAGATCTCCTCAGACTCGTACAAGTGTTTTAACGGCAATAACAGGAGACGGAAACTTCAAAGGCAAGAATCTGATGGTTAGTTGTAATCCAGATCAAGCGGGCATGCTTATGCACGTGATCCATTTTCACTTTGACACGCATAATGAGGAACCGTCTGATGTGCGAGCCCCAAAGTGTACCGTAACTGAACGAGAATCCACTTCAGCTTTCATTACCGAAGAGATGGATGACGACATTAACAGGGAAATGAACTTCTAACATGAACATGCGCTGTCATTCTCAAGACAGGAACAAATTATAAAGTTGGGCACCCTACAGAATCCTTTATAGTTGCCCCCCCCCCCCCCCACCGCCCCTTTTAACGGGACTTTTGTGGAATAGAGATTGGTTGTGTCAACTAACTTGCTACAGCCAATAAAGTGGAACAAATGCTTCCATTGTAAACTCCAGACAGACATTTTATGGTTACTGGTTTTATAGGTCGGGTAAATAATGAAATATCGTGACAGTCGGTATGGAAAGACAGGCTCACTCAGAAACGGTCTTACAAAGGAAGTGAAATGAGTATCGACTGAGGTTGGATTCAGAGTGAATTTGCACTCATTCAGATTGGTTTTTTTTAAGTCACCTATTTCTGCTCAGTAAGGGATGCTGTCTGCAATTCATGTGGCTCTCCTTGGTAGTTATGAGAGACATATTAAATGTAGTTTTATGTTAGCTTATCTATCTGCCCAACTGGGTTATTACACAATCTATTTTGTGGTGTGTATGTTGATTAAGATCTCCACAGCACGCTTTAGCTTTGTCACTATGTTCTTTATTTTGTATTTTGAGAGCACTTGATCATGGTTCCAATTGTTAAATCACTGAGATCTACATAAATACTAATACCAAATAATGTGAATTACATATTTATGTAATAAGTACAAATAAATAGAGTACAAATAAATAGATTTATATGGGATTGTTTCTCAAAAAATATTTATTTTTGATATTTAATAAAAATATATGTACCATATGTATCATGACACAAAATTGTGCACAGCAACACAAATATGGTGTTCCTGTGTGTGTGTGTGTGTGTGTGAGTGTGTATGTGTGGGTTCCTGGGTGTGGTCTCTGGATTTCATGTCACGTTGACCGAATCTCATGCGCCAAATTTAGTTGTTCAAGTGAATGAAAACTGATATGCTGACAAATTAGTCAAATAATTAGATGAAGTACACTTCATTGAACTCAATAACTCATTACAATTTGTATATCAAAGATGAAATTGAAATACATCAGTGCATGAAAATGCCAAAACTAAAAAGAACAGTAAATTGGAGGATGCAGCCATGTTTGATTCTCCGCTTGACTTCACCCATGTTAATGGACCAGTGAGGGAGAGGTGGCTGGATCCACCCAAAGAGAGAAGCACTGAGCACCCACCCGTCTTTCCTGCGGGGGGGTCCACACACACACACACACACACACACACACATGCGCACACACACACACACACACACACACACACACATGCACACACACACACACACATACATGCACACACACACACACACACACATACACACACACACACACACACACACACACACCCGCCGCTCTCGACGGCAGTTAGAGGACGGCATCTGTCTCCGCGTCCGTCTGTTCTCCGTCACGGCCTCCGGCGGGACTCAGGGCGTACCGTACGCGGGCCTCCTCACGAAACACCCAGCCATCCGCGTCGCCGCCGCCCGTGCGTCCCCCCCCCTCTCTCGTCACGCGCCCACGGCCCCGTCCCCCCGCCCGAGGGCCCCGTACGCCCGGACACCTGTCGGTCGGGTCACCGCGTGTGACAGGAGCCACGGGAGACCCTGCCTCGTGTTGATAAATATGCAACACGCCTGGTTAACCAGTCAATCAAGCCTCACGCCTCTCCGGCACCGGGCCGAAGAGCGGCGCTAAACCGCCTTTGATTAATTCCTTGTGTCACGCGGCATATTGGGTTTGTTTTCTCGCTACACCCCGTGTTTTTTTGGCTGACTCTACCCATTCATTACAATTACCGAGCAGCTTTCCTCTCTTGTTTAAGAAGGCGGCACCCCGTAATTTATGCCCCACTGTTGTTGAAGGGAAATATGAAGTGGACGCGCTCGCTCCCGCAGGTAGTTTCCAACGCCGCGGAAAATAATGAAATAAAACGTCCTGCCCTGAGCGCGGCTGGCGAATGCAGAAGCCCGAAGCCATCTGGAGAATACGAATGGCTTGGAGAGGCCCTTGAATATTCTATAAGGAATATTATATGCGCCACAAACAACTGTAAACAGTCACCGTCTGACAGATGGCTGCAAACAGCTGGCTCAACATTTTCATGGATGAGGGCCTAGTAGTAAAGGTTTTGTTACAGACCACAGAGTATGCTTTCATTATGCTGGCATATGACTGGTCATCACTAAAGGGCAGTCTGAGATGCACAGTTCATGAACTGGCCCGAGAAAGATTGTTGGTGGAATCTTAATGCGAGTACGAGCTTCAAATCAGAGCTGAACAGGTTATGCCACTGGCTTTTATGTCTCTGGATTTACATTCGGAGGGCTTATTATATACTTCTTACACATTTTTGTTTCTGCAAAATTAAATAAAAGAATCTCAGTCAGATGGCATTTTTTAATCTTATTTCATACCTGGTTGCATGTTCAGTCACCCCAGGTGAAGAGCTTCTAAATTACATCGTCATGGAAGAGACATCCAACGATTCCGTTCCAAGGACTCCTCCGAAGATTGCTAATGCAAGTGCCCTACACGAAGGTTCAAACAATAATGATCATTTCTTATTTCTATTCAGCTTAAATTATAGATGAGAAGAGCCCCCTTACTGTGTGAGCTGCAACACAAATGAAGGAATTCATGCAATTTATATGTAGTATTCCCACAAGTAATAATTAGTTTGGCCTTTTGGGGGGAGCACGGGATCGTGATGAGGTCTTCAGGCTGTATTGTAGCTGCGGCTGTTTGATAAAGCTTGCTCTGATTGATCTGCTGTGCTGTAGTGTGCCGGCACATTCCAGACGACACTATCTGTGACAGTCGCTTGCTTGTTGCAGTGGGCTGAATGAGCAGAAAGCGCAGGCTCTTCCCCTGCTTATACACATGAAAGGAAACGTCTCCTTTGTTTAAGTGGAGAAGGCTGCCATCTCCCTGCTTCGCCACAGGCTGAAGATTAGTAGCCTCATGCTACTCAGTCCACCGTCTCTTCCATTGGCTCTTCCTCCATTTTCCTTGCTCTCAGCCTCCTTCTCTGCCTCTCTCTACGTCTCTCTCACTCTTTCACTCTCAAACACACACACATACTCACACACTCTCTCACACACACAGCAGAAATTATGAGCACCATTCCTAATTGGAGTATTTTCAGAATTAGCGAGGGATCTTCACTGAGGTATCACACTGGCCTGGTTGCACAATCTATTAGCGGTTGTCAGAGGACCCCCAAATGAATCCCTTTTGAAAATACCACTCCAAGATTTGAGGATGAATATTCACACACAGATATATCTCCTGAAAGTGAGCTGTGATTTAGCCTCATGGGTTGAGAGATCACAGGGAAGAGATGAACACATCAGCCTGTCTCAGTGCTCAGAAGGAGATGTAACATCTCAGTACTGATCAATAAACACTTTCTGCAACTTTTCTACCTTCTCATGCTTTTACATTTTTGAATGCCCTGTACAAGATGAATTTGAATTCACAGGATTATTTTAATTATGACTTTAAAATGGATCTTTGGGATATTCATATATTTTTCTTACTTTATCCCCCATACCTTTACAGTGGTAATTGATTAAGCACCTAGTATATTTTCTTTTTCATTATAGCTCTATTAAGAGTGGAAGTAATTAACATGAATAATAATTCCAACCAAACAGTATGTATTTCTCACTGAAACTTAATCTATTTTCTATCATTTTTTTGCGATAGAAAATGCATGTAACAATAATGAAAAGAACGATCTGATTCTTGTTTTTAGTAAAGAACACGGGAAATAATGACACAATATCCCAAAAAGATAGGAGCACTAACTGGTCCCATGCCTGGTTTTCTGCTCTGTTCTGGAAAGGAAGGCTTAATCTGAGCAACAGAAGCTGACAGCTGTATGGATTGGAGGAGGATACTTGCCAAGGCCTATTACTGACTTTTTGTCAATGCCATGGAAACCATCTCTCTGTCCTCCTGGGCACATTTTTATTTCACAGCCCTATATAGCATGCTGCCCCACCGTTTTGATTACATTTCTGGACTGTATGCTTCTCAGCATCTCTCCTGGAGTCTTTGCTGGCCTCAGATGCTATTTGCATTCACAAATAAGCCTGTTACAATGCAAGTGGGTCACCGGGAAAAACTTGTGCAGGGCTTGCATGTTGTTCAAAATGGATGTTAAGCTTGCCTGGATAATTATTCACTAAAGGTAACATACACATCGGAAAATGGCATCTTGTGTAAAAGGCTAACAACTGAGACTTAATTTGAGAGACATGGCAAGATATTTTAAGACTTGTTTTCCTCCATTAAATGTTTATGCATGTTTGAGGCATTGTTTGGTGTGGGAGGAAAGAAATACCACAATCATTTGGATGCTAATTTCAGTGGTTTTATATTATCCGTGCACTGTTTGGAACTGATTGTATTTTTACATAACTACCCTGAGTACATCACAATACAAGTTGTAATTCAATTCATATCTCATTTGGAATTAATTTATAACACTTTAACCTATTTAATGTAAATGGGTCACTTTCAAACTATTTTGAATGCTGTGTCTTGGCCACAGGTCCAGACATGCACTAAAGCTTATACATGGCTGCACTCAGCCGATCGAAATTCAGCACTCATTAGGTGGACTTAATAAGGTCCAGTCATCTTGAAATTTAGTACAACTGGTCACTTTTTTTGCAGCGAGAATTTGTGAGAATTGGCCAAGAGGGGGCACTACAGTAATATATCAAACTTTTGAGTACTTCAACACATGTATTTCTCACTGTGTTTGAACTGCTGTCATGAGCTTCTAATCACCATGTGTGTTTGCCTGGAGAACAAATTTGCCTCAGTCACCATGTCTGCCATATTGGACTTGAGGTTTTGTATGACCACATTTAAAAAATAAATAGATAATAAAATAGTCAGCAAGAAAGCTGTTTCTGACAGAGCCCTGTCCCTATGGGTTGCCCCATTCATAAATTGCCTGCCATTTTGAGTGGTCTATTTTTCACTACTTCTTTTTTCCCCTTGGTTTATGTTTCCACACTGGCATGGTGGTCCAGTGGTTAGCATGATTGCCTCGATGAACCCCAGGGGCCTTTCTATGTAGACTTGGACCCTGGGAATAGCTGCTTGCAGCTATGTTTAATAGTAGTGGTTGTAGTAGTAGTAGTAGCTATTAACTTACTACACATATTAAATTAAAAGGAGGGAGGTCAGAAATACATTTGTCAATAGGTAATCTTTCATTTTGTCTTTTTGCATGATGTCTGAAATCAATATAGACTGAAAAGAAAGACATGAATTGTGAGAGTTGCCTTTAAATCAACAAGTTAAAAGTTGAAATAAATGAATAATTAAAATATCAGAGTGGACCCTTGACTGTTATGTGAATAAGAGCATGAGGAAATTTGAATCGCATTCAAGTGAACAAGCTTTGGATTTCATAACATTGCCTTATTTCTGCATTGGACTTGAGAAAAATGATCAGGCATGCCAAGGCAAAATTTTGGCCACGGCAACGGCCCAGGAATACACCGTCTCTCCAAATGTTTATTAGTGCTTACTGGAGGCACAATGTGACTATTTTGTGTATGGCAACATAGGATAATATGTTGGATAAAACTTTAAACCTGATGCGTTGCATGGAATGTAGGAGCTTTAACAGCACTCATTTTAACCATAGTGTCTATTCTACAGGCCCCATTGACAGGGTAGGGAGTGCCCATAAGCCTTATTAATTTTACAAGTATTAATCGGTCTCTGAAGCATAGTAATACTAGTGCTGTATAGATTAAAGATTCTCTCAATGCTTTGCGTTTAAGCTGGCAGATCCATTTCAGGAAAAAAATAAAATAAAATCGGAAACACATTTACTCATGTAGATATGGAGTGGCAAAAAAAGCTATGATTTGATAGCATGGGCATTAATTCATTTCTTTGCATGTGCCTGAGAGCTATTAGAAATGTTTTTTTTCTTCTCTCACAGTGCAAATTGCATTAATTATGCTATCAGGTCATAGACAATGGTGTACCGGTGTATTGTTCAGAAATCTCTTGCACATGGCCCATCATTCCTCCAATATCACAGATAGTAGCATGCTGAAAGAATGTGAAACGTGGCGCCACAATGCAGTGCGGTTGAAGGAGAAAGATTGTGGGCCACAGAAGTGGAGCCCCTGGAAGAATGGACGCTACATATGCACTCATACACTTCTGCTGTAGCCTATCCACTTAGGGATGCATTGTGTGTTCAGAGATGCTCTTCTGCATACCGCTGTTGTAATGCATACTTATTTCCATTACTGTCACCTTCTTGTCACCTTTGACCAGTCTGGCCATTCTCTTACGTCTCTCATTAACAACACGTTTCTGCCCGCAGAACTGCTGTTCACTGGATATTTTTCCTTTTTCACACCCTTTGCAAACTCTAGAGACTATTGTGCGTGAAAATCTCAGGAGATCAGTAGTTTCTGAGATACTCAAACCACCCTGTCTGCCACTAACAAGCATTCCCATTCTGATGGTTGATGTGAACATTAACTGAAGCTCCTGACCTGTATCTACATGATTGTATGCATTGCACTGCTGCCACACAATTGGCTGATTAGATAATGGCATGAGTGTGTGTGTATATATATAAATATATATATATATATTGTAGCACTGTCCAAATACAGAATACAATGTAGCTATATAGGCTTGCCACATCAAAATGGCAGCTTGTGTCCCAAAGGACCTCCATGGGAGAGTTTCTTTGCTCAGAAATAGTTTGAGTCTCCTCCGGGTGAAGGCATTGATACATTGTCTTTCAACATGATGAGCACAGCTTCTCTCTCTACAGTGTGATCGGACTTGGCAGCAGTGGACAGGAAGGCGTTCCTCACTCACTCACACACTCGCCCATCTGTCTTATAAACACTGTGGCACTATTTTCTCTCATTTCTGGTTACAGGAAAGTCTTCAGGAATGGCCAATCAGATTTGAGCAGAGGGATCCTTGAAGTTAAGTGTAGAGCAACACCGGCTTTTCGGCTGTCTCCACCCACTTCTCAGTTTTAGAAGATGTAAACTGTCAATCAAGCTAGTTGTCATGTCCATTTTATTATAATGTCAGCAAATTACAAATGACTCTCATACGAGTGATTTAAGAACTTGGCACATTCACCAATTTTTGCATATTTACGATGTTTTCTTGGGTACGAATACATTTGTCCCCAACCTGTCGTAGCCTCCGAATCATGTACATTTAGCCTACCATTTTTGACTCATGGATGGTATACATATACAATTTTCCAGTTTAAATACACACATACATTGCTGGCAGGCCATAAGTATTTGGACGGCCGTGCAGTTTCTGTCCTTTTTGTTCTGTACTCCAGCACATTGGATTCGAAATGAAAACATTAATATGAGGTTAAAGTTTGACAGTTGGCTTCTCAGCAGTTGTTGATCAGTCGGGTGTGCTCAATCAAAGGTAGGTGTAGGTCAAAGAAAGCTTTCGGTATCTAGTCTTGATGATAGACTTTTGATTGCCTTTGGAGTCTGTTCTTGACAGTTGTCAACATGAGGACCAAAGTTATGAGGCTGAGAAATAATAATAATTAAAAACAGTCAGACATAGGCTAAACGGTAGGCTTTCAGAAACCAACTGTTTGGAAGGTTTGAATGCATAATACTTGAATAGAGGCTGCAAGTCTCCAGGCCAAACAAAATTAGTCATCTTTGGGTGGCAGTGCATGGCCATGGCTTGGCTTAATTCGTTTTTTTGTTTTTCTCACTTACTGTAGGACTAATGTGATGTATCAAATGGAGACATGATGCTTGGCTTTATAACTTGTGATGTCATGTTTATTACCCCTTTAAGGTTTGCCATTGACACGTGGTCATGTGTTCTTCTGTAAATACAAGATTAGAAATCAAAATACTCAGAGGCTCTTCTCATCTATTTCAAGAGTCCCTTCAGTCTGTATATGAAATATACTGAGATTTACATTGCATAAGGAGATTTAGTCTAATCCTCCAACAAGGCTTTATCCAAACATTTGCATGTGCAAATGTTTTATATTTCTGACATGTTATGTATTCTCGAGAATGAACATTTTGACAAAATGTGACCAAATTTAATGAAAGAGGAGCCATGTAAATGCAAAGAGGTGGGTGATTATAGTCACCCTGTTTAGTTCACATGAATAAGAGTAAATAAAACACAGGCTCTCTGGCTGTAATGTGGAAAAGTGACCCCTTTATAGCGAAGGTTGTTCCCACTGAGAAGAGAGAAATATGTTTCTATCAAACGAGGGACGATAAGCATTAAGAGAAGCTGATTCGGCGACTAGAGTGAAGAGGGGGAAGCGATAAAGCTCCCGTCGAGCTACATTCGGGTTAAAGATTAAATGGAAGGAAATTGAGCCTTTTGCAAGAGGCGGCTGCCTTCACTTATCTGCCCGATCTGTCTTCTCCGCCTGCTCTGCTCTAATAATTTGCGAGCGTTTTGTGTTTGTGTGTAACATAGCTGAAATTCATTACAGTGTGGTTATTGGTAGCCAGCAGTGACCCCCAAACACACATTTTGCCTGCATCTGGGGAACTTGCATGCTATTAGACATTTTCCAGATTTCAACATTATCTGTCAGGATCAATGTGGAAAGGGACTATGATTGTTTGCTATTCAACTGAGTGAGATAAAAAAAATTCCCAATACCTTTTAACTTGATTGATGTCTGTCTGCCTGCGGTAGGTCTGAGGGGTGTATTTTCAATAATGTCCCTTCCTGCTACACAGAACCGGTTTCAATTATTCTAAGTTCTGTCCTCAGCCTTCCTAACCGCCCATCCACCTACACACTCACGCTCACCCCCGGTGTCCCAGACTCTGTGTGATGTCACATCCACCGGCTCACAGGCAGAAGCTGTATAACTGATATACAGCCACTATCCCTGACTCGCTAAAATTCTGTCTGAGCTCCAGTGATTTGCTGCATTTTAAACACACTACCTCACAGAGATCCTCCAGGATTCTCTTCACAGAGGCAAATTTATGGGGGGTAAAGAAAGGTCAAATAGGTTTTACCAGACATTGGGTAATTATGCACTTAAAACATACAGTAAGTGAAAATGCATTGTAACTGCAACTGTAGCATTCTCGAATGCAGTGTACCATGCAAATCCCTACACATGCCAAAGAGAGCTCCTAGTTTTTTCTGTGATCGCATCAGCCGGTGAGTTTTTAACCTCACCAAAATGCATTTTGGAGATAACGATCAGTTATCAGGTTATTTCTTGTCTAACAGCTGATAGCATGGGTTCAATAATGCCACATTAGTTTATCACCATGTAACCTGTGTTTTTCAGAGGGTTACACCATAATGACCAAATGGAATCCTGTTGACAGAATTTCTATACACGTGAAACTATTTCTGATTCTGAACCAGACCTGACATCTGACATTTCTGCGTAATCAGATATACAGTATTTCAAATGGATCCCTCTACTTCAAATTGGATTATTATAATGTTAGCAGTGTAGGACCACCTTTAGTGTACCACTAAAAAGCATGCATTCAAATATTGCACGTTATGTGAAAAGGAGCATCCTTTTATGTTTTGAGTGCAAACTGAAGAAATATTACTAATCTTGCCAATCTTACCAAGCTTGCACAAGATCTTATCTGGGCGCTGATCTTAGCTAGCTGGGTAGCTGCCACTTTTTCCCACTCTGTCTTTAGATCAAAATAAACACCTACTTAATCACTCCTGGGGCACATGATCAGCACTTACTGTTCATTAGCGATTATAGTCTAAGCTAGAGGCTACTTATAGTTGTCCTAATGGTACCAGAGGCAGTCCTATAGGCCCTGCAGCAGGTGCACCAGGCCCCCCTCGTCTAGGAGGGCCCATGTCTCTACATGCCTTATAACAGTACGTCCTTTATTTCATATTTTAACTGCTCACTGGAAAATAATACTCTTGTATATACACTGACAGTGATATGTGCTTATATACCCTTAAATAAGCAAACTAGTCTTGGTCATGGTTATTACAATTACATGGCTATTTCTTTGTACAATATGTGATCATGCTAAATTTATACTGTGTGTCTATTTTACAGAAAAAAGGCTATAATGTATAAACTAGTCAATTAAATAACTTGTGGCAGGCTATTTCATTTGGTGTTGGTGTTATTTGCCAAGAGTGCTGCTAGGAAATATGTTTGCTGTTTTCCAATGTGAACGGTCTTGATCATGTGTTAATATTAGCTAGTCTAGTGCGTAAAATATTGAGTGCCATTTGGCTGCCGCCATAAAAAACTTTTGCACCGGGGCCCATCCCAAATAGCTGCCGCCACTGAATGCTACAGTTGGCTTGGTAGAATAAGTTAGGGCAAAAAGTCACTTAGAACTAAGCCAACTTCATCCTATTTGTATTACAGTTGGTCCTTGAATAATTGTCTTTTAAAAGACTTGCATATTAAATAATATATGTAAAAGGAAGAATAGTTGACATTTATAGTCTGTACATGTCATTCTGTCCAATGATGTTCCTGCCTCTAAAGAACAAAATATAAAATGTATTTGTTTTGTAGTGTCGATAAGAATTAATGAGAGTCAGTAGATCAATTCCATAGCAAGAAACATTACTCTCCCAAAGGAGACCAAGACCATCAAACTGTGGTGTTGAGTCTCAGGCACTACAGAACTGCTGACAGCAGTCGTTCTGCGGTTAATCTGTTATGCAGCGCTGACGGTTACGGTTTCCTCCCACTGGTTGTAGTTGGTAACTCGAATGGTGAAATTACTGATTCCAAATCGATTTGAAAGTGTGCAGAAATACATTAAATGTGAGCAAATATTCTTTTCACGCAGCATTTTAAACGTTGCAGTAATTTGTACTTCTGCGTACTCGCTTTGGTTTCTTTATCTCTCACTCCCTCCCCCCATCTCTCCCTCCCTCCCTCTCTCCCACTGCCTCCATCTCTCTTACTCATTTGAATTCATTTTTGTGTAGCATCAAAGTAAACACCCACCGCACACAGAACCGGCTCTAGCACAATGCTCCAGTGAGCCCGGCTTGTGTCATGGCGGGATGGAGGCCTTATCTTCCAGCAGAGCAACACCGCTGCTTCTTCCTCCTCCTCTCGGCTCCTGCCTTTTAACCCCCCGCCGTCTCTGTGGATCACGCCCCAAATTAAATCTGCTCTCTCCCGCGTTCGCAGAGCTTCGCTCTGCCCGCCTCCGTCGTGAAGAGGGCAGTCCGAATAGAGTCTCCTCCGACTGGAGACTGAGTCTGACACCAGCGTCGTGTGTAGAGGCACGCTGAAGGACAGGCCTGCGTATAGCATTTGAGCGCACACTGTACAGGCCTGCGCACGGCTCCCTGCAGAACCTGCTTGACACGAGAATGCTGGGAAGAGTAGGCGCAGAGCAGAGAAAGTGTAGGTATCTTCTCATTATTACTCTGCTCTGTCTGTCAGTCCTGGACTACAGGTGAGATGGACCGCAGCGGGCCAGAGGCAGACACCCTGCGTTATTTGGTTTGATATTTGGAGTTCTGTAGCATGGGTCTGCCTGCCAGAGATGTAACCTGTTCTACTGGGTAGGAGAGAATTAGTCTGTCTGAGACTCAAATCCACACACTTGTACATGAAAAAGCAAGCATATCTCCACATATACAAAGGCATAATTACACATATGTTCAATCACATATGCACGCACACTCACTCACCCACAGCCAGATTTATTTTTAAATGCATGTTTAAATCCTAGCCTTCCTCTTGTACCAAGAACCATTAGTGTTCAGAGTTAGTGCAGGTGGCTTTCAGGTGGTGAGGAAGGAACAGCCACTCATAGCTCTCCCACTTTACAGGATGCCTGGTGGAGATGTGGGCTTCTAGAAATGAGTATCTATCGCTCTGCTCCAATTCTGTATCTCTGTATCATGGAGCTATCACAAACATGTTCAGTGTTCAGTGCTGCTGTATCTCTAACACAGGTTGGTCTGTAATGTGTTCAGTGCTGCTGTATCTCTGATTCAGACTGGTCAGTAATGTGTTCAGTGCTGTTGTATCTCTAACACAGGCTGGTCAGTAATGTGTTCAGTGCTGCTGTATCTCTAACACAGGCTGGTCAGTAAAGTGTTCAGTGCTGCTATATCTCTAACACAGGCTGGTCAGTAATGTGTACAGTACTGTATCTCTGTAGCCCTGGCTGGTCAGTAATGTGTTCAGTGCTGCTGTATCTCTAACACAGGCTGGTCAGTAATGTGTACAGTACTGTATCTCTGTAGCCCTGGCTGGTCAGTAATCAGTAATGTGGTCAGTGCTGCTGTACCTCTGACTCAGACTGGTCAATAATGTGTACAGTACTGTATCTCTGTAGCCCTGGCTGGTCACACAGCATTACTGCTCTGGGTACCACAGGCCTATCAGAGACACAGGCACCCAGCTCCCCAGGTGCGACACAGTGTTCCCTCTCCCCCCCGCTCTCACGGACATGTTTACTTTTGCAGCGTGTAGACACGCCAGCAGCTCTCATGGCTTATTCATGAGTTTGCTCTCCTGGTGGATTTGCAGGCTGCTCCCGCCATGCAAACAACGGCAAAATTATTCCCATGTTTATTTATCACTGCGACACAGGGAATGCACGGAGCGCGTGCGGCCATTTATCTCCTGCCCAGATCTGCGCGGATCCCATCCATTTTACCCACCGCTCCGCAGAGGAGCCCCGGCCCCCACAGCAGATGCAGAAAGGCACCTTGGCCGTTTAAGTTCACCAGCTCGGCAAACGCGCCTTTCTTTTAATTGCCATATTTACCTTGTCCCGTTCTCCGCTAATGTACATTACTCACGGACGGTAGCGGTCAGAAAATGGATGAAGAGCGTGCTCCTGTTTCTCTGCTCTTGCCACGTGCCGTCAGCCCGGCAGGATGTGTAAAAATCCGCTTTTCCAAAATCCTTTTCTCGCCCTTAATTGGACTGGAGGCTTTGTGAACCTGTAGCTTATCTTAACAAAATCCTACTTAACAAAAAAAAAAAAGAGCTTTTTTTTTTTTTTTTTTGGAGGAGCATGGCCTCATGGTGAGCTGACATAACCCCCGCATTCTTCTTCTCCTTTAATAGTAGCTGTCACTCGGAGGAGGCCGGTGAAGAGACTGGCACTAGGCGATGCAGCAGTAGACTGGAGAGTAGGTTTATGTTTTTGGTTTGTTATTTATCTCGAGTCCTTGCATGGGCTTGGTGAAAACATCTTGACGTTTAAAGAAGATGGATATCATAAAAGTCCCTGAGCCTCGCCGAGCTTTGCGTTTGACGTAGGAGAATGACTCGGGGCCCCCTCTGTTTTTTTGAGGGGGGGGGAAACTGTAAATATTGAAACTACATAATGGATTACCCAGTGACAGGGGTTTTGAGCACCGTTGAGCAAAGCTTCAGTCTGGAGCCTCCAGCGCTTGATCTCGCAGCCTTGTATTTCTGACTGTGGTGGCAGTTTTAGAGTCAAGAAAGGGTCTCTCAACATTCCTGATTTCCCAGGCTTTTCTTGTTCTATCTGTCACCTTAAACACAGACACACACATGCAGAAACATACACACGCCCACACAAACACACACACACACACACACACACTGTCAACTGTCTACTGAGGTAGTACAAACAGCTGTGCAGAGGTAAAAGAGAGTTTACACACAGTAAAAGTTGCTTTATTGCTGAAAGGTTCGATTCTCAGCTGTGTTGATCCTAAGGGCACCTTCTTGCATCAACTGGCTATACTTCCTATCACAGTTTGGATACACACTAACTCTATGGGCCATCTAAACACAAGCATGAGATAAACTGTGGCTTCATAGTGTCTCCTTGACTTGATAAAACCAGAGACTGCACTGGTGACCATAATGATAAATAATCATGCCATCCTTATCAATTGTGAATGGCATAGTTATGAACTGGCAGCATATCGTTGGATTCCATGGTGTAATGGTCATTGTAAGCATTAGCTTTGTTTGTTATTGCACTTCAAAGGGGAACTTTGTGTTATCCCTGACATTGACTGACATTGCCAGTCTTAAGTCTGAGTCCTACAGGTATCAGTGTTTCCATGGTGAAGCCCTGCAAGACCTTTCAGCAAAATCTCCTCTCAATAAAACTAAAAAGGAAAAGGTAAAAATGTGTTTGTATGTTGCATGATCTGGCTGAATCAGTGCTTCTCTGATAAAAATGCATGGCAGCTGTATGAGCCCAGCTGAATGCCACAAGTCCAAAACCAAGCATGATATCTGCTCTTAATGTTGGATGTACACTCTGAACCTGTATAAGACTCAATTAAAACCAAACCGAAAACGAGCTCAAGACAAGACACGAATGTTGCTGTGACCACCAGGGGGCAGTGCTGTAGTTTAAAAAAAAAAAAAAAAAAAAAAAAAAATAGCCTTCTCTACTTTAAACACCCCCTTAGCTTGCAACATTCAAATTATGAACATAAAACTGGGTAAATATTTTAATATTTGCACCTTGCTTTTATAAAACCTCTATGTTAAGTACAAGTTTAATATAGTAGTTTGTGCGCATGTGAATTTTGTATTATGGCCATAATACAAAACACATGTGCGTTATCAAACTGTACAAAAGTAAGCAAAGCACGCACTGAATTTCCCTTTCCAAAGTAAACTCTGACTTGAGAACCCAACACAGAGAAGAAAGGCTTTGCATCCCAATGTGGCTGTGTGCACTAAAACCCATAATGGCATACTTGATCACCTCTTAATAATGACACACTTAATCACACGACTGGCTGACAGTCCTCATCTAGGTCCCAGCTCCCCACAGACGCACATTTAAATATAAGGTTACCTTGTTAATTGAAGATTCCTCATTTTAATCTGCCGCAAGGTTCATGTTTTTTTTTTTTTTTTCTCCGTCTGACTGATGTGTAGGTTTTGGAAGGTGTGATTAAATGTATTGTGCCTGAAATATCTCAGTGCTTTTTAATGGGAAATTTGAAAAGCACAGAATTTCATTTAAGCTAAAAGACAAGATAGGCAGGCTAATGCTTTATAATAATGCTCTGCGGTAGGAAAGGCATTGTGCCTTCTCAGTTCAATTGTGTCCGTCTGTAAATACCCGGAAAATCATCGTGACGGGACATTACTTTGCATTACTTCTCTCACCTTAAGCTGGGAAAAAAGGCTTTGTCAGGGATGCAATCAAGATCTTGGCGGCTCATTCAATTTACTCTGGTGCCCTGGATGGGACCCAAGTGAGAGATGCAGGGGATGTAATTTTAGAGGGCTGATCAACCTGTCCTTGGTGTCAAGTCATGCACGGCAGCCTGTGTGCGCTGTCTGCATCGAATGCTGCAGTCTTCTCTACAACTTTAAAGCAACTTTAGAGCCATAGCTTGCGAACATGTTGTACTTTTGTAAATGTGCTTTTTCAAATGTCGTCATTCCAGCCGTTCAGTCTATGAGCTTAATAAAACCCCCTTGAGAAAACCCCACACATATACACTGGATAGAATTATACATTTAAATGTCGTAAACAAGAAATGGGCTACTGACAGTAAGTATAATGCATTTTAAAAAAGGAATGCAGAAGAAGGTCGTTAGAAGGTCCCACTTAGCAATGTCTGCCCACATCTGTATAGTACCTGATTAACCTCCATTGTTGTACGTATTGTATATAAAACTTTCATCGATTTTACTTATTCTTAGGCATCCACCCACAACAGCATTGTGCCTCCTCGGTGAGAGCAAACAGCTGCAAACATCAGAAAAACATAACACTGGATTCAGAAAGTGCCCGGAATGGGTCAAAGCCACAATTAACAGCCCTTATCAGATGAGGGCAGCACACCGAAGCTGTACTATAGATCAGTGGCGGTGTCTGATTTCCGATCCTGGATGTGCTGGAGGAAATTGCAGATGGGCGAGGGGCAAAGGGGAGAGTGGGAAGGTGGACCGAGGGGTCGACAGTGACGTGCGGGTCAGCTGTAATGTCACCCGAATGCACACACACTCATCAATCACCCACCGCCATCCGTCCGACCTAATGATTTTATCTAATGCGGAAATCCACAACTGCACCAAGCCATTATTTATCAGGAAGCTATAGACTTACATTCTGTAATG